>NC_086043.1:7757218-8096625 GCF_947568885.1 Cydia strobilella
TTTACGATAATACGATATTATAACAGAAAACTCTGGAAGTTGTGTATTTTTACGTGTCGGAGTCGGTGAGAAATTTTTTGTTGACAATGTTGACATTTCTGACGATGCGTTTTGAAATTGCATCGACTCAACTTGTGCGTTCAGAATTACATTCAACATCATTTAAAAAAACAAATGTTTCTTATGGAATTTAAGGTTTATGACTTAAAATCATTGAATAAAGCCAGATTTAGTATTTTCTTATTAAATTCTCAAATCATTTATTTAATGATAATTAATATCGAACGAACCATTATTATGAGCGTTTTACGTTTTGTTATCTGTCAAAAGCTACTTAAACACGCTCCATCCAAGGTCAAATTACTTTCCCCACTAGTGAATAAAACGCGTTTTTCCCCGCTTGTTTTGAAGGATAAAAGACAACTTTCCGAGCTAGTGAGGGGAAAAATACATCACATTTACAATCGGGTCTATCGCGAATTTATTTTGTTACATTTATTTACCGACGTTTCGACACAGGCTTCACTGGTCGTGGTCGCGGCTAACTGACGTCCCAGCAAAATGTCAAAACAGAGATTAGTGTGACTACCCCACGAAAAGTGCATTTAAAGTTTGGGGTAGACATCACATTTTCACACCACCCACTACACATAAATGTTAATTATTGTCAATAGTCCGACACGCAACACTCACAACATCCGCGCACACATCCGAAGATAGATCCCTTGGCTTTAACTTCTGGATCACTGGTCCCCAAGTTGCCGATAAGTTAAAACCATCTTCCCTGTTAAAATTTCTGGGGTAAAATACATTTATTTTATTCATCTTTAGTTGTTTTAAATGAACTCTACAATTAGAACAATTTAATATATAGGTAGTAAAAGAATCTGCATTGTAACATTTGTAACTTAGACAAGAATATTTATTTTGTCGATTTGTTTATCGTTTTTCTTTTAGGATTATCCATTTTAGTAACACAGCACGAGAGTGACTTATGAAAACTGAAGCTGAAGCGACATATTAAATGACATATGTAACGTTGACGTGATTTATTCTAATATGGAGATGCAAAGAGGTCAAAAGTTACAGAATAATGTAAAAAGGTGATCAGTAATGTCGCGCCATCTACCCAGCTATGCATAATACACGTTCCTGAATCCAATTGGGTATACATAGATTGCTCTGGGCAACAAAATACATCATCATAAATACACATAACACCATGCTACATGAGAGTAGGAGAAGGGGGTCACCTACGACCACACTGTTACATGTACAAGTACATTTACTTCCTAGTTGGCAGCGCACGTCTGTATCAATATGAGAGTGCAGTCTACTGGCCTATCCAAAGTGACTCTCCCGTACGATAAGGTTCGCCTCCAGACTAGGTATTACCGTCTAGTACCCTGGTGTCCTGCACACCACCTGGACGTCGGGATCCTCCATATGCCTGCCCCCTAGATCCGGCCCTTATACTCCAACTCATAACCGACCGTACTACATGCCTGCCTGTGTGCATCCGGTGCACACCCCGGGAAGCCCCGGGCTTCCCAGTCCAATTGGACTACACCTTAGTGAAACTACGTTAACCAAGGACTGTTGGTTTGTAGCATCTCATACCTGGGTCCTTACTCCCAGTCTTTACTCCCACGGGCTGATCCTCCGGATTCTCCAATCGGCTATAATTCCTTAACGCTTTTGCCTTCTCTTCCTGTCTGATTCTCGTCTTCCAAATTACTCCCTGAAACTTTTGATTTAAAATGTTTACTTTCTGGCTACCATTTCTAAATTCTTCCTAAACTCCTTCTACCCTAATACGGCCCTGACCCGTCCGGTTACTTACCTTGCTGTTTTTCTAATCATTTCATGTTTTTATTATAATTTCGAAGCTAATCGACCTAAAATTCACTATAAATTTTCCTTGACATATTTGTTTCTTTGTTTTGACATTATCCGTCAAACTAATAATTTACTCAAAATTCTTTAGCATGAAGTTTAGGTCGTATAGTTTTCAAGTAGTTTGTTCTAAATTTTATCTAAAAATTGTTACTGGTGAACAAATATTTTCAAATATTTTCAAAAATAATAACAAAGTAAAGAATAATTCTAGAAAATGTTATCGCTAGCTATATAAGCGGCCCAGCGGACATCTGAATTCAGTTTGCTTCTAGTTCCCAATAAAGGAACGTCAGTTGTAAGGGTCCGTGCGGGGCCAAGCCAGGCCCCGCACCATCAAGAAACCCTCGCTCGCGCTCCTTAAAAAGTTACCTGTGTTTCTGGCGAAGTCTGGCGCTCTCTGCACGCGCCCAAGTCCGGTGGTGCTTTGCGGTTGCTCTAGCGGAGCGCCTCGTCTCCTAGGCGCGCGCTATCGGCGCGCCTCGCCTCAACAGGCGCGTGCTGTCACCGCGCCTCGCCCGCTATCGGCGCGACTCGCCTCAACAGGCGCGTGTTGTCACCGCGCCTCGCCTCTTCGAAGAGCGTGCTTATCAGCGCGCCTTACCCAGCGCGCCTTACCGTGCCTTACCCAGCGAGCCTTACCGTGCGCGTGCTACCAGCGCGCCTTACTGTGCGCGTGCTGCCAGCACGCCTCACCTTTGCGCGTGCTATCTGCGCGCCTTACCTTTGCGTGTGCTATCTGCGCGCCTTACCTTTGCGCGTGCTATCTGCGTACCTTACCCTTGCGCGTGCTATCTGCGCGCCTTACTGTGTGCGTGCTACCAGCGCGCCTCACCTTGCGCGTGCTATCTGCGCGCCTTACCTTTGCGCGTGCTATCTGCGCGCCTTACCTTTGCGCGTGCTATCTGCGCGCCTTACTGTGCGCGTGCTACCAGCGCGCCTCACCTTGCGCGTGCTATCAGCGCGCCTATCCGTGTGCGTGCTCCTGCCTTGCGCGTGCTACTAGCGCAACTATAAACGTATTTTTATTCTTTTTGTAATTTAAACCATCTGTTAGCGTGTCATATTTAGACTATAGCCGATAAATAAAGAACCTACCCCTGTTATATCTATCCTTTCCTTTCTACCTCCTCACTCCCAGCTCCGTTACTCACTCCTCCAATATACGTGGAGGAGGGAGTAACGTGACAGTTTGGCGCCCAACTTTTAAATTTACCGGCTTTCTTAACCCTCTAAATTCTAAATTATAGACAGAATCCGTGTCTTTAAATCTTAAATAACTTTTCGGCCTCTTTCTGTTTAATTTTCTATTTCCTTAGTCAATATGGCACGTCTTTTAGGTTATCAGCTAAATTAGACTAGTAGCTACTTTTTTTAAATCACTTTTATTGCTAAAGATGTATTTTTCATAGGTCTTTAACTTTATAATAATTGTACTTCTTTTACTCTTCAGCTCAGCCCGTCCTCGTCCTCCCCTTTTTTCTTCTTCAAGCTCGTTTTCATTCTTCATTAACTTCCATTTTACATTTCTTTCATTTTGTGTGAGTGTGTCATCTGTAGATATTTCTTCATATTCTCGGGTGGCTTAATAAGCCAGGTGCCCTTCTTTTTCTTTTCTTCACCCTGCAGAGCGGTAGTCCAACTCTGAAGAAAAAAATAAGCCTTATGGTCAAACACTACTTTTTTTTACTCTACTGTGGTAGGTCTACCCCTACCACAACCTAAGTAGGCTCTACCCCTACTCTCTATTCTCGTCGGCTCTAAACCGACTAGAACTTGTACATAAACTTATCTTCGCGGAGCGGGTGACTACTCCCTTAAAATAAGCCTTAGGTCCTTCATTATTATCTTATTATCTTTTCCAGTGGAGCGGCTGACTACTCCCTTCTATAAAGAAGCCTCAGGTCATAGCGAGGACTTCCTAGGAGTGTGCGTCATAGAGCGTGAACCACATCCCCTTCCTTTGCCAGAGACTTATGAATGCGTGATTATGACAGGCGATGTATGAGTGCAGGGAAGTTCCTCGATCTATTCATCTTCTTCTCCATTATATCACTCATCCTCTCATTCCATTTATTCATCCCCATTAACGAGCTTGCTCTTTCTTTCTTCTGACTGACTGACTTACCTACCTACTTACTTACTTACCTACCTACTTACTTACTTTACTTTCCCCTAAACAACTCTTCACAAAAAAAAAAAAAACTTTTCCGTTTAAGATTACGACAAAGTTTTTTTTTCCGTGGTTTTTGGGGTAATGTAGCATCTCATACCTGGGTCCTTACTCCCAGTCTTTACTCCCACGGGCTGATCCTCCGGATTCTCCAATCGGCTATAATTCCTTAACGCTTTTGCCTTCTCTTCCTGTCTGATTCTCGTCTTCCAAATTACTCCCTGAAACTTTTGATTTAAAATGTTTACTTTCTGGCTACCATTTCTAAATTCTTCCTAAACTCCTTCTACCCTAATACGGCCCTGACCCGTCCGGTTACTTACCTTGCTGTTTTTCTAATCATTTCATGTTTTTATTATAATTTCGAAGCTAATCGACCTAAAATTCACTATAAATTTTCCTTGACATATTTGTTTCTTTGTTTTGACATTATCCGTCAAACTAATAATTTACTCAAAATTCTTTAGCATGAAGTTTAGGTCGTATAGTTTTCAAGTAGTTTGTTCTAAATTTTATCTAAAAATTGTTACTGGTGAACAAATATTTTCAAATATTTTCAAAAATAATAACAAAGTAAAGAATAATTCTAGAAAATGTTATCGCTAGCTATATAAGCGGCCCAGCGGACATCTGAATTCAGTTTGCTTCTAGTTCCCAATAAAGGAACGTCAGTTGTAAGGGTCCGTGCGGGGCCAAGCCAGGCCCCGCACCATCAAGAAACCCTCGCTCGCGCTCCTTAAAAAGTTACCTGTGTTTCTGGCGAAGTCTGGCGCTCTCTGCACGCGCCCAAGTCCGGTGGTGCTTTGCGGTTGCTCTAGCGGAGCGCCTCGTCTCCTAGGCGCGCGCTATCGGCGCGCCTCGCCTCAACAGGCGCGTGCTGTCACCGCGCCTCGCCCGCTATCGGCGCGACTCGCCTCAACAGGCGCGTGTTGTCACCGCGCCTCGCCTCTTCGAAGAGCGTGCTTATCAGCGCGCCTTACCCAGCGCGCCTTACCGTGCGCGCGCTATCAGCGCGCCTTACCCAGCGAGCCTTACCGTGCGCGTGCTACCAGCGCGCCTTACTGTGCGCGTGCTGCCAGCACGCCTCACCTTTGCGCGTGCTATCTGCGCGCCTTACCTTTGCGCGTGCTATCTGCGCGCCTTACCTTTGCGCGTGCTATCTGCGTACCTTACCCTTGCGCGTGCTATCTGCGCGCCTTACTGTGTGCGTGCTACCAGCGCGCCTCACCTTGCGCGTGCTATCTGCGCGCCTTACCTTTGCGCGTGCTATCTGCGCGCCTTACCTTTGCGCGTGCTATCTGCGCGCCTTACTGTGCGCGTGCTACCAGCGCGCCTCACCTTGCGCGTGCTA
Organism: Cydia strobilella; assembly: GCF_947568885.1. Taxonomy (NCBI): domain Eukaryota; kingdom Metazoa; phylum Arthropoda; class Insecta; order Lepidoptera; family Tortricidae; genus Cydia; species Cydia strobilella. Next base: position 7,762,639 of record NC_086043.1, read on the forward strand.
TCAGCGCGCCTATCCGTGTGCGTGCTCCTGCCTTGCGCGTGCTACTAGCGCAACTATAAACGTATTTTTATTCTTTTTGTAATTTAAACCATCTGTTAGCGTGTCATATTTAGACTATAGCCGATAAATAAAGAACCTACCCCTGTTATATCTATCCTTTCCTTTCTACCTCCTCACTCCCAGCTCCGTTACTCACTCCTCCAATATACGTGGAGGAGGGAGTAACGTGACAGGTTAACCCCTTGTTTCACTTCCATGTAGCTAGGATGTCGATTATATACGCATAAATAAGTGTATAAACACTCACCTGGGCAGGCTCTCGTTACAGCGTGAAGGCGCACCGTGTACCGACTCAGTACACCCAGCGCCGTCCAAAACCTCATGCACGTACCTTCATTTTTTCTCTAATTTTGGCGCCATCGTGCTTTTCCCCGCCATGAGAACTGTCATTCTATCTGTCAGTGTTGGTTGGTACCTGGTTGATACCACTTACCAACATACATCGCGCTTGGCGCGACAAGTAATATGCGAAAAGATTCGATAACATCGATAACTGGAATTGTCGATGGAGCACAAATCACGATGGTCAATCCCTCTTGAACATTGAAGTTTGATTTCTGCTATTAGACAAAGAGCATATAATCACTTTGTTTATCGAGATATTAGTTTGACTCGCTGGCAGCTTCATGCATCCTTCAGCAAAAAATAAACAAAGTTGTCACATTTGATCAAAATTATCACAAGAATTTTTTTATTAAAATCAGTATTTGTCATGTCTCAGTAACCATTTTGATGTATAAAGTGTATATTATCGCGGGTACTAAAATGTACCTGTCCATTTAAATATAAGCAGTAGGTAAACTACAAATCAGCAGTATGAACGACTTTACCCAACTAGAGAAGACGATAGTGCGGGAGTTGTCATGTCGGTTGTGTCTCTGTACGGACGTGGTGAAGCTTAAACCGCTCAGTGTAGAACTCAAGCGGAAGATCAAGCGGCTCTACGGCATTGTAGTACGTAATATGAACTGTTTTCTTACTCACCTTATAGTCAAAGTCATAAATGCCTACTACCAACTGCTTTTGAACAAGTTCATAAGCGTAAAAGTTATAAACAGCTAAGAAATTAAACTGGTTGTTATGTATAGGTAAGTAGGTATTAAACCACACACAATAATAAGTACCTACCTAGGTACTTTATCTGTAGGTATAGCCACCAATTAAATTTCCTATTATGCGGAAGACCACTTCTTCTGGATCTGTCACATATTTGCTTAATGTAGTAGATTTCCATTTTATGATTATTGCAATAAATTTATCTAGATTAAGGTGAACGGTGCAAAGTGCACCTGCCCCTATAAATCTATATAGATTATATAGGGGTAGGCGCACTTACACGGCAGGCGCACTTCGCCCCCTTCGGAGAAGTGCGCCTGCCGTGTATGTGCGCCTACCCCTATATATCTATATACATAGACTAAATTAAAGGTAGGCGCACTTACACGGCAGGCGCACTTCGCCCCCTTCACCTATCATGTTATTATTGGGATTTTTTTTGACGATCACAATTATAGATTCCTATACATTGACATGAATGTAATTTGTAGGTACTGCAATCGTATGTTGAGTAATAAATAAATATAAATCTAATATTTAAGACTCATTTCCATTTTGCTTTATTCATGATATTAACCACAATTCATATTTAATTACAGATACGATCGGACGACACTCTCCCGAAAGCAATTTGCCACGACTGCCTACAACTAGTTGGCATTCAACACTTATTTGCTGTCAAAGTCGAAAAAACTCAAAAGTTTTTGGAATTTCGCAAAAATAAGCTGGCTGAAAAGGCTAACAAACAAAACACGGAAGCAGTAGCACCTATAGTACCGGCCAGTCTTTTAACCCAAAACTTATTATTAGAAGGCGAAAAAAAGTCTCACCAAAAATCAAAAGGAGACCCCCCATCGGAATCAGCTCAACACCAAGGTGACTCAAATAAAGTCAAAACCCTCAAAAATAAATCACCTCTCGAAATGAAATTTATGGAATCAATGCCATTAGAGGAGTTTGTGCGAACTGAAAACGTGGATGAATCATTGCTCAGTAGTACAATAACTGCAAACAAACCGGCGGAAAAAATCAAAGCGAGTAAAAAGGCCGCTAGTAAAGATATAGATGACAGTAACACAGACGTATTAGACCCTATAGTTATCATCGATGGTCGGCCTGCCAAGCAAGGAGCGGCCTTAGACAGGCAAATAACCCTATTCTACAAGATGGAATGCTGCATCTGCCACCAAAATGATTTCCATTATAGATCGCTAATGAAACATTACAAAGAAAGACACGGAGTGCCGGGCTACGTAGAGTGTTGTGACAAAAAGTTTCACTATTTCTGCCCAAAGAAGATTATCGAGCATATGGCGTATCATCTTCAACAAAACATATTCATGTAAGTTGATGTATAATGCTGGGGCCACACTAACGGGAAACGCCGGGAAAAGCGTTAATTCAACGTTTTTATACGGCCACACTGGGATTATCGCGATAATCAACGGCGTTTCCCACCGTTCCCCGTTAGTGTGGCCCCAGCATAACAGCCCAGGTAGGTACATCAGCAGTTTTGTAAATATTTTTAATTTTATACAGCTGTGATTAGACTAGACTACATGTAGTGCACTAATAAATCGGCGTCCTACAAATTGGAGTAAGGACGTTTCTGTTTACACTGGCCTTTATAGGAAGCCGATTTCAGTTGGAAAGTGGTATCCGTAACGAGAGGTTTCCTCGGCGTCATGGAACCATCGTTATCCAAATATCAAAAACTTGGGTGTTGCTCTTGCGACAGTAGCAGGGATAATTAAGGGAATAAAAGGACTAAATCCTTCGTGTCTCGCCGTCTTGTTTTTATAGTCCGGATGGCTTTTGCTCCATAAAAACGGCATATCCTTGTACATATCGAGAATGTTTGTCAAAACGTCTTTTTCTTTTTGTGACGACATTTTGTCACCGCAAAACAGTGCACACGCACACCCGCGTGGGCCGCGTGCATCGAAAGCCGGTCGGCGACTGAGCGCACTACATGACTACATGTGATTACACTAGTCCTAGTTGGATTCTACCTAGGACGTAGGACGGTCAGGACCCGCCAATCTCCGATATGTAGTGTCCTACCTGCCTAACTGTGATTACACTTCTCCAAACTTAGGAAACTACATGATGTAGTGCACTACATGTAGTCTAGTCTAATCGCCGCTTACCTACTGGTCGTAACTGTGAGTGCAACTGATATAAGCGGTTTCGCTCCCATAATGAATTTGTCGCGTATGTGGTCACCTCGATTGTCTGTCTGTGTTTTTAACACCCGTGAAAATAGTGATCAAAGCTTCGGGTCGGGGCCCGCAGAACCATACATTTCGTTCATATGTATTTGTATATCACAAAATATCCTATAAAGTATCGGGTATAGTAGCTTATATACTATATAAGCTACTATACCGATACTATATAATATATAGTATCGGTATACACGTGCACGTGTGAGGGTAATGCGTAGCTCGCACTACACTCCTTTCATTGAGTTGTCCTAAACTTTTAAATTGGTGTCTCTTTACCTACGGTAGGTACCTACACTAACTGTACCCTGCTAAAATCTAGGTACCTAGATAGCGTTCTATACCTACTTATACGTTAGAATCAGAATTCCAAAAAACTAAAGAATCAGAAGATAGTATACCTATTTTATACAATCGTGTATATTGTATACAATATTTTTTCTAGGGGTCAAGAAAAATAATACCTTTTCTACTATAAAACCTAAATAATTAAACAAAATTGGGTAAATCTCACTAGATAAAAAGATAGTACAAAAGACATCAACGCAACTATTAATTCTAATAGCGCGTTGATGTATTTTCCTCTTGACCGCGGCGACACCTGATCGGTCAAATTCATTACAGTTGACTAAAGCGTTTCGTAAGAAGTCCGGAGCCCATAATAGTGAAAAGTATGCGATTTCAGTTTGGTATACGAAGTCTTTAGTTCATACCTTTAAAATCGACTATTTGAAAAAAGTATTTTTAAATTTTATTGCAAAGTCAGCGCACATTGCAAGTGCGACAACCAAAAACAATGAATGAAAACAAGTAGATACTTATTCCCAGATTGGCAGATAGGCATAGAAGAGAAAAACATACGGCGCGTTCCAAGTTAATGGAAAAAGGACTTCGAGTTTAACTTTGTTTTTGTCACAGGTGCAGCAGCTGTCACCATAACTTCCAATCATCGCAAGAGTTGATCGAACACCAGAACAATGGCGGGCGGTCGGAGGGCAAGATCCTGTGTCCACGCTGCCAGGAGCGCTACCCCACTTACCACGAGCTCGGCTGTCACGTCATCACGCATCGGGACGCCAATAAGCTGCAGTGTGATTATTGTGGGAAACTGTAAGTTGGTAATGCAGCATCTACTTATATCAAACAGTACATAAACAAGTTGCGCGGTGATTTTATCTTAGAAACCAGCTGGGGTTTGGGGCCAAGACTAGTTTTAATAGTAGATTTTCACTTTACATAATGCAAACCGTAGCTGACCATAACTTCTTACCAATCGCCTCACGGTAGACCTCACTTGACGACTTTGTCAGCCTTTGCAATAAATTGCAAAGGCTAGCGAAATGGCTACCAGTAATATATCTTAATTTCTACCAGCTAGCTTGTTTTGAAATAATAACGGTCCCCATCCTATATATCGTTTTCTAGAAGACTTCTAGGCAAAAACCCGACCCTCTAAATATAAGAGATCATATCTCCGGGTTTGTCAAAAGATACTTACGTTTGATGCTCCGCCACTGATACCCAAATTTGATAGAATAACACCTCAACAGGAGGAGGCAACAGGCGAACTTATCGCTGAAAAACGATCTCTTCCGGCCAACCTTTGGGTACACAATTACGCATATTCCTATATCTTCGGCTAGTAACGATTACAGTACAACTTTAAGACTAGACCAAATTGTGTAGGATAATTAATTATTCCCAAATTAATAACAACATCTTTTTGTGTCAGATTAAAACACCATCACCGAAAGAAGACCGTAAATCACATGGAAGATGTCATACTTTGCTCAACATGTATCCGTTCGTTGAGAAATATTGAGAAACAAGAAAAAGAAATCGTGAGTAGGTTTTGCAAATAGGGTCAACTTAGTATGTTGATTATTGAGGGATTGTAAGTAATGTTTCAAACGTAAGTGCCTGTACCAATCAACCAGTGATAGTATATTCTACTTCAGCGTGGTAATAAAATGTTCGTATTATGTTTTAAATGAAACTGTCATGAATGCATAAAGTTATGTCAAATTGAACTGCATTTTTATTTCATCTGTTTTCTTTCAGAAAGACAAAAAGAAGCCCGTAACACCAGACAAAGTTCAAATTCAAAAATATCAAAAATTCAATCAAGCCCTTGGCCTCTCTGGTGACGAAGACGCGTCTACTGATTAAAAAGACAAAAACCCATAAAAAGAACCATAAATAGACAAAAAATCGTAAACATGCAAATTTAAACACGAAACTCAAGTGTAACAACTATTTTGTAATAAAACTTGTGTCATACTTATGGCTAATTTATTAAGAAAACCTTAAACTTAATTGTGGGGTTGTTGAAACGTTTAATCTAGTCTCCGTTTCTTGACAAGAGACCCTAGAAGGTCCGAAATTGCTGGCAAATTGTTGGTTTGATCATTAGCGCCCGTGTTTAGACTGGACAGTGGTATGTTCAACTGATTGGACGTACTCTTCGGCTGCCCTTTCATGTTCCTGTGTTGTGGGAAGCTTGGCATAAGCTTGGGATCACACGCTGCAACAAAAATAGTGTAATTATAATCAATCACTTGGCAGCTGTAGAGACCATAACTTTATGTACGGTCTATGATGTGGGGCATGCGATGCGCCTCGGGAAATGGTCAACAATTTCTGGAGCAACGAAACCAGTGAAGTTACTTTGATATACTATTCTAATATTCTAAAGCCGACGGAGCGATAATAACTACCTACGGTAGATACCGTAAGATACCGACAGATATCTTACGCTAAGCACCACACACGCCAACGGTGCCAAAATATATATCGATGTCTGTCTAGCACGTACATTGTGAGTGACACGAAATATACAAAAATATATCGTAATATACAGCGCTATAACATCTTAAGGTATCCTAAGATGCCTTGCGATAAGTTATCGTAAGATACCAAAATATATATTACAGTTTCGTGTGTGGACTCTGTCAAACAAATAGTAGGTACGTAAAAGATATCGTAAGATGCCGTATCTTACGGTATCTGCCGATATATTATCGCTCCGTATAGGCGTCTGGCAACTAGGTATTCATCGATGTTCTCTTACTCCCTTATTCATAAAACCAAAGAGGATATAATAGGATAGAGCGGTACTGTCATAGTAAATTTTGTAACCACAGTAAATTCACTGCCATCTATAGACACACTTTAAAACTAAAAATGAAGATTTATAAAAATACGATAAAATGTATTTAAATATGGATAATAGTTATTTTCGATACGGAAAAGAAGAAATTCGAAACGAGTGGCGATAAATTAAAACACGACCGCAGGGAGTGTTTTAAATCGACACGAGTTGCGAATTACCTATTCGCGCGTGTATCGAACAACGTTTTACAGTACATATGGCCGTTTAAACTTTCGACATATGCACAAAAAATGCACTTTACGCACTAGTGCGAGAAAATAGCACCATATGTACTGTAAATGTTTTTTTTTATTTGTATTAATTATTTTTATGATTTTGACCCATGTTCTTTCACTGATATGCGTTAAAATTGTTAAATAACAAACAAAACCGTCAACGCCCTCTATACGAGAGTAGGCCAAAGGTAGTGGCGCCATCTGATCGAGAATCAAATTTTCGTGGTTTTGGAGGCACGTTTTTTCTTAGACTGTATCCATCTATTACAGAGTTATATCTATCTTTGATAAAACTTAACAATGGGATCGTACATGAACGAGAAGCGCCGCTTCAGGTTGATGTAGGGCTGCTCGAGTGTGAAGTTACTACAGTAGACTCACGTAAAGGCTGTTCCTTGAAGTAGGAGCTCTGCAGGCACTCCTCGGCCGTGGCGCGCTTGTTGGGGTCGTACATGAACAGGAAGTTGAGCAGCCGCAGGCCGGCGGCCGACAGCCACGGGAAGCGCTGCTTCAGGTTGTTGTACGGCTGTTGCTTCAGCGTGAAGTTCTGGAGGGCGGGCAATGCGCTGAACTCGGGCCAGATAGCGTCCGATGGGGTACCTGGGAAAACGACAGCATATTTTAGACTGGAGATAAGGGTTCAATTTCATGTATTTGCTTTTCCTTTGTTATTCCATTTTTATGTTTCCAGAAAGATCCATTTCAGTTACGAGTTCTCAGTATGTTGTTCAATACTTCCGGGTTTTCAAACAGTAATTAACAGTTACCTTAGTGTTTTATGTAATTTCTTTTTCAAATCATCGTAGATGACAAAATATTTATAAATATTTTTAATATTTATTTATTATATTTATATAGCTGGTAGGCCCATTTTTCGTTACATCTATTTTCGAAAACATTTGTTCCCAAAACATCTTTTTTTAAATAAATAAATAAAATAACTATCCTAGTTACTTACTAGTTAGGATCACAACACTCCCATACGCACCGCCATAATATAAATACCGGTACAATGTGAGATAGGTATATTATCCATTGTAAAATCAATTCAGAAATCAGCTAGTCGACGGGAAGGGATTTGAAGAGATAATATGCGTGCATATTATAGGAAATTGCTCATTTAAGAAACCGTAATGACGGGAACCGTTTTAAAAGCGAATCTTTCAGGAAACGGATATCACGACCCAAAAGGATTTTTTTGTATCTCCTTTACTTGTAGCACGTAAGCACGTAATTTGTGTTATGTTTAGATGCGTTCCGTAGTAACTGTGGCAGAACAAAATTGCACAACATTTTAAAATGAGCACAGCAAGAGCACAAACCCTTAAAACTTTTTTTGTCATATTTTATGTTATTTCCACTCAGAATCACGAGCTCTATCGATTCCAATAGGAGAAAAAAAGTGTCTCAAGATTTTTATTACACTTTTTTTAATTTTTTACCATACCATAGACTTTAGTATGACGGTAACGAAGGACACTTTTTCGCTTATTATTGGTTTAGTTTAGTAGAAATAACATTAAAAAAACAATAAAAAAAAGTGTAGTGTGTACAAGTTATACAACTTTCAGGCCCCATTCGCACGAGAGCTTAAAAAGCGTTGCGTGTGCGACGCACCCATAAGTAAGAACGAGAAAGCGATATCTCTTTCTCGTTCTTACTTATGGGTGCGTCAAACACGCAACGCTTTTTAAGCTCTCGTGCGTATGGAGCCTAAATGAAATGGCAGAGATGGCGCTGCAATCCATCAATCAATAAATCTTTGTATGTTATGGCCCCATCAATATAACTGATGATTCTGATTTCAAGTGTCCTTATCTTCTTCTTCCAGTGCCATCTCCTACTGGAGGTCGGCTATCATGAGGGCTATATGAACTTTAGACGCATAAACCATAAACCATCTAAAGAAACATAAACCATAGACTAGACTTCAGTCATTTCTGGTTCCAGTTAGAACTGACGTTGGCTACGGGCAACACCACCCTCAAGTCCATCAAGAAGAAAAAAAAAAGTATTATCTGTGGGTTATTAACCTCACCAGGAACTTGTTATATTCATCAAAGAGAAAGAAACAACAATTTATTTTACTGCATTTACACAAGAAGACTTACCAAGCAAATCAACAATAAGTTCCAGCTGTTCTATTTCACTCCTGCCTGGCAGCAGCGGCTTGTTGGCGAGCAGTTCACCCAAGATACAGCCCGCAGCCCACATGTCCAGCGCTGGGGTCTGCTTGGGCGACTGTAGGAGCAGCTCGGGGGCTCGATACCATAGTGTAACCACGCGGGGGGTGGCACAGCGAGCGGGGGCGCCGAGCCAACGCGCCAGTCCAAAATCGGCTGGAAAGAGTTAACTTTTATAATATATATAGGTTAAAGGTTTTCGCGGGCTTGGTTTCCGCAACTCGACGTCATATTATTCCGCCTATTTTGCGTGATGGGTTGTCTTTTATGTTTCATCTTTTAAAAATACACAATCCACTCTACATAAAAAGGACAAATGTGAAAAATGTGACAAGTGTGAGGTTTTTGTGAATTTTACATAATAAGTTAATAAAATAAGGCTTACCTATTTTAACACATCCCTTATCCGTCAAAAGTAAATTGGACACCTTCAAATCTCTATGCACTATAAAATTGGCATGCAAATACTTAAGCCCCTTGAGCACTTGCAGCATAAGGCACTTTACTTGTGACTCGGTGAATGGTGAAGACATGTTGTCTAGCAAGGACGCCAGGTCTTGTTCACAGTACTCCATGGAGAGAAATATGCTAAAAATACAAATTATGATGATAAGATAATATGGGTGAATCAACTTTTAGAACACTGATTTCGTGTTTTAGACTCCCTAGCTAAGAAAAATCGATTTTTCAAAAACCATGTTGATTTTTTTACTTCTTTGTTTACACGGGCATTATTAGATACATAAGTATTTAATTAACACATTGATCAAGTTGTTAATTTTTTAATGTGTTAAATTAACACTTATGGATCTTATAAACAAAAAAGTTAAAAAATCAACATGGTTTTTTTTAAAAACCTATTTTACAGTACATATGGTGCTACTTTCTCGCACTAGTGCGTAAAGAGCACTTTTCGTGCATATGTCGAAAGTTTAAAGGGCCATATGTACTGTAAAACGTTGTACGATACACGTGCGAATAGGTAATTCGCAACTCCGTGTCGATTTAAAACACTCCCTGCGGTCATGTTTTAATTTATCGCCACTCGTTTCGAATTTCCTCTTTTCCGCACTTGTATCGTAAATAACTATTCTTTGCTAGGGAGTCTAGGGACATGAAATTAAGTGTTCTAAAAGTTGATTTGTGCATATGTTTCAAGTCAGCAAACTCTAATCATACCAGACACATAACCAGAGTAATATTAATTGAAAATAATTTTGAACTATTTTCCACTCCTGCTTACAATATTAGTTATAAATTGTTGAGCAATACACTTTTCATCAGTCGTGACACATGTGACAGTACTGATAGTTCTGCTACTTGACACTAGATGTAGACTACAAAAATGATAGTCTTTTTTGTAACAAAACTGATGTAAGGAGTGAGCACTCCGTCTTTTTAATTATGTTTGGTGGTATAGTATTTTCTTTAACCTTTCCAAGGACCGCCCCACCAGAACTTCCTTGAGCTGCACTATGTTCTCATGTCTGCAGGCCATAAGCACTTGAATCTCACGGAGACCACTGAGTGGCAGTCCATCTTTCTCCACTTCCATCCTCACTTTCTTGAGAGCCACAATATTACCATTTGCTTTCTCTTTCGCTCTGTCTGAAATTTAAAAAAAAATGGTATGATCCGGGAAGGCATTTACACTAAGAAGAACATAGAGGTACAATAATATAGAGAGGAAATGGCCTCTTCCCTATTTGACTGATTGAGATGCTCTTATGGAACTTTAAGTAGGATGAAAGAAATAAATTGTTTGTATGGTTTATGGTGGGCTACAAATCTACTTGAGCAATCATATGGTCGCATAAGTCGCATTGCGTATGTTCTGTCCCTCACGGGCGCACGCGTATAGCACGTCTTTGTAATACTATGAAGAAGCATAAATCCGATTTCATACTTACATACAATACCATAGGTACCCTCTCCAATGCGGTTTATTTTCTCAAATTCACCAACAAATCTGCATCTTCCAAGCTAAAGAAAAATAAGCCTAAATTAAGTACTACTTTAAAAGTGAAGTAATAATATTATTTTTTTGGACGAAAGGTTATGTTTACAAGGTTTACTCACTATGTCTTTTTCTGGTATTTCCATTGTTTTACCCGTTCTAAAGGATATAAGAACTCCTTTACGCACCGCAGGACCGGTTGGATCCACATCTTGATTGTTGGATGGTTTTTCAGAGTCTAAAATAAGAAGAAACCTGAATTCTTTTACTTGATAAATTCTACGACCCAAGGGAAGAAATCAAATGTTATACGTACTTTGAGACATAGTAAAGATTTCTACTGCACAATTGATGTATGAGAAGCTAACAACAACACGTACATACGTTAAAATTATTACAAACAGTAATTAAATTGATTATTGAATCAATGATGTATTTTCCTGGCGATGCCGGCACAGATAAGATAATTAAGAATTAAGTATATGTCATGTCACTGTCACTTTTAGCCGTACGGTCGTAACAGACGGCCCTTGGTTTGACACGGACGTACCGAACTAGGTCTTGAAGCGGTCATCACAGGGGGGGGACAGTCCCTTAGAGAGCCATTTATTCGAAAAAATAGCGTCATCTTTATTACTTAACTCGGAACTGGTTTTTTTTATGTGGCATCCCCGCACCCATGTTGGCAACACTGTATCTGTTATTGACTTAAAAGTAAAACAATTTTGTGACTTCCGGTTCGAACGCCATCTTGATAGTAGCCTCGTGATTAATTCCTTTGTTTTTTGCTCATTAATATTGTTTAAAGTGTAATATCGATAGCTTTATTATACAATAATCTAATGTGGTAGTGTGCAGTGAATGGAGAATTAATCTCAAAGCTTGTTTAACCACCATTTTGGAGTCAACGGCCGGTAGTCCACGTGCTTCTCGTAAAATCCAGCTATCGGTTTTACGAGACAACTACAACAACCACCGAACAGCATTTATTTTGTTCCTACCCTTTTACGTGACATTGGCTACGGGCAACACCGCCCTCAAGTCCATCAAGAAAAGAAGAAAACAATTTTGTTTCGTGCTCCTCTTTTTATATTTCAGCCATTTAAAATATTTTATTTCTATTACATTTGGGAAATGGCCACTGATAATGGATGCTGATAACTTGATAAGCAATAATATGTCAATGTAATAAAGGTGTCAACATAGTGTCAACTTTAAGCGTCAATTGGTGTCAATTTTTGAGTGGGCATTTTTTGCAAATTGAATGTGGGATAACACAATTGCTTATCAGCGTCCTTATGCTTGACTAAGTTTACAATGCCGCATTGTTGTGCATTTGGATGTTCGAAGAAAGGTAAATTATTTTGTCTAGAATTACTACTACTAGACATTTTCTGTTGTTACTGCGATTCGAGATGTTAAAATGGTCACGCAGATGTTACACCATTTGAATTTATTTAAAAAAATAACTTATTTCAGGTGCGGTGCTGCACGTTTTTCCAAATCCAAACAAACACCCTGATCGATTTAAAGTTTGGGTTCAGCTTATTGGGGGCAAGTTGGGCACCCCATCAGATTATGAATTTTATAAAAAAAAGAGGATTTGCGATCTTCATTTTACCGAAGAACATAGGAATCGCTTTAAGCGATTAAATGCTATAGCAGTACCGACCCTATGTCTACTTGGTAAGTTTCTATTATGTATAACGTAAAAACACAATAATAACATTTTATACCGCCACAGTATGCCTGATTGACTGTTTTCAAGCCTAAATCACTATACTGATTGTGCTAAAGTTGTACCAAAAAATAGCAGTTAAATTTAATAAATCTAATAATAATAAATAAATAATATAGGACATTATTAAGCGAGGTTTAGACTAGCAAGAACTTGCATGCAATTTACGGGTTGGACTAAAGCAAAGGGGGCGCAGGACTTAGAAAATTTTTGATGGGGTTGGTGTTATTATGACACCTATTTTTTATGATGCTATCGTATAGAAGACGCTAAAATAAGCAAGTTTTGTAGAAAAAACTTTTTCTCTAAAATCAAAAATGGCCGAGATATTGGACCTGAAAGTTGAGCCGATTTTTAGGACATAGAAAAAGTTCGATGGGTGTTGTTGTCATTATGACCCCTATTTTTTATGATGCTATCGTATAGAAGACGCTAAAATAAGCATGTTTGGAACAGTAAATTTAAGTAACAGAGACAAGATAGGTGCGACGACGAGCGAAGCGAGGAGTGTGTTAGGTTGACCGCGATGATCGCGATGTTATTGTACCTACTAAAAAAATTCTAAGTCTTTTTTTGCACCCCCTTTGCCAATTTTGAAGTCTATTATCTCGGTCATTTTTGATTTTAGAGAAAAAGTTTTTTCTATAAAACATGCTTATTTTAGCGTCTTCTATACGATAGCATCATAAAAAATAGGGGTCATAATGACAACAACACCCATCGAACTTTTTCTGTCCTAAAAATCGGCTCAACTTTCAGGTCCAATATCTCGGCCATTTTTGATTTTAGAGAAAAAGTTTTTTCTACAAAACATGCTTATTTTAGCGTTTCGAATGAAATTTTTCTAAGTGTTTTATGATTCCTGTATAATTTTCACTTTTGGTCAAAAAATTTCTAAGTCCTTATATTGCGCCCCCTTTGCTTTAGGCGGACCACGATATATATAACATATAAACTTTTATATAAATACTTAAATACATATAAAACACCCATGACTCAGCAACAAATGTCCGAGCTCATCACACGAAAGAATGCCGTTACCTACCGGTTTAGAACCCGGGACGGGACCATCGGCTTCATAGGCAGGGTCACTACCTACTAGGCCAGACAGGTCGTCAAAAGTGAATGCGAATGACATTAAAATTTGGAACTGAACTTATGCAACAATTTTGCATATTATATGCCTTGTGTAAAGTCAGCAATGCCATTGCAGGGGGGGGGGTCACTTTTTTCTGCAGATGACTCTACCAGCGCGAGCTACGCGCTACGAGCATAGCCGACAACATGAGAATCCACCACAACATCCACCTTTCAAGATGTTGCTCCTGTAACTGACATTCAGCCCACCTTTCATTCTGCTGCTTCTGCGCCAGGTAATTCACGATCCTTCCGCCATAGGTATCCTTTTTTTAGGGTTCCGTACCCAAAGGGTATTACTAAGACTCCGCTGTCCGTCTGTCCGTCCGTCTGTCCGTCTGTCTGTCTGTCACCAGGCTGTATTTCATGAACCGTGATAGCTAGACAGTTGAAATTTTCACAGATGATGTATTTCTGTTGCCGCTATAACAACAAATACTAAAAACAGAATAATATAAATATTTAAATGGGGCTCCCATACAACAAACGTGATTTTTTTGCTGTTTTTTTCCGTAATGGTATGGAACCCTTCGTGCGCGAGTCCGACTCGCACTTGGCCGGTTTTATTTACGTCAACTTAGAAGTTTGATTTTGTCCCAGCTTCAAGGGACTGTAGTATGTATACTTAGGTATATAGTTTTGATTTCTACTCTATACCTCCACGACTTCTCGAGATAAAGGATCTTTAGCGACGTGACAGCGGACGTACAGAGTCGATATTTATCAAATTAGCCTTCAAATATGTGGATAGTGACTGTTTATGTCATTGCGATTATCTATATAAATAAGTTTTTGCGAAAAAAATAGTTTGGTATGTACAACTTTTTATTGCTGACTGTAGGTAGGTACTTTTCTTTCCACGTGCCGTGCAAATATACTCTTCGAGACAATGCTAACAATCCGAAACACAATTAGTTTGCGTTGGTTTATCACAGAGTTCTAAGGACCAAGTACTGTCTCCGTCATCAGATCAGCTCCACGTCATCATAATATTGGATTGTCATCCGATTTACATGTGTATGCAAAATTTCAGCTCAATCGGAAGTCGAGTAAAGTTCAAAGTGTTTTTATTTAATAGTAGTAGTGTTTGGTAGTAGTGTTTTTATGTAATAGTAGTGGGTCAAATTTGCTTTAACATCCAAGATTTGACCCACGCTAACTAACATTCAGTTCATACCTACCTCCTAACAGTCAAGTTAAATAAAAGCTTGTAAAAAGTGCAAAACGAATGTATCTAATTATCAAAGCTGCTCAAAAATGTCATGACAATCGATTGAGAAATGACAAACGGCGTACATACGAAAGCATATTTACCTACCTAAGCTGAAAAGGAGATGTTTCGCTTGCTTTCGCTCACTCAGTCATCACTTCACCAGTGTCTGGGCTTATTATTATAATTATTAATTATAGCAATATAGGTATACTGTTAACGGTACTTTCGAATCGTAATTTCGGTTAGCTCGGGATTTGGTACCTGCGTCCCAAACCTACCTACGTACCTATTTTTCCACCCGATAAATATACTTTTAATTTTTTTTTTAATACGTCGGTGGCAAACAAGCATGCGGCCCGCCTGATTAAGCAGTCACCGTAGCCTATGGATGCCTGCAACTCCAGAGGTGTTACTGTTATAGTTATACGTGCACGTTGCCGACCCTAAAACTACGCACCCTCGTTGAACTCTAAATAAATGATATAAATATATTTAACATAAATTTTGTATGTAAACATATGTTTAATACGCTTTTTCAGGCACATCATGCGCCCAACATAAGTACTTCTCTTGGGATTCACAATCAACCTACCTTTCATTTCGCTACTTCTGCCCCAGGGTGGCCCCAGGTAAATAACAATCCTTGCACTCACATACTAACTGTGCGTCACGTAATTACGTACATGTGTGTGTGTGTGTGTGTGTGTGTGTGTGTTTTTTTTATTATTTAATCGACAGATGTCCAACACCTAGCACTACCTAGCTCGCGCTATACGCTCAAAATTGATATAATAAATAATACATAATGTATTAATACGAAATGATACAAATAGGTAAAGCATGGCTTGGCCCAACTTATTTTTAGGACTTTACTAAGACTCCTCTGTCCGTCTGTTCGTCTGTCTGTCATTAGGCTATATCTCATGAACCGTGAGTGCTTAGACATTAGAAATTTTCACAAATGATATATTTCTGTTGCCGCTTTATCATCAAATACTAAAAACAGAATAAAATAAATATTTAAGTGGGGCTCCTATTCAACAAACGCGATTTTTTTGCCGTTTTTTTGCGTAATGGTACGGAACCCTTCGTGCGCGAGCCCGACTTGCACTTGGCCTTTTTATGTATGTTCGCCGATAACTCCGACACCCGTGATCCGATTTGACTGATTTGAGTAATTATTTTTTAGTTTGAAAGGAGGTCCTCAATTTTTAGGATTACGTACCCAAAGGGTAAAAACGGGACCCTATTACTAAGACTCTGTCTGCTGTCTATCTGTCTGTCTGTCTGTCTATCTGTCTGTCTGTCTGTCCGTCTGTCACCAGGCTGTATCTCACGAACCGTGATAGCTAGACAGTTGAAATTTTCACAGATGATGTATTTCTGTTGCCGCTATAATAACAAATACTCCGCCGTGATTCGCGCATGAGTGTGGAGGGCCCACTCGAAACAGAATAAAATAAATATTTAAGTGGGGCTCCCATACAACAAACGTGATTTTTTTGCGTAATGGTACGGAACTCTTCGTGCGCGAGCCCGACTCGCACTTGGCCGATTTTTAAAGGTACATTACATGTATAGTGAGTTGGGTGTTTTCTTAAGCAACTCGAACATTTTCTCTCGAAAACCATCAATTTGATGAAGTGAATCTGATGATGATGATTTTTTGATAATAATGTTATTTTATAATATGCAGTATGTTCAGCGATTACTCCGACACCTTCCTGTGCACTGTGGTTCGATTTGAACAATTATTTTTTTTAATTTGAAAGACGTTACCTCCATAATGGTCGCATAATATATTTTTTGGATCTGATGATAGTAATTTTGGAATACATATATGTTATCCATGAGGAATTGAGGGAACTCCTTGATTTTTAGGGTTCCGTACCAAAAGGGTAAAAACGGGACCCTATTACTAAGACTCCGCTGTCCGTCTGTCTGTCACCAGGCTGTATCTCATCAACCGTGATAGCTAGACAGTTGAAATTTTCACAGATGATAGTTGATGTTCGCTATAACAACCAATACTAAAAAGTACGGAACCCTCGGTGGGCGAGTCCGTCTTGCACTTGTCCAGTTTTTTTAAGGCACGTATATGGTGATTTCGGTGTCTTATAAAGTAACTCAAGCATTTAATCCGGAAAACTACTAATGTTAGGGGGTGGACCTGGTGATGTAGACCACGGACTATATAGTGGAACTTTTCTACTATTGGGTATATTATGATTGAGTGTATTATGATTTACAATGTAGGTAGTACTGGAAATGACTAAAGAGACTAAGAGGTGAGGGGTAGGTGTGAGAAGTGAAGACTGAAGACGGTAGAGGGTGGTGGTTTGAGGTTGGGGCTTGACGATTCATGATCCGAGAGGCTAGGCAGTTGAGAGGTGGCTTATAAACGTGAAAATATTTCTGTCTGACTATCTGGTAGAGGGACGGCAATATAATTTAGTCTCAATCCTACGCTTGCGTGCTATGGACAGTTAAAAATAATATACGCAGGCAATACATAAACGCATTGGATTTATACTGACGTACTGTGTTAGTTACTAGGTACCTACAGAAAGCAGGTTCATTGCATGATTATGATTTATAATTGTTGTATATTTGCTGTGACTTATTTTTCAAGAGTGTTTTTTAATAAAAAGACACTTCAAAATCGCTTACCTTCTTTCTAAATTTTCTAATGTAAAAAATACGAAGTAGGTACATATAGTTTAGAATTATGAATGACACCTCTAAGTCTACTGAAGAGTTTGACCCTTTATGTCATAAGTCGTAGCATTACGTTGGAGTTTTCTTTTTTATAAATATAAGCTTTATAATACTTTCAGGCACCAGGCACTGCCAGCGCCCAACATTTGCTCCTAGAATTGACTATCAGCACATCTTTCATTCTGCTGCTTCTATGCCAGGTATTTGATGGTTTCTATTATGTCAAGTGAAGTGATATAGGATTGAAGAGCATGAGTAGTAGTAGTCAACTACATACCGAGAAAGCTTTTATTTTGTAGTTTCGCTATGTCCGTCTACATGCCTGTCTGTATGTCTGTCCGTCCGTAGCTTTGTTACATGATCGAAAGGCATCCGATTCGCACATCGCTCCGGTATTTTAGCGATAAAACGCTATGCGCGTATTATAGCGACATTCCGCTTGCACGTCGGAATCGGATGCAGTGTGCCATGTGCCTTAGTACTAGAAAGCTGCAATTTGATATGGATATATAAAAAACAATGATGACGACAAATGGTAGAATAAAGACTAGAAATAGTTATTTGTACCGTACCGTACCGTACCGTAGTATGAAGTTCATGGCCTTCACTAAATTAAAAAGCTACATTGTTTCACTCCCTGGAGTGAGGAAAGTCGCACTTTCCTCACTCCAGGGAGTGACGAAAGTAGGCTTGTTCGAGCTGCTGAGGTGAAAAAATATTTTTCCCCTCACTAGCTCGGAAAGCCGTCTTTTATCCTTTAAAACAAGCGGGGAAAAACGCATTTTATCCACTAGTGGGGAAAGTAATTTGACCTTGGATGGAGCGTGTTTAGGTAGCTTGACAGATAACAAAACGTAAAACGCTCATGATAATGGTTCGTTCGATATTAAATATCATTAAATAAATGGTTTGAGAATCTAATAAAAAATACCAAATTTAGCTTTATTTAATAATTTTATGTCATAAACCTTAAAATTCCATAAGAAACGTTAGATTTTTTATAATGATGTTAAATATAATTCTGAACGCACAAGTTGAGTCGATGCAATTTCAAAACGCATCGTTGACATTTCATACGTCAGAACAGAAATGTCAACATTGTCAAAAAATTTTACTGTTCTTCTCACCGGCTCACGTAAAAATCAGAATTTCTAGTGTTTTCTGTTATAATATCGTAAAAAAATTAGTGATTCCAGTGATGAAGATGATCTAACGCCTGTGGATGTTGCACTTTCCTCGCTATAGTGCGGGGAAAAGTTTTGTGTTACACACGGGTGCAAATGTATTTTACTTCTCGTGTGTTGAAACATTCGCTACGCTCAGGATTCTATTTTAGAACCACTCGCTTCGCTCATGGTTCAACTATAGAATCCTTTCGCTTGCTCGTGTTTCAATTCCACACTCGCGGTTAAAATACAACTTTGCACCCTTGTATAACAAATAACTATTTCCCCTCACTAGCTCGGAAAGCCGTCTATTATCCTTTAAAACAAGCGGGGAAAAACGCATTTTATCCACTAGTGGGGAAAGTAATTTGACCTTGGATGGAGCGTGTTTAAGTAGCTTGACAGATAACAAAACGTAAAACGCTCATGATAATGGTTCGTTCGATATTAATTATCATTAAACAAATGGTTTGAGAATCTAATAAAAAAATACCAAATTTAGCTTTATTTAATAATTTTAAACCTTAAAATTCCATAAGAAACGTTAGATTTTTTGTAATGATGTTAAATATAATTCTGAACGCACAAGTTGAGTCAGAACAGAAATGTCAACAAAATTTTTACTGTTCTTCTCACCGACTCACGTAAAAATCAGAATTTCTAGTGTTTTCTGTTATAATATCGTAAAAAAATTAGTGATTCCAGTGATGAAGATGATCTAACGCCTGTGGATGTTGCACTTTCCTCGCTATAGTGAGGGGAAAAGTTTTGTGTTACACACGGGTGCAAATGTATTTTACTTCTCGTGTGTTGAAACACTCGCTACGCTCAGGATTCTATTTTAGAACCACTCGCTTCGCTCGTGGTTCAACTATAGAATCCTTTCGCTTGCTCATGTTTCAATTCCACACTCGCGGGTAAAATACAACTTTGCACCCTTGTATAACAAATAACTATTACAGTACATATGGTGCTACTTTCTCGCACTAGTGCGTAAAGAGCACTTTTCGTCCATATGTCGAAAGTTTAAAGGGCCATATGTACTGTAAAACGTTGTACGATACACGTGCGAAAAGGTTATTCGCAACTCGTGTCGATTTAAAACACTCCCTGCGGTCGTGTTTTAATTTATCGCCACTCGTTTCGAATTTTCTCTTTTCCGCACTTGTATCGTAAATAACTATTTTAGCGTACCTCCCCCACACGTATTTTTTTCGCTTCAACCCTATGTTAACCTGTACAACATCCAACGTGTTATTGGACTTATTGGATAGGTCTTCTCTTGGACAGAATGGTAACTACGGAGCCCTACACTGAGCATGGCTCAACCTGCTCTTGACCGGTTTTTATTACAAGCTTTTATTTTTCTAGCAATATTTGTGTTTTGGAGTATTAAAATTAAAATTCTCTATTAAGTCGAGGTGACAAAAACCGTTCTGTCAGCTACGGCCTTGTCTTTTAATAAAAAATAAAAAAGCGCCTGCAAGTTTAGCATGGCAAATACATCAAATAGATTTCTTGCTTAAATTGAAACAATTTGTATGTACGTATATATTGTACGCATGTTCGGGTCAAATCTTACAAGCCTAGACCAACTTCTCATTATTAGGTTGAGCTAAAAGTTCACTTACTTATTATGTAAGTCGGGTGACAATACAGTACATATTATGGTTCCATCGAGCTTATCTGATGATGGACATAGGAAGTGGCCATAAGAACTCTGCGATAAAACAACACAACCTAATTGAGTCTCGGTGATTTTCGTAAATCGCCAGTGTGATATAGGGCTCTTAGCGATAAAAAGCTGTATTTTCTTTTCTGTATTTTGATTCTGGATCAAAAAGGGAATCAATTACCATTAATTTATTTTTTTATTGAAATACATGTGAGAAACATGAATACTAAATATTTTTCTAAGGTCTCGATAGTTATGAAATAGTGGTGAGATTGTTAGGTCTCCTATTTTCGGAAGTACTTACCTAAACAATGATTATGTAGATTTATTTGTATTGTTTTCTTCTAGTTACGCCCGCTATACAACAGTCTGAGGTGCCTACCATCATCAACAACGTATGTACTGCAGATTCTTCTGTATTTGCAGAACATAATTATAGTGTGATGAGTCGTTCGAAAAGAAAGACATTAGATGAAGGTAAATATTTATAACGTCACCAATTATTATAACAAGATATATAATAACATTTAGTTATATTTAGTTACATTTAGTTTTGATATTTAGTTATATTTTGTTTTACAAAAAGGTGTGGATTAGTATTCCTGGTGTGTGATTATAATGCCACCACCTCTGCATTATGCGCTGCTGCGCCAGATTCCTTTTCGGCATAACCTCTTTTACATAAAAACTCGAAGGTACTACTACTAGGACTACTGGCCAACGAGACAGGACAATATTGAATAGCAATTGTAGCCCGCTAAAGTTGATATACTTATATTATCGCTCCGGCCGCATACCGCAAGAATATTGAACAACCGCTCAAGAAGATTAAGTTTTGGAATGATAGACGAGGATACAGTTTTACAATGGGGCGTTTATATAGCTTACTAGCGATTTTCGTCTGTAGCCTTACTTAGGGAATGCTTAACCCTGTATGCTAGTTGCGTGTGAGCGTGTGCTCCCGTTAGTGGCATTGTTTCTGCCCGTATGTGTTCCACATCAGTAGTTGACGTCGGACTTTGACTATCATTTCTGACTTTTGTCTTTTGCAATGGATCTCATCCCATCCTAAAAACAAACCTGATCGATTGATACCATAAATAAAAATTTGACATCTTAGCCTATTGTAGAAATAAAAATACAGTTGATGATAAAAAGTTGTATCAACAATAAATTTGGTGACATAATAAACTTAAATTTATAGTGACAGACTAAAACCAAAATTTATTAAAAATTATACGTATAATATTATAATTTTGTTTTCTTTCAGGTTCGAACAAACGTGAGGTGCAGCTTAAGGCAAAACAACTTCAAATGGAAGATAACCGTTTGCCCAAAAGGGGACTTTCATACAAGCACTGCCGCGTTCCAGACAGTATGACATTGTGCAGCACATGACGAAACCAGCTCAGCTTTTAGTGAAAATGCAATAACAATCAACGAAGCACCCTAAAGGACGACGCTATTCACTAAAAGAAAAAAAATATGGCATTCTCGCTTTACAAATAGAGTCCGAAGTGCTAATACAGGCTGTTGTGTGAATATTTTTCACTTCCACCTGGCAAAACGATGAAAAGATTATTAGGCGAAATTAAACTTACCACAGTGGCATAAACACAATTATATTCGAAGGAATTAAACACAAAATAACCAATCAGATGGCAGTCGCTTTCGTAAAAACTAGTGCCTACGCCGATTCTTAGGATTACTTGTCAAGCGGATCCCAGGCTCCCATGAGTCGTGGCAAAATGCCGGGATAACGCACGGAAGATGATGAGGAAGGACCTTTCACTTCTCCAAACTTCATGCATTAACCGTAAAGACTATGCGTCTTTGTAATATGGTACAATTTTGACTTATTGGACACGTATTAGTTGTGTATTCCGTAGCATTCGTTTATAAGACTGTTAGCTTAGTCTCCTGACGCAAAACAATTACTTACATATTTCATATTCGCTAGGCTAGGTGCACGACGGGTGCTGCTGTCCTTATTTTGTGGGCTTCTCTACGGGAGTGAAATTATCAAACTGATGCTGCTAGAATTCATGTGGGACATTCCATAATATTATGTGTGTTCTCCCTCCACCGACTGCACTTTGCTAATAATTTCATTTTAACATGTGCCTAAGCCTTTCTCACTTCAAGTACCGCACGGAAGACCAGCGCTGGCTTTATATCTAGCATTACGCTGAGTTGGGTCCATTTCGTGATGCACACTTAACATATCAGAACCAAAACGTGTTGTTACTAAAATTATAGGCAAAAAGTTGTATCTACTGATATACATACATACATACATATAATCACGCCTATTTCCTGGAGGAGTAGGCAGAGACCACGGATTTCCACTTGCTACGATCCTGACATACCTCTTTCGCTTCCTTCAATTTCATAACATTCCTCATACACCTCACAATGTGTTTACATTTTGTTAGATAGATAATTCACTATTTATTACCGTTATGTTAAAATGTCATTTTGGTCGGATGTTCATATCCAAAGTTATATGGAATTCGTGTCTTTTATTTTCATCAAAATAAATATTGTTTTTTTGACATTAGGGACCTTTAATATCTCCAAATTGAATATATTATTGACGAATCGAATTTAATTTCCTTGCTTCATTTTTATATTGTACAGACTGTATTGTAACGTTTAGTATAAATACAAGTTGGCAGACATTTATTTTGATAAAAAAAACTAATATGTTTAATATAAATTTATGTCCATCTGTACATTTTTAATGTCTGCTTTGGCTTAGGTTATTTGATTTTCTTATAAATTGTTTCATACTAAAATGCATGGACTTTCAGGAAAAAAGAGAAAATCTGTTATAGACAAATGGTGTACTTGTAATAAATTATTTACCTACTGAAAGCTTGCTAAGCTTGAAAATGTACATAAAAATATCTTTATTTAATCGTTTTTATTTATTTATTAAATAATATCATTATCTCTAAGAGCCACGACGCTAATTGCCAGATCTCTTCTAATTGCCATGGTGTGATAGTAAGCTCCCAACGCTAATTGGTAGGCCTTCACCTGTTCTTATTAGCTTTATATTGTAAATTTTAACGAAAGCCTAGGCTCCATGGATTGTTGTGTATGTACATATAAAAAAGTCTTTATTTAATCGGTTTTTTCTTATTACATAATATCTTTCCCTCTAAGAGCCATGACGCTAATTCTCCGGTCTCTTCCAATTGCTATCGTGTGATACGTTTATTGTGGTATAAAGTATATGTTTTTATAAACTGAAATAGATATCATACACTGAAGAAAAAGTGACCAAGTCCACCACAAACATAGTAGCAATCAATTTATTGTACACAACACAGGTTTACAAAAATACTTTATCAGAAATCAGAAATATTTATTGTGTAAACTGTGTAGGTATAAGAAGTTTAACTAGGAACATTTTTTGATAAACATAAACATATAGTAATGGAAGTACAAAGGCGAATTTATCCCTATAAGGGATCTCTTCCAAATAACCTTTGAGTAGATGAGTGGGAAACTAGGCAGGTTAAGTAAAGTTATGTTTACCCATGCATGAGGTAGATATTGCCTCCTGTATTTGTATATGTTGCGATGTTTTCCTCATGTAAATGTTATATCGACATGTGTAGTAAACTTTTGGCTCATGTATTTGTAAATGTGACGATGTTTTCTTCATGTAAATGTTATATCGACTTGTGTAATAAACTTTTGAATTTTAAATTATGAAATATCAACTATCTTTTCTTTCCAATTTATACTCACCTTATTATTTTATTTTATCCAGTATTTAACGAGCTACTTTATTATAATTTTCTTGTTAAAATCATGCTTTGTATAACATTGTATTGTACTTACTTTTCCTGTATGTCTTTACAATATGTGCTTGCCAATATATCTTACATCAAGCAAATATTATAATAAAGTTGTTGATTAATGGGTACTAGAAAAGCAAACTCGATATAACAAATTATAGATATATGACCCTGTTTACATATTGATTAGTGTTTAGTGTGAGTTTATACATTTTTAACAAATGTATGAAGTCGTACTAAACATTAATCAATATGTAAACAGGCCCTGTAGGTATGAATATTGACGTTAATGCTTGTTGTTCAGATTTACAGATGGCGCTTTAAAATGGATACAAAAAAGTTCCACGAGAGGGCTCTCTTTCTCCTATATATTATACTACTCTTTGGGTCATCATATCTCTTTCGCTTTCACTTATAGTTGCATCCTTGATAGCCATAACACACTACCGCACCGCACTAAGGTCACGGTGCACGGCACCCATAAGAGAGATATCTCTTTCTCGCTCTCACTAATTTTGCGGCGCACCAAGGTGGCGGTGCGGTACGGTAGTGTATTGACTATAACGGACGTACGGCGAACCACCTTCCATACTTGTCCCTCCACACATACGCGAATCACGGCGCGAGGCCCTATACGATCGGAATCGGACAGGCCTCGAACCGTACCAAGATCGCGGTCCGGTATGCCCGTCTGCCCCTATAAAGCTGTATGTACATTTTCTGACATTGAACTAATAAATGTCTTCAGCATTCTGAAGTTTTTAAAAATGTCTCAAATGCTCGCATCCAGGCCATAAATGTTAAAAAAAAAAAAAAAAAAGTATAACAGCTGATCGATCGGCGGTGCTTGTCAAGTTGTCACATCACAGAAGTGTCACCAAAGGGGAACTAGATTTGAATTGCATAATTGAATTTTGTATTTATCTTTATTAATAATATTTTAATGATATCTTTATGAATAAAAGTCACTCTTATTTTCCATATATTTGAAACTAAAAGCATGGAACTACCCCGAAAAATAATTGGTTCTTTGAGCCAATTCTGGAAGATCAATGTGTAAGCGATTTTAGAGTGGCCTAATTTATCCCTCGCTAAGTTAGGGAAATAATTTTATTGCACATTTTGTTTGATTTAGTTTAGACCTTAAACAGCTGTTTATTCTGTAGAAAAGCTTGTTTTTGTTAGTATTAGTTTAGAAAAAGGAAGACATAGACGTGAGTCCAAAGCCACCACAACACAACAATGCGAGTACCCAAAGCACTTAATCCAAGACTCCAAAAGCAGCTTTTGTAAGTATATTGACTAACAATTAATTTGACATAGCACTGTTTTGTTTGCATGTTTATGTTGTTTTGTGTTTTGTTGTTTCATTTATTACCATGATGTTTCATAACCTTTGTACATTTACATCAAAAGTACTCCTAATTCTGGGTAAAATAATTGTGTAAATAAATAATATATAAAATAATTGTATAATAACAAACATCCATTTCTTCTTCTTCCTCATTTCCTCATGACTGTGGGTTGAGACCACCTGAGGTCATTATTTTGTGCACCAACAAGGTTCTCCATGCTGCAGGATTTAGACCCATTTACAGTTACCTATTCTCTTGTCTCAAAGCATGTCCAATACAATGTTATGATTGTTAAAATAAAATGAACATAAATAATTTCAGATTAAGATTTGGAGTATACGAAAAGGTATATCCCGTTGAGACAACTCCGAGCAGAACAGTCCCAGACCACATTGAGAAGCCGGAGTATGTATTACAGAAACAGCCAATGGTGTTGCCAGACAAAGCGGAAGTTAAAGATGTCAATCAGTTGCGTGGAATGAGAAGAAGTTGCAAGCTGGCTGCTAATATATTAGCTCATGTTCAGAAGAATATCTATGTCAGTGTAAAATAATAATCACTTACTGTTATAAAATGGTATAAGGAAAAAACTTAAGGAAAGCCTATTGCATGTGGTTTAAATTATTTGACATGGAAAATTAAAATTATAAGTAGAATGGAAAACTGAGATGACTGTCTACAAACCTAATGTTATATTATCAAATCAAATCAATTATGAAATATGTCTCTCCAAACACTACTACATGCAAGAGTTTTCCTTAACATTTTTACCTATAGTTTAGTAAAAACTAGCAAAATGCGAGTTGTACTCGCATACGAAGGGTTCTGTACCATTACGCAAAAAACGGCAAAAAATCACGTTTATTGTATTGGAGCCCCACTTAAATATTTATTTTATTATGTTTTTAGTATTTGTTGTATGTGTCCCGTTTTTACCCTTTGAGTACGGAACCCTAAAAAGGGACTATTCCGTTCTGTATTTCTGTGGGACCATGCCCATTAGTCCCGCTTTGTTTTCAGCAGTTGAAAACACATTCATAGAGTCCCACAAACTTACCTACAATAAAACAATTGTCTATGCTACAGCTAAAGATAAAGCAAACCAGAGTAGGGGGCACTGCAGTATTTACATCCCCATACTTGTAGTATAAGTTCTATTTTTTAAGCATTAACATATTAACTGCCAGCGACCTGCTAGGCAGGGTCTGTTCTTAGGCGTTTTTCGCTACAAAGTGCAGCTCGCGCTGGCAGAATTACAAAATTCAAAAAATTATTCTGCAAGTAGGCCTCAAGGGCTCTTTGTGAATGTGTGAATGCGTTAACTAAATTGACATTAAACTTTCAGCCAGGAATAACTACAGACGAAATAGATGGACTGGTACACAAGTTAACAGTGGAAGCCGGAGCATATCCATCCCCATTGCATTATAAAGGCTTTCCAAAAAGCGTGTGCACCTCTGTGAACAATGTAGCAGTACATGGCATACCCGACCTGAGGCCGCTACAGGATGGTGACATTATTAATGTTGATATAACGGTATGTATGATCTTATTGATCTCAATGAAATTACATTGGGTGCTCAACCTAGGCTAGCATAAGTGCATTGCAATAGAATTAGGTATACAATCAAATGAGTTTCGTTTTAGTTTGTGCAGTTCAATCAAGATAATAGTGAACTCCCTGCCGAGGTGTTTGTGTATTTCACTCAATATAGTACACCATTCAATCTAGTAACTTATATTAACTTATATTTCAAGTGGAATGTACAATATGTTTTTTTTTTTTTATTTTGCTTAGAGCAGCTATCGAAAAACAGTCTTATGTGCATTTACTTAAAATTCACATTCATCTGGATATCATTATATTCATAATAGCGTGATTGGACATTATAAATTTTATGGAGCTCACTAAATTTGCCATGCGACATCCATCCCTTTCTGTTTATTATTTGTATAAGCGAGACGGGAGATGGCGTGTCGCACGACAGCACGAAATCGCACCAAACTCTCTCCGCTTGAACTATTTTTTTTTCCTAGGTTTTCTTTAAAGGGTTCCACGGAGACTGTTCTAAGACCTTTCCTGTTGGAAAAGTTGATGACCGAGGATTAGAGCTTATCAGCGTTACGGAAGAGTGCCTCAATATTGTAAGTTACTTATAATCTCAAAGGGTATACATATATAGGTAGTGCCTTAGTTTTTTCATTACATACAAAACTGTCATTTATATGCCAATGAGGGCTACCGCGTTTAATTTCGCCGCTAGGGGCGCTAGTGTAGATGGAGGTCTTTCAAAATGTCAAATGCATAGAAGTTTTGGGGGTTTCAAGCTTTTTTATTGGGATATTTCACTCCTTATATAATTGTGGTAAATCTTTGTCCATCTTTGATTAATCATGGTAAAAAATAGACATATGTAGCTCAATAAATATAAATGTTAGTGGTTTAAAATAAAAACCGGCCAAGTGCGAGTCGGACTCACACACGAAGGGTTCCGTACCATTAACTATAAAAACGGTCACCCATCCAAGTACTGACCCCGCCCGACGTTGCTTAACTTCGGTCAAAAATCACGTTTGTTGTATGGGAGCCCCACTTAAATCTCTATTTTATTCTGTTTTTAGTATTTGTTGTTACAGCGGCAACCGAAATACATCATCTGTGAAAATTTCAACTGTCTAGCTATCACGGTTCATGAGATACAGCCTGGTGACAGACAGACAGACGGACGGACAGACGGACAGCGGAGTATTAGTAATAGGGTCCCGTTTTTACCCTTTGGGTACGGAACCCTATTGTATTGTATTGTAGTTCGGGCGATTTTCCGCAACTCGACGACTGGCGCCTATTTTGCGTGACATGAGGGTGGGCTAGTCCTGCCAGCCCAGCTCCTCGAGGAAACCTATCAAACCTTTGATGTTGAGTAGGACCTCGGGGAGGTCTCTCGGGGATCCGAGATGTTTTGCCCTGTATGGGGCCACTCCGCTGCACTCCAGCACCACGTGAGACGCTGTTTCTTCTGTCTCCATGCATCCTCTGCATAGGGGACTGTCTGTGACACCTGTTATAAAAAGATGTTTGTTAAATAGTCCATGACCTGTTATGACACTGGTTACCATGCTCAGTCGGGTCTTTCCTAATTGAAGGAGCACCCTTGTGAGCTTTCCGTTGATGCCAGGCATGGCTTGTTTGGCCTGTCTGCATCCAGTCTGGTTTAGCCAATATTATGTGTGTAGTTTCCCTGTACGTGCCAGCAGCATTGAGCGTACCTTGCTAATCGGTATCGGGAGGATCGGTTCTGGGCCAAGTGTGTAGTTTCCCTGTACGTGCCAGCAGCATTGAGCGTACCTTGCTAATCGGTATCGGGAGGATCGGTTCTGGGCCAATCGCTCCCGCACTCGATCCTTGCCTGGCAAGCTCGTCCGCAGCATCGTTACCCCGGGATCCGCTGTGTCCTTTGATCCATTGTAGGGTGATCTTATTGTTATGACATACCTCCATTAGTCGTTCGTGGCATTCGTGAATAAGTTTGGATGTGACTATATGGCTTTTTAGAGCCCTACGGAACCCTAAAAAGTGCCAACTTAAATATATGCAAAATTTAAAAGGTTGAAAAGATGGCACATTTAGACGTTAAAATACCTTTGTGTATATTAGAACGTATTGATTTTATAAAAATAAGCATAAAAGAATTTTGAGATCTGTTTCTCTAGACCTACATCAACAGCGGCGCCAACTGGTGAGCACAATAACGGTAGCCCTCATTCCATGCTCCAAGGTGGCAAATATCAACTGCTGTCACTGGATTGACAACCAGGGGCGCATTGCATAATAAAATAAAAGCTAAATACTACTAGTGATTTTTCACCACACCAGCTGGTAAAGGCTCTCTTGATTGTTCAAAAACTGATAAGAAAGTTGAATTTTATTTACATGTGAGGCAAAGTAATCAAATGCAAATTTTGAGTTGTTTTCTTATGTTGGCTGATAGAATTGAATTTTAAATGATAAATATTTAATAACATTCATTATGAATCGATTTGCTTTGATTTTGTTTGATATTTTACAGTTAGTATTTTCCTTGTGTTGGTGTGGTGAATAATTTTGTGTTTCACACGGTGGCAAAATTTGTTTAACCCTCGTGCCTTGAAACCCTCGCCACACCTTCAAGATTCCATTTTTCGAACCACGAGGGTAGCGAGTAAATTTTGGAATCTTTCGCTTGCCACAATATTTATTTCCACGAGAGCTTAGGTTAAACCACAGCTTTACCCTCTTGTAAAACAAATAACTACCTATTACATACAAAATCACTAATAGTATTAATTTGACTTCTATAGCGTGATAGCCAGAAGTGATTAAAGACGCCCTTTAACGTTAATGATAGGATTAAACGAACTTACCTGAAGTGAAGTTCAATCCTGATTATATGAAGTATTTAGTCCTGGATAATTTTAACAGTGTAGTAGTCTCGATCGCTGGCCAATCTGACGCGAATTTAGAGTCGCCGAGATGAAAGAAAAAATTACTAACTGTCACGATGACATTCATATAGTTTAGAGTATTCATGCACTAAATGGGAAGTAACCATGGATTCATGGTTACTCGAGGAGGGTGGGGATACCCCTTATCCAGGACTAAATACTTCATATAATCAGGATTGAACTTCACTTCAGGTAAGTTCGTTTAATCCTATCATTATATTCGTATTTAGTCCTGGATAATTTTAACAGTGTAGATGTTTAGAGAAGATAATTAAATAATTTGTAAAAATAAATGTCCCAAAAATCTACCCAAAAACAAGCACTTGTATTTTTGGCAAGAATATGTATATCTATATATTATCTATCATGGAAACCTATACCTATCTCTATATTCCATAAAAAAATTAAAATTAAGGCAAAATAAACAAGTCGCTATGAGAAATCTCAAAATATCAAAATCGGCTTTTGAGTTTCCTGGCAAAAAAAAAAAAAAAAAAAAAAAAAAAAAAAAAAAAAAAAAAAAAAAAAAACAGAAATTTTAAAAAATTCTCCGACCAATTACATGAGAATTACCAATAATAAAATTAGGTTTTGAACTTATACTACTTTAATGGGTAAATACTCTGAGAATCAGAGATTTACTTACTGCGTTCAAAGTTTTGAACATGTAAAGATAAGAGTTTTGAGTTTTGATGTAAAGATAATTCATATCTAACAAGAGCAGCAGACAGTAACAGAGTAGTTATCTGGAGCATCCCTTTATGCTTAAAACATTATGTTCACTGGTGAGACCTACCCATATACTATGATCTTTATCTTGACCAATGTGATACATCATAATTAGAAAATGTAAAGAAAATATGTAATAATGTACCTATATTGCGGTATATAAATATAAAGCCTCCATAAAAGAAAGAATACATGAGAACTGTCAAAGATAAAGATAAAAGATATTTATTCGTTACTATTTATCTACCCTTTATTTTCTTATTGCTTGTCTAAGACACATCAGACAAGGTTTTAAGACATTATGATGCTATAGTCTTCTCTTATATTATATTTGTTTATTCCAATAAATATATATTTCATTTCATTTATTTATTCATAAACAATAATAAATTGAGTCTAGACAGTCATATTTTCGGGGCATCACCCAGTAAAGGAAAAACGTGGCGTGGCAGTCTTTATTATTAATTTTTCTTCTCTAAAGATTTTAAAGAGTATTGCTGTTTTAAATAAACATAATAATAAAAGGAACCGTATTATTTGTTGAAACATGAAATATCTAAGACTGTAATTTTACTTTCAAAATCTCAAGTTGATTTATTATTTGTAACATACACCCTTAAGAAGACACTCATTGCTTCACATTCACGCAATTAAGCGTAATAGATTGTATCATGTCCATATTTTAAAGTCTGAATACCACTCTTCTTTTCCCAGACCTGGTGTATCTTGGGAGATTAGGACATGCTCGGAGTTGTTTAAACAACTTTCGACAATAGTACTAATAAATGTACATGGTGATTAAACATTAGATAGTTTATGTTGGAAGGGATTTAAGCATCCTTATTTAAAAAGTTGTTAAGTAACCACTTAACTAAGCTAAGTAAGTAATAGTCACTTACTATGCTATAAGGGGTAATATAAATAATACATCCTACACTTAAAATATTCTAAATTGCTTCCCTATCTAAAACAAGTTTCACGTTGTCTTTTAATATATTTTATTTAATGTCTATATACATCCAGGAATATAAAAAGGTGATGCTGTTAGAGATAAAGAATCATATCTTTCAATTATTTGTTCTAGTATTTCTCAACCACTACCTACTGAATCTGACAAAAGATTCTAAATGAGTTAGTAAGTAAGCAATTTGAAACGAAACAACCTATAATTTGGTTCAGATAATATAAATTCTTATTATATTGAAAATGTGAGAAATTACCACCACATATGTATGTGAATCGGTCTGTGGCGTGTCCTGCATAATTCCATAATAAAAACCATGAATCAATTACAACATAAGCATTAGCCTTGAGAATCCGAAATACAATGAAAAACAGAAAATGACTATTCTCATTACATATCATAATTATGAGTTATTATGAACAGAAAGTTTGTCTCAAATGCTCTGTTAAATGCCACAAATAACTTCATAGATCAGTTTGGACAGTCTTACTGCTAAAAGGTCTTTCCAACTTCTGTTTGATCTATACTGAACATATTCATACAGAAAGTATATAAAAAACGATATAAATGAAATGCAACAATATGATCTGTTGTGAATTTTATTGTATTTGTGAAATTATTTCAATTCACTACTGATTATATAAATATAATTGATTAATAAAAATATATAGGAATTGCTCATTATGGCATAAAGCATATTTTTCTTTTTGGAATCCAATTCTTTTTTCCATTTCAGCTCTATTATCGATAATTGTCTTCATCAGGTCCATCATCATCATCATCCCCCAACCGTTTAAAGTAATTTTACAGTACCAAGAGGTATCAAACATTCGAACACTTTGGATAAGAATCTTTCTAGTACATACCTAACTAATAATGTTGTTTTATTTAATGTCTTAGGCTTAAAGTTAGTAGACCCTTCAAAACCAAACAATACCAGGTAACGGGGACACTAATGTTTAAATGTTGGGAAATGTGATATGACTATTGCATAATACCTATAAACCTACATTATTATCTACCTACCTACCTACTTATATAACCTACCTACCTATTTAATATTACTTACATATCCATTAAATTTCTATTTCCTTATCACAAATGTATCGAAATCTGAGCTCGTGCTAAATTGAACCCTACCATTTTGTGAAAGGGTTCCAAGCAATTGTAGGAAAAATGTTGCCACAATTTGCCTTGCCTTTATAAAAGGCCCAAAAGTTTGGTAAAAAATTTAAATAAATAAGAGTTTGGAGCTTTGGACTTGCTCAGAATTTATAATTTATTGATATTAGACATCCATCCAATGGCTGACTGATTAAAATTTTCTATGTATAGTCTTTGGTATTGTAAGTACCCTTGTTCACCTACAGTTTTGTATTTTATACAACTTACTGTTCATTATCTGTAATTTGAAGGAGGAATAAACTCTTGATTTAATTCAATATATAATTCATATTTCTGAAGGAAATGGAAAATATGTCATGTTTGATTATTTTCACCAAAGGCAATTGGGCTTTGAGAACTTAAAAATTTTAATGCACAACTGACTGGGCTATCCGGGAACATATCAAGAATAAGAATAAGAAATATTATCATAATTTGTTGTGATATTTATATTTCTTGTGAGAGTGGCTAAAATAAATTAGTATTTATATTTATAATTGAATTGAATTGAGTAACCCTTGAAGGGTTATTTTTCCTTATGATATTAGAAGGAATGTATTAGTCAACATGTATGGCAATTTACCAAACTGCCTGCAAAAGAAAAAAAATTTCGTTCTAACAATATGATATTATGAAATTTATGAAACAAGCTTAAGCTATAGGAAGCTTGTAAGAAGTGTTAATGAAAATAGTATATGCCATGAACCCTCAGATTTGATCTTCATAATAAGGCAGCTGTCTGGATCTTGTCCTTATAAAGGCTGATAGCATTCTTTTGCATATTAGTATAATATGAGTAGGTATGAAGACTATGAAGTGCACTACTGAGTCACTTATTTATTTTATTGTATTAATGCAGCTAGCAGACTCACTGCCTCTCTTCTGGATAAGGCTACAGAATTTTTGATTAGCAAAGGAATAATAAAAATGACATGCCTCAAAAGGGTTCAGCATATATTATAAGTGTTTGGTACAGACCTTAATCCAAATATTTTATTCCAGCAGCTTCCAGAATAATGTTATTATTTGTAAACAATAAGTCAGCACTTAATTAGCATACAATACTAGAATAAGCTAGTTGATATTTATGTACGTGACACAGGACCCCGTCCATGACTGTGACAAGATGCGCTAAATTTGATCCAGATATTTGGGTTTCTTGTTAGGTCAATCTCAGCTGCTAATGTCATTATAAGAAATTAATTAGCTATTAAAAGACATTTCGTGTATTATCATCCCACGGATGACGTGTTTCTGGTCATATATTTAATTCCATCTTATTATTGAATAGTCGGTTCTCTTACTTGTCCCACGGACGAAGGGCTTCTTGCTATGCAATGAGCATAGTAATTGAAGTCATTTTAAAAAGATCTGACCCTCGTTCCACGAACGAGGCACAATGTCGCCACGCGACATGTGGATATTTTTAAGCCAACATCTCCCAGAATGTCCCACGGACAAAGATAACATAACACCATGTCGCCACGCGACATATGGGTATTTTCAAGTCAACCCTTAAACAATGTCCCACAAGGACATAGACAAACTCGTCACACGAGAATGTATAAGAACTAGATACAAAATTGTATAGGTATTTTATAATAAAGTGAGGATAAGTACATAAACTATTGTATCACACCTCCAAGTTTCCCCACGGGAACACTTAGCACCTTATAGTAGCAAGAATTTGGAAAATGAAGACTGCTTCAATTATCTCCTGATGATAATGTACTTACGTTCCGATATTTTATAACTTTCACTTTCCATGTGCACTTTGCACCGCATATCGTCTTTTTAGGTATAACTGCATTGATTATTACGGGAAAAACTAAGAATTACTCAATAAAACATAAATTGTTCATAAAGCGACATGTGCGTTATATGGCGCGCGAAAAAGATATGAATGTCATCGTGACAGTTAGTAATTTTTTCTTTCATCTCGGCGACTCTAAATTCGCGTCAGATTGGCCAGCGATCGAGACTACTACACTGTTAAAATTATCCAGGACTAAATACGAATATAATTACTTATAAGGGCTAACTATTTCTAGAACAAGAAAATATGAAAGAAAATAATTTATAAACACGATTTTATTTTACTTTACAGGCAATCAAAACTTGTGGTCCAGAGGTGCCATTTAGCGAAATAGGAGCATCGATATTTAGACATTCAAAAAGAAATGGGCTGACAGTGCTGCCTGCTTTCATAGGCCACGGTATTGGCCGATATTTCCATGGCCCCCCAGACATTTACCACACACGTAAGTATGTATTTGGACTGTTTTTTCAGATACCATATAACGCCATCTAGTTGCGCTGTCAAACTCGGGGGAACGATTTTAGATTTCACTCCTCTGTATGACTATTTTTGTGGGTTAGATCCTTTTTTAACCCCCGACGCAAAAAAAGGGGTGTTATATGTTTGACTCAATCGTAGCTGTCCAACGGATAGACCGATATCGATGCGGTTTTTTTGATGAAATTTCCTTGCGCTTTCTCTAAGCTATGTATAGAAATCGATCCAGCAGTTTGAAGAGTATCAGCTCTTTTCCAAAATGATGTTTTTTTTAATAATAATAGTTATTTATTGCATCCGCCTACTACTCTCATAACCATCCGTTCTGCTTACCGCCACCCACACCACCTATACCTACAGAACATGTTTATATCCCTCACTTGGTTCGTATAATGTCACGTGTATCGCACGATCACGATAAGATAACTCATCCGTCTGTTTCTGGCAACAATAGGGAGAGGTGGACGTGCTTTATCTTTGTTTTTTCACGTACGCAACTATCATAAATGTGCTTACTAAATCTAAAACATTGATACATTTGTATCGCCTTAATATTCGTCACTCAGGCAAATAATCTTTTTTGCGTTTCGTATGTCCGGTCAGTAATAAGGGACCACTCGAAAAAAAAAATTTGGCCCAGGACCACCAAGTGTTAGAAAATAAATACCTATGACAATTAGTCTACAAAGTGTTGTTCTTTTTATAGTTTCGAGGGCCACTTCAAGTGCTTCCAGGGACCACCCCTACTTTGACATTATCTACCACCTAAACGGCAGTTTTGCTGACGATATTGTGGTATTTTCTATTGAAAGGGAACTTATTGTCAATGGCGCTTATGACATTAACTACGATGAATACAATAGTAGTGTGAAATTGGGCATTCTGCCCCATGACCTCGCTTCGTTCGGTTGGATTCCCAATTAATTAGCAATAAAGTTTCTGTGAATACTGGAACATTTAATCTTGCTGTCTATCCACTGCGGAGGTCAATAAAGTTTATGTTCTGTGATGCTGATGAACTGATCAGTTAAATCGGGTTTAAATGTCCCTTTTTATAGTTTTTTGGTAAATATTATTTTTCCCTAATTCCAGTAAACCGTTACCCCGGCCGGATGAGGCCAGGTATGACCTTCACCATCGAGCCCGTGTTGTCGCACGGTAGCAAGCACACGCTGATACTGCCCGATGGGTGGACGGTGGTCACAGAAGACGGGGCTAGGAGCGCTCAAGCGGAACATACAGTTCTAGTCACTGAGGATGGTGCCGAGATCCTTACCAAGTAGTGCAATATTTTTGTTGATTTATTAATGTTATGTACTCACCAGCTCACCACTCTTGCCTATAGATAGGCAAAGAAATAGTACAGTCCACACGCGAGCTCCGAGGAATCGAAATGAAGGCCCGCCGGTCGGGTCGGCTCTCGCGTCAGATGGTCCCTATGAACCTTTGACAGTTCCTTCGTCTCCTTTAATTGGGACCTTATTTTAATATGTATATATATATATATATATATATATATATATATATACATATTACTGTACTTTAATTAAATGTTAATAATATTTCTAAACAAACGAATATCCAAAACTTCCAAAAAAATGTCTACAAACATTTTACGTGACAGCTACTCCATATAAAAATTAACTGTCATAGTTACCATCTTTCGATGCGAGAAGTTTGATTCTCGGGAGTTCTCGCGCGGTAATGAACGATGACCTACCGCGAACCATTTCTTTCGTAATCGTTCGTTCGTCTATTTGTCTCTCAAATAGGTACCTATGCAAGGGTGATAGAGATAACGAAAATTTAATTTTCGCCGTAGGCCCTCTGTACTCATAGTACCTGAACTGTTAAATTTGACAGTGAGATTTGCACAAAGACGAGAGGTCTGAAATGTATGTTGAAATTAGGTTAATATATGATACCAAAACTGGCAATAAATCATACCAATTATTTTAGTGCAATTGTAAGAATGTAGTTGTACTTTGTTACCTATATATACTTGTTGTATGCCTACGTAGCATTCATAGCCAATTTTATGTAAATAAAACCACAAAGATTAGCGTGTGGTGTTTTATTTTTTGCAATCTTAAAATAAAACCATGTAACTTGGTACATTAAAAGCACAAGCACAATTTATCACTCAGTCAGTCAATAGATAAAATTTTAAAGACGTAGAAGGAAGGTAAGGATTGAATTCATAACAATAATAATTGCGGATTAATGTAAACAAGTTAATATTAAAGACTGTCAACTTTCATACAATTGTGTGTTCCTTCGAATTAAAAAAAAGGGTTTGATTGCGTTATTAGCGAAAATCAATAGATAATAAATAAATAATAATATTGACATTTAAAAAAAGTAATAAAAGAAAAATATTTTGCAACAAATACGTTTATACTCGCTTAGAAATCACTTTAAATTTAATGCAGGTTTAAATGGATGAGAATCTTCCTCGTGTTTATATGATGACATTGAAAAATAAGAGATCGTTTAAATAACACCATGAATATATTTGCGCTTTAGGCGGCTAACGGTCAAAGTGCTCAAAAACTGTGTAGCCTTGCCATAAGGAACAGTGGCGACACGACATCTACAACTAACTCTTTACAAAGAAACGCAACGTTGTACGAAGGTAAACAGTCTTTACAATGTACTGGTTTCTAGTTTGTTTATAGGTCAAAGGCGTAACCAGTGGGACATTACACCCCCCGGTACTGGATTCTCTACACAACGGGTTCCACCACAGTCTTCAGATTGGTCCCAACTATTAAACCAGCTACGCCTTCATAATATAGGTGCTTATTTAAGTGTTAACAATACATCCTTAAAAGTAGAGAACAGGAATTATGACTAGATTAATAGATTTTTAGATTGTAATAAAATTGAGTACATTTTTATACAAATAAGCCACAAAAGCATATCCAGCGTCAAAAATATTGTAGAATGCAACAATTGAAACACATCTGATACGAAGATATACTTAAACTAGTAAAATTTGAATACAACCCTACAGAAATATTTTAAATAAATGCAAAATCTAATAATATTAAAAAACCAACAATGAGACTTTTGTCTTACACTTAACTATCTTTAAGTATAGGTATTACTATTACACTGGAAGTTAGAGAGGGGCTTTTGCGAAAATATTCACTTCTCTCAAATCTAAGGTCCATTGCATAAACACTTGTTAACACTTGAAATTTCATCAACTTATTTTATAAGAAGTGGTTCTCATAATGGCTGTTTTTCAATTCTGAATCTGGTTTAAAACATGCATAGTTTTTGAAATCGTTTCTGATTAAAACAACTAGGTATCCGTAAAATTTAAACGTGGTTTTAGGTGTATCCGCTATAACGTTAGATGGGGCAAAAGAAACACTTGTATAGAATCCTCAAACTGAACTATTTATCTTACACCATATGACCCTATACTTAATAAAGCTTAGTTTAATTAGCCCAGGGTAAAAGTGCCCTAAATGTTACAAGTTGTTATGTAATATGGCCCTTTGTATCATCCTCAAGCACTTTCACATCAGAACAAGGATGACTATTTAACAGGCTTATATCTTAAGGTTTAAGCGTAATAGCAAGTATAAAGGGGCTTTTCCTATGCCCAATTTAAAAAGGGTTAATTAGATATGATAGAATTAGATTAATTGTAATAAAGTATTTTATACGTATATCTCCTGCCCTATGGACTCAAAAAGTTCAGAATTGATCAATGGCAGGCAGGTCGAAGTTTTTTATTTTATTTGGGTAAAAGGACGAAAGTTTATGAGCAAGGGAATACAATCACATGCGACGTACAAGAGCGACAAATTACAATGTCTGATTTCAATGACATGACGCACGAAGCTTTAACATATATGTGTTCATAAAATAGACAAATTTATGTAACATAACACTTATCCTGATGCACTTATGCAAATATTTTCAACAATAAGGAGTTTCACTTTTAACTTACACTATGTAATATTTGAGATTTTTCTCTTACTAACTGCTAAAGGTGCTAGGGCAGGATAAAAAGAGTGTATAAAAGTTAATACAAAAATTATTCAATAGATTTAACAACATACAAAAGCTACTTCGTGACCGTTAACGCTACTACATATAATAAATTACTTAAACTTTAATTTATCACTCAAGGTAACATACAATCCGTAAATAAGGATTACTTCTTCAGTCAAACCGAGAACAAGAGGTAGAGATAAAATATACTCTTCATAATTCAAGGAAACAGAAGAACAATTAACTTTACAGACATATACATAATTATATGATATAATATGTTGTGGGCTAACATGCCCTAACATCAGCCACCTTTCTAATATCAGCCGCCAAAATTACTGTGGAGTATATAGGTGGTTGAAATTTGGAGGGCCGACCAATGTTAGCACAGGTTCCCTTTACCTAACTAACATGCTTTTATAAAATTGAGATGCTGTAAATGTAAAGCACGAGCATCTCTGTAAAACTACTAAGTTTTTTTAGAATTGTTCTATCTAAATACAGGCATCAGTTTATCTTTGAAGGAATAGAAATATTTGATAACATTTATATGTAATAATTCATTGGTCAACAATCCTACGTATGTTACACACTAATTTTATATTGATGATGGTATCTTGTTATCCCTCAATTCCCTCATCAGGGACATAGGGCTCTCAGAAGGAATTTTCATTATTCGCGGTCCAGACGGCTTTTCCACTGTGCGCCTCCAGGCATTTTATATTGATAGAATTAAAAATTATAATGAACAGATGTAAATAAAAGGTTTAAACAAAGATAAATTAACATAGTACATAGAAATTTGACCAATAAGTTAAGTGGCTTTAAAACAGACCTTTACATAGATGAGCTATATGCGTGCTCCCGTGAGGGACAGAACATACGCAATCGAGTAGATTTGCAGCCCACCATAAACCATACAAATTTACGGTAGGGAATTAAAAAAATGTGAGACTATAAGGACAAACAATAATAACGCTTTCTCTGCTACTCCTACTGAAAGTTCCATAAGAGCATCTCATTCAGTCAAACGGGGGAGGCGCCATTTCCTCTTTATATTATTGTACCTCTATGCTTTAAAATGAGTGGTTATTCATAGTTTTCTTGTGCAAGACACTTGTTTGTGTAATAGGTGGGCAAAATTGAAATTCACTGTGCTCTGTATATTTATAAGCTATAGGCTGACTTTAGGTTATAATAGATTTTTAAGTAATGGTAATAAATAATTAAATAATCACAGGAACAACAAAATAATTAACAAAGATTACTATAACATAATCAACTAAAACCATGATCTCTGCCATGGAAAATTTTAAATTAACAAATGCGCCATTTGACTATCTAATGGTGTTGTCTGCCTGAGTTGTATTTTTCTTACAACCTTCAGTTACATTCAAAATGTATATGATAAAAATTTTCATTTAACTACTGATTTTCTCAGGCAGGCATGCACCACAACTGGTTCTCGTTTATACTACTTCTCTATCTTATAAAACCGTTGCACTAATTCTGTCAGACTCAAAACCTGCCCCAATCCTGATCCAATATCCATGTTGATGTACTCATCTAGGTTGTTTGTTGCCACTGGAAGAGTAAAGATGTTTACTAAGATTAACAAATAAAAGGAAATTAATAACTATTGAACCACACAAAGTCATGTAAAAGTAAATAACCGTAATATATAAATCAAAATAAGCATATAAAACAGTATATAAAAATTCATACAAAAACTAACTATTGCTATTGCACTTATTATTAGAAAAATAGAATTGTCTCAAATACTGTAGAGTTCTCTTACAAGACATTCTACATGGTGGCTAAAAAATAAGTGCATTCCCGTTCCCATAGAAAATGGACCAGACAAAATGTATGAAACAACCAAATTTTTTTTTGGGATTTTGGGGTTGGTCCCATACCTAGTAAAAGTTGCTCAGTATAATCCCAAAACCTCCCTGGGAACAGGAATGCACTTGTTTAGCCACTATATCCACTTATTAACCATTTTAGTGATATAAGAACAGACATTTGGTTTACAAAAAATTTGCCATGAAAGTACAGCCATTTAAAACAACTGAATGAAGTAACAAACCACACAATATTTATAGTTAGTTACTGTTAGTTAGACCGATCAATCTAACTTGTGTGGTTTTTAAAGTATAACGAATCATACCTTTGTCTAGTTAAATCATAAATAATATTCAATCTGAATAATGTTTTACCTGAGGTGCAGATGGCTGGATATGGAGGTGGGGGCTTAATCCATGATCCATCAGGTCTCTTCATGTGACGACGATCAGATGCAAAATGTTGCAGGAATTGTTTTGCAGGCACAACACGAAAGAATCTAAAAGAAAAACAAATGAAAAAACACCCATCCTGCTGTAAAAATAATAACATTGTAGGCTAAAGTCGCAATCCTCTTTGAAGCTGATTTAGGTGATAGGTTTGCAATTTTAGTCAACAACATATGCAGGTCTCTAGCCAAGATGAGATGACACATATTGTCTTTCTCACTCTTCCATATTACTATCCATTTCTCTGCAAATGATTGTCATCGTGGCTAGGGCCCCAGTTGTGTTTATTGCTTACCTGTGAAAATCAGATTTTAACACCTGATCTGTACGAAATGTCTCAGTGACATATTTATGGAAGAATGTTGGAAAAGGCAACTCAGAGTCCAGATCGTAGACAAGGCAAGTCTTGCAGTCCCAAGAGTACAAGAATATCACATGATAGTCCTGTAAAACAACCAAAACCAGTTGAAGACCCCACAATTACAAAAATCACCAAATATGTGAAGCTTTGGCATTTAGTTATTTGGCGCGCCTCCAGACGATGCGCAACTTAGCGTAAGCGTGACACAAATAATTGTATAATTGTACACACCCATATGACGAGACGATCTTCCTCGCGCCCAGCCCTTTGTTTCCAGAGAGGCACCGTGCGGCAAGGGTTAGATATAAATACCACGAAGCACCGATCCAACTCCTCCGGTATTCTTAGTGATACATCCTGACACAATTTCCATACATTTTCTTCGCTGCAATAACAAAATATACCATTAGACAAACAACCC
Source organism: Cydia strobilella (assembly GCF_947568885.1). NCBI lineage: Eukaryota > Metazoa > Arthropoda > Insecta > Lepidoptera > Tortricidae > Cydia > Cydia strobilella. The sequence goes on from NC_086043.1 coordinate 7,805,043, forward strand.
AAATATAACAAATAAATAAAAATACTCCAGAAAAGTATATTTCATACCAATAACAAGACACATATGAACACTCCGCTTGCTTGGAAAATAGGGGTTTAAGAGTTTTATCGTTTATTTTAATGTTTTCATTATTGGTCAAATGTACCTGAGCGTTGACCGACATTTTGACAGATTGCAAGTTCTTTGTTTTGATTCACTACCTTTGAAATCGATCCGGCGCATGTCCAAATTATCCAATCTACTAAAGAATCAGAGATATAAAATGTTGATTTATGATTATGGACTAAAAATTGAATATTGCAACGATAAATATTACTTATTGGGAAATTAAAAATGAAATAACGCCATTTCAATTTCAAATTTTTTACGCGTAACATAAACATCACTATACACGGGCATTAAAACTTTTCATACGTTCTGATTTAACCACACCAGCACACCACACCACAGACATCTTGTACCCCATCCAACCTATACCTTTCAGATGCGACATGTACGTTTAATCGTCTGTTAATACATAGGCGTTTTGTTTTAAGCTCACTCCAGACTACGCGGCGTGAGTGTGGAGTCGATTTTTAGTTTATTAGCGAACTATACTCCACACTCGCGTTCGCGGCTTCGCGCCGCGATTCGCGCACAAGTGTCGAGGGCGCTTTATAGTTGTGTAATGGCAACAATATATACTCGTTCTGTTCTCGTTACGTTGCCTTCATTGGATTGACCACCATTTTCCTCTTCACATTGTCGCCCATTTTATTGTTTGTGGCTAGTTGGTGGTTTTTATTTCTAAGCCAGCTGTTATCTTTTAGTTGTGTTCAAAGTTCCTTTCATTGTGCATAAGGGGTGGGCGGTGCGTTGTCTTAGGTTTCGGCCGGACCAGCGTATCGTCCGGACTTTGTGCCACTTCTGAGAAGACCAAATTTCGTGATTTCGACCTTGTGGTAATAATATAATCAAGCCACGATGACCCGTAAGTAATTCCCCGGATTTGTTTAAGTATACGAAAATAAATCAGTTTGTTGAAAAATTTTCAGAAAGCCTTCCAACAGATAATATCTGTTGATATTATCATCTTTCTCCTTATGATCTAATTTTAGGGAATAATCTAGTCTGAATAACGTACACAAAAGGTTTCGTCACTTGAAAGTTATTACAATTAATAATTTGTTGTTGTGCTGCGTTTGTTTACATTGAACTCCGTTATATACCTTATGGACAATGGACCGTATAATTATTAAACAAATAACTGAATACCTACATTATTCATTAGACCACCTAACTTAAACAATTTTCATAGTAATTTTCTGTGACTAATCATAAAGTTATGCTACAATAAGCAGAAACATTAATACAGCAAAAAGGAGCAGGGTGATGGATGTAGTGTTTTACTTGTTTGCAGGGGGAAATCAGCGAGATTTGGCTCGCGCCAAGAACCAGAAGAAGCAGCAGGAGTTAGCCAAGAAGAAAGCTGCTAATGATAAGACAGGGATGTCTTTATCGGAAAGGAAACATAGGTGCTTGTTTTTTTTTTACTAATTGAATCTTTGATTTTAACGCTTTACGTTATAAACAAAAACGTCACAAGCCGGGTCCACACAGAGCGAGCATACGCGCGAGCAAATTGCCTCGCGCGTATGTTCGCTCTGTGTAGTCCCGGCTACTGACACGCAAATGTCCCGGGCACAAGTGAGCTAATGTAAACCTTACTTGAAAGTGTGAAGGTTACTTTGACCTGTCCATCATAACACCTATAGTTGTCCATGGTGCGGTGGGCACGACCAGTGACAATGACTTTAGGTGGGTTTTGGCTTTCAAAAGGTTCACTAATCATTCTTTATTGCAGTACTTATAAGCCCATTCTATTATCAGCTACATAATTATATGAATTGAATTGAAATAGCCTTTATTCCTGACACATACATTTTTACAATTTATGTTTGTACTCTTTTTCTGTTTCTTCTTCTTTGTCACTTTTGTCAGGCTGTCTTTGACATAGGCCTCCTCCAGGCGGCGCCACTCCTCGCGGATTTTTGAGTCTTCTCCAGTCTTCAGGAAAGTCACCTTCCCATCTTTTGTATGGTTTACATTGGGGTCTTTTCTTTCCTATTGGGTACTATTCTGTGACATCTTTTGTCCATTTGTTCTTTTGTGAGCACATCAACACATCATGCAACTATATACTAAGCAGTTATTGCATTTTCTCAAAGTTGGCATGTTTGTCTCCTGGCTTGGAATAAAATAACAGCTAAAAATAATATTGATCAACCATCAATTCAAATAGACAATAGCAAATTACTTTTTACTTTCTAAACAGCCTTCTGCTTTCCAATACATACAATTTTTAGAATTGTTAATGTATATTTATGATTATTTCTTTTATTTATACAAACTTCTACACTGTAGGCCAAGCACACTGGCGCGACAGTATCTCGCCGCGAGATAGACTACCCGTCTTTTACTAACTGTATGAATTAAAGAGGGACGGGTAGTCTATGTCGCGGCGAGATACTCTCGCGCCAATTATGTAGTTATTATTAATTACTTGAGTGGGATATAATGTCATTTGAAATTGTGTTTTTCTGTTGTTCATAGGGATGCGGAACTTATGAGAGAGAAACAACGGAAAAAAGAGGAACAAGAAGGCATCCATCAGAAACAAGCCGTAAATTAATATTTCATTCTTATGAACAATCACAAGGAAATAAAGTTTTTTGAAGAGGTGAAATGGTTCAAGTGATAACATAACAAGCAATTTAAATGAGAAATGTTTTAAATTCTGAGTTCCAACATAAAACTAAATAATACCACCTTTAAGATTTTTCTTTGTATTGTAAGTAAGCAACGGTTCACAAGCTTTTCACAATACTATTATGATCTGAATAGTGTGCTAAACAGCATCCTCTGTATCTTAGCATTTATGCAACAATTCAAGTTAATTTGACTGAATATGTTTGTATACTACCACTCAAAATACCCCTGTTTTGTACAATAAAGTATTAGAATAAGTATAAAGTACCTGTGTATATTTATTTCTATCAAATCCTTTACTCTCAAATTCTTATATTATTTGATGATGAATGAAATTGTTGAAGTGAAGTTCGATCAATATTATACATAGGAGTCACTTCACTTGAAGATATAAATTTATATTAACCATGTTGTTTCCCTATTGTACAGGTAGTATCGCACACACAACAACAATAACTACCAATGCAACTTCCGCTTACCGGCACTCCGCTCCCGCCTCCCGCTGTGCTGAGTGTGCTGTTCATTCTTTCTTTATTTGTGCGTGGTAGTGTCCGCACGTCGGGGTAGTTGCCGTCTATATTATACTAAAGTTAATAAATAATACTTGGTGGAATGCAAGGGCCTGACCTCAGAATAATGACTAAAGCATAGAAGTCGGGCAAAAATGCTTCGCAAATATGTATACCCGTACTTTACTTCCTTACGAATTAGATAATGTGCCGAAAAGAGATGCATATATGCTTGTTATTTCTCATTTACGTACGGTGTCATAAGTTTGATAATTTGCTAGGGATGTAACTGTGTCGACTTTTTATATCGATAAATTATGCATAAGTTTATGTGCCGTGTAAAATAATAATCACGAAATTGGCAAATTGATAATAGTCTGGCTAATGAAAGTTGAACCTGAAAAAACGCGGCAATTTCAAGAAATCTGTAGCAGGCGGCTCGTTGAAATGAAATGAAATGCGTGGAATACAAGGATTGCATAACTTTTACACTTTTTATAATTTTCATATTCTAAAAATCGTTAAAAAGTATAAAAATTATGCAATCCTTGGAATCAAAGAGCCGCCTGATATGAGGATTAATGCATGTACCTAATATAGCTTTTATCTCATTTGCAGTCTACCACTCAGAACCGTCTAACTATACCTCTCGTTTTTTTATCATTAGAAAGAAGGCGAGCGATCTTAACGTGTCGTTTTATCGAAAAACACTTGGAAAATAAGTCACAACAAATATACCTATAATATACGATCATTTACATACTTTTGCTTTCATAAGTAAAATATTGTTATATTTATAAAAAAAACTTGTCAATAAAAAGACACGTGGAAATGGTTTACCGTTTTTTCTAATGCTAAAAGACTAAGAATAGTTTCTAGTCATGTACAGTCAGCTGCAGAGAAAAGGCACCCCCCTGCATACAAAGTTCTGTAAATTAGTATGGACGTGGGGTACCTTTTCTCTGCAGCTGACTGTACCAAATAGGAAATAATAAAAAAAAACGTTCGTGTAATATTTTTTTATTATTTAATAATAGGGAATATTACGCGAAACTCGGCGTAGGTGGCGCCATTATCACAATCTGAGGGTCTATCGCGAAACAAGAAAATGGAACTTTCGTTATCTAACATCTCTGTCACTCTTGCGTATTCGAGCGATAAAGAGGCAGCTAGATAACGAAATTTCGGATTCGAGTTTTCCGGTAGGTCCCCTGAATACTTGTCAAAAACCTGTTAAAGGTACAGTATGAATAAGTTACTCTACGGTGCACTAAAAAAGCTAGTGCTGCACTCTGGTGGCAGAACATTGCAGTAATATCCCCTATTCCTCGTCCTTTGGAAATCTGAAATAAAAAGTTGAGTTTTGTGACCAACAATATTAATAAAAGGAACATTCATCAATGATCATTAATGTCTTTTTTATTAGGGTTCCGTACCCAAGGGGTAAAAACGGGACCCTATTACTAATACTTCGCTGTCCGTCTGTCTGTCACCAGGCTGTATCTCATGAACCGTGATAGCTAGACAGTTGAAATTTTCACAGATGATGTATTTCTGTTGCCGCTATAACAACAAATACTAAAAAGTACGGTCCCCTTGGTGCGCGCGTCCGACCCGCACTTGACCGGTTTTTAGTATTAAACTATAGTCTGGCAAACACAATCTGTCAGTAAGTAAGAACAAAGAAAACTATAGGTACAGTCGAAGGCAAAAATATCGATCCAGACAAATGGCTTAAAAATATGTGAACACGATTTTATTGTCTGAGCGTACACATATTTTTGAGACTTTGGGAATGTATATATATTTATGCCCTTGACTGTACTCATCAATTAAAATGAGACAGTCCTGGGCCAAACTATAAGAAAGCTGTAAATGTCGATAGGTTATTGATCTGAGGTCGATACATCACTATGCCAAAAATATAACCTTTCATACTTAGCAGAAAAGTTCGAAAATTTATGCAAAAATCTATATAGACTTGAATGCAAGTAATAATTACATAAACAATATATCGATTTCTATGTTTAGGGTCAGGTCCTATAAATTAATTTCTTCAAAATTGAACAAAACTCACCGATTAAAGGTTATCGGTTCGTGCGTATTTTCTTTTCTTCCTGTATGCGATTTACAGCCCTCGATCACACAAGACATTATCACAAAGGGAACTTCAAACCATTACAAATAAAAACTCAACACGTTTTCCAACAATCTTTCAGGAATAGCAAAAATATAATTAAAATAATCCAAGATGACCGCTGAAACATCCCGAAATATTTCAACTAAAATAATACGACTATGTCAAGTTGTTACAGTTGACACTTACCTGTGAAATAACGAACTTATATTTTATTTGGCTGGATTATATTATAGAACCACATAGGACCATTTGACATTTCCCTCAGTACATCTTATGACAATACTGAAAAAAACGAAAGAACTTGCGGATTGTTGTCTCACTCACTCATAGAAAAAAAGTAATAACGTGTTGTGAATACGATATCTTTTACCAAGCTTTTATTTTTGCCCGGCTTCTTTGCTTTAGTCATTATTCTGAGGGCCTGACACTCTTTGATAGAGAAAGATAGTCTTATTGCGATTCCTATAAGAGGAAAGAGAAAATAGTGCCATGCTTTGTCCTTATCACCGACCGGGTGGCATCATAGGTAGGAGGCGATGGCGAAATATCGAAATTTATAAGAGTGAAAGAGAAAAAATCCTATGCTGCCCAAATTTTGTTTGAATATTCTTTCTCTTACCCCCGGTCTCTCGGTGGCGCGTCTATAACTACTTGTATATTATATACTATGTCTATAGTAGAATGGCACCCAGTTTTGACGACAATATTTTTTTTTGGTATCTGTAGGCAGGCATCTAGTTGTAAAAAGCTCAGAATAATGACTAAAGCAAAGAAGCCGGGCAAAAATAAAAGCTTGGTAAAAGATATCGTATTCACAACACGTTATTACTTTTTGTCTATGAGTGAGTGAGACAACAATCCGCAAGTTCTTTCGTTTTTTTCAGTATTGTCATAAGATGAACTGAGGGAAATGTCAAATGGTCCTATGTGGTTTTATAATATAATCCAGCCAAATAAAATATATGTTCGTTATTTCACAGGTAGGTGTCAACTGTAACAACTTGACATAGTCGTATTATTTTAGTTGAAATATTTCGGGATGTTTCAGCGGTCATCTTGGATTATTTTAATTATATTGTTGCTATTCCTGAAAGATTGTTGAAAAAGGTGCTGAGTTTTTATTTGTAATGGTTTGAAGTTCCCTTTGTGATAATGTCTTGTGTGATCGAGGGCTGCAAATCGCATACAGGAAGAAAAGAAAATACGCACGAACCGATAACCTTTAATCGGTGTTTTGTTCAATTTTGAAGAAATTAATTTATAGGACCTGACCCTAAACATAGAAATCGATATGTTGTTTATGTAATTATTACTTGCATTCAAGTCTATATAGATTTTTGCATATATTTTCGAACTTTTCTGCTAAGTATGAAAGGTTATATTTTTGGCATAGCGATGTATCGACCTCAGATCAATAACCTATCGACATTTACAGCTTTCTTATAGTTTGGCCCAGGACTGTCTCATTTTAATTGATGAGTACAGTCAAGGGCATAAATATATATACATTCCCAGTCTCAAAAATTAGTGTACGCTCAGACAATAAAATCGTGTTCACATATTTTTAAGCCATTTGTCTGGATCGATATTTTTGCCTTCGACTGTACCTCTATAGTTTTCTTTGTTCTTACTTACTGACAGATTGTGTTTGCCAGACTATAGTTTAATACTAAAAACCGGTCAAGTGCGGGTCGGACGCGCGCACCAAGGGGACCGTACTTTTTAGTATTTGTTGTTATAGCGGCAACAGAAATACATCATCTGTGAAAATTTCAACTGTCTAGCTATCACGGTTCATGAGACACAGCCTTGTGACAGACAGACGGACAGCGAAGTATTAGTAATAGGGTCCCGTTTTTACCCTTTGGGTACGGAACCCTAATAAAAAAGACATTAATGATCATTGATGAATGTTCCTTGTATTAATATTGTTGGTCACAAAACTCAACTTTTTATTTCAGATTTCCAAAGGACGAGGAATAGGGGATATTACTGCAATGTTCTGCCACCAGAGTGCAGCACTAGCTTTTTTAGTGCACCGTAGAGTAACTTATTCATACTGTACCTTTAACAGGTTTCGACAAGTTTTCAGGGGACCTACCGGAAAACTCGAATCCGAAATTTCGTTATCTAGCTGCCTCTTTATCGCTCGAATACGCAAGAGTGACAGAGATGTTAGATAACGAAAGTTCGATTTTCTTGTTTCGCGATAGACCCTCAGATTGTGATAGTGGCGCCACCTACGCCGAGTTTCGCGTAATATTCCCTATTATTAAATTCATTTCCTATTTGGTACAGTCAGCTGCAGAGAAAAGGTACCCCACGTCCATACTAATTTACAGAACTTTGTATGCCGGGGGGGTGCCTTTTCTCTGCAGCTGACTGTACATGACTAGAAACTATACTTAGTCTTTTAGCATTAGAAAAAACGGTAAACCATTTCCACGTGTCTTTTTATTGACAAGTTTTTTTATAAATATAGCAATATTTTACTTATGAAAGCAAAAGTATGTAAATGATCGTATATTATATTTGTTGTGACTTATTTTCAAAGTGTTTTTCGATAAAACGACACGTTAAGATCGCTCGCCTTCTTTCTAATGATAAAAAAACAAGAGGTATAGTTAGACGGTTCTGAGTGGTAGACTGCAAATGAGATAAAAGCTATATTAGGTACATGCATTAATCCTCATATCAGGCGGCTCTTTGATTCCAAGGATTGCATAATTTTTATACTTTTTAATGATTTTTAGAATATGAAAATTATAAAAAGTATAAAAGTTATGCAATCCTTGTATTCAAAGCATTTCATATCATTTCAACGAGCCGCCTGCTACAGATTTCTTGAAATTGCCGCGTTTTTTAGGTTCAACTTTCATTAGCCAGACTATTATCAATTTGCCAATTTCGTGATTATTCTTTTACACGGCACATAAACTTATGCATAATTTATCGATATAAAAAGTCGACACAGTTACATCCCTAGCAAATTATCAAACTTATGACACCGTACGTAAATGAGAAATAACAAGCATATATGCATCTCTTTTCGGCATATTATCTAATTCGTAAGGAAGTAAAGTACGGGTATACATATTTGCGAAGCATTTTTGCCCGACTTCTATGCTTTAGTCATTATTCTGAGGTAAAAAGAAAATGAATTAATCACTATGACAGTAGTGACAGTTTACTGACAGTTGATTGTCAGTTTGTAACATTTGTAAAAACGTTTATTTGGTCATTAATCATTACATATTTATTTTTTATAAGCAATATAATATCACAATAACTGTAATCTGTATGATATGTCTAATCAAGTAACAAAATTAAATGATTCAAATGTGTGTGGAATCGAGCAACAATCTGAAACAGGCGACGAACGTAAGTTGTAAAGAATGATATCCGCTTTACCCGACCCATTACCCAACTCAGGCCCTTTTTTTTATACCACGTCGGTGGCAATCAAGCATACGGCCCGCCTGATGGTAAGCAGTTACCGTAGCCTATGGACGCCTGCAACACCGGAGATATTACACGCGCGTTGCCGACCACAAACCACTTAATTCGTTTGTTCGGCCGCCCTTATAAGGGCTAGTTTTTAGGGTTCCGTACCCAAAGAGTAAAAACGGATCCCTATTACTAAGACTCGGCTGTCCGTACGTCTGTCTGTCTGTCACCTGAGGGCCTACCGCAAACCACGTTCGACATGTTACCTCCCTATCACACTTACGTACGAATTTACGAGTGCGACAGAGAGGCAACACGTCGAACGTAGTTCGCGGCAGACCCTCAGGCTGTATCTTATGAACCGTGATAGCTTTGAACAGGTCTTACTAACTACATAGATTTACTTCACTGCTAGTTTTTCGTGGGAATGTCTCGATTTTATAAGTGTTTGTACAACATTTTTTGATGTAGTCTTTTCTGTGATGGCGATATCTTTGAAAATTTAAACGAAAGGGATTTATTTTTATAAAGAATAAGAAAACAGGTACTCTTTTTACATTATAAGGCCTCATTCTCACGAGCGCTTTTTCAACGCGCGTTAAAAAAGCGTTTGAATGACAAATGGAAACATGTGTATTTATTCACACGATGGCGGTAGCGCTTTTTATCAAGCGCTTTTGGATTTTCAACTTTAAGCCTTGGTCTTTAAATCGAATTTAGCGTGCGGGCAGATTCAAGCGCTTTTTTAACGCGCGTTGAAAAAGCGCTCGTGGTTATGAGGCCTAAAAGGCTTATTACACTGCTAAATTTAGTGACTAACAGGAGGGACGCCGCTATGCGTGAGACGCGAAAAGAGATACATCCTATCGTTTCTCACGTATAGCGGCGTCCCTCTGGTTAGTCACTAAATTAGGATAGTGTAATAAGCTCTTTACAGTCTCCTTAAGCCTTTTGGTCAGAAGTCTGATGCGCAACCTGTGCGAATACAAACGTCATCTTTTTCTGGGACAAGCTTTTATTGTAACATTTTTAACGCATTTAACTGGTAGGTACTTCATCTTGCATTATACACCGTGGGCTCGACATGGGAAACATCAGACCGTTTACTATGTACATATTCCGTTGTCGCGCGTGACGTGACACCATATGTCAAGCGCGACTTCAAAGGGCCCTCCACAGACTCCACACTCATGCGCGAATCTCGGCGCGAAGCCGCGAACGCGAGTGTGGAGTCTAGTTCGCTAATCAGCGAAATCGCGTTCGCGGCTTTTTTAACGCGCGTTGTAAAAGCGCTCGTGCTTATGAGGCCTAATGGAAAATAAGTTTATGAATGTATCGCCAACACAGTTGCAGAGTTCAATAAAACCCTGTCAATGATGAGCTACGAAGTGCTGCCGTTGTTTGAACGTCAGTACAATGCCTTCGTGCGTACGCGACAGTACTCGATGAGGACCAATGAGAAGCTGCGTAATCGGTGGCATGACCGGCTGCTTGGTATATCGGAGAGGGGAATGAGGACGTTGCCTAATGTCATCAGGTACGTACTTATGATCTAGCAAACCAATTTAGTCATTACAAAAAGGCGCGAAATTCAAATGTTGTATGGAAGAAGATGGGTACCTGCCTTTCGTGTCCACATTTTTCAAATTTGCCGCCTTTTTCTACTGACGGAAATGGCTTGCCAAACTGTAAAAGTTAGATCAGCCCACGATGTAGAAAGCTTCATATGGATCAACCACGATCAACGGCAGTCAGCGATGAACTATGATATGAAACAAAGCATCCAATACAATTTTACATACCTACGTTTAAATTTTTATACCTACACGATGAAATTTAATCGGTGCTCAGGAGTTGCAAAATATCACTTAATTACCAAATTACCTAAATGGAATTCAATACGCGAGATCTTATGCTATTTACTTCACCGTCTAATTAATTTCAGTTAATGATATCGTTAAAATTAATAACCACTGGGTCCATGGACACCCTATTTTTATTGAAGGAAAGTAGGTGTACGTCAAGTGCCATAGCTTTGGCGGGGAGTTTAATGGGCCCTCCACACTCATGCGCGAATCACGGCGCGAAGCCTCGGACGTAAGTGTGGAGTCGATTTTGCGCATCTGCGAAATCGACTCCACACTCGTTAGTAGCCAGCAAAGTCACCAAAAAAGGTTTTGTTAGCAGCCGTCACATCTAACTTCGGTCGGGGAAAACCAGCAAATACCTAAGTCATCTTGGCCAGAAGTTTTGTTGCCGAGTGCCGACTGTCTGGCCACCCAATGGCTGATCAAAATATGTAATCTTGCTCTACTAGACCATAGACAAATCCAGCCAATCGTTCATAGATTAACCCTTAAATGCATAATGATGTATATATGCATCGTATATTTGATGGTCCGTGGCTCAATATGCAGCTATCCAAAATCACATTTATTACTTTTATACAGCATGACACATCTATTTCAATTTATTAAAAAGTTATACAAAAAATCATGCATTTAAGGGTTAACGTGTAAACGCGCGTAAGATTAGGTAACTCTATTTTTTATAGTTGATCCAGCAAATCTTGTCAGTAGAAAAAGGCGCGAAATTCAAATTTTCTATGGGACAATATCTCTTAGCGCCTACATTTTTAAATTTGCCGCCTTTTTCTACTGACAAGATCTGCTTGACCAACTATAAATGTTTTTTTTTTTTTTTACAAAAAAATAAGTTTACAATTAAGCTAATATCTAAATTATCTAATATCCATCGGCCCCAAACTAGGCGCAGCCTGTATCTCGGGAACCGGGTAAATACAATTTACTGAGAAATTTTAACAAAACTGAATATGATGGCCGTTGTTTGAACGAGAGATATCAACTGATGTGAACTTTCATCTACAGCGACTATCACTTCTACAACTGCTGTACCAAGCTACTGGCGTCGCAGTCGCCAGCCAACTTCCCGACGTTCCGTCGTCACCTAGTGCCAGGGCCCGGCGTTGACAAGTACGTTCTTAACACACTCTTTCCATATTCTAGTCGTTTCGGTTCTCACTCTTGGTCTGACAGCAGTTACTTAATATCTGGCTTGACCCTCTTGACCACTTTATTCCAAATTTCGTTTTTTTAATTCGTTCTTCTGTTTAAAATTCTACCCCTTTACTTGACGTTGGCTATGGGTATGGGGTTATGGGCAACATCGCCCTTATTAAGTCTGTAAGAAAATTACCGGCTAAACGTAAGTAGGTATTTTTTCCTTGCGCTCCACGGTTCGTGCACGAATTCTGAGGAATTATCGACTGAGATGAGGAAACGGGAAGGTGTGGGGTGTGGGCCACGCTTGCATCGGGAGCGGGGATGTGTATCATCAGCCGCAAAAGTGCATGGCGACTTTATCAATGAATTCATTTCCCCATGCTATTTCGCAGCTCACTATATCTACCCCATAGGTGATAGGTATACGCCCAATCTTATCTGTATTACGATTTCAGTCGTACAGCTCTACCTATTTAAACTATTCAGCTGTTTTTTCAGGTACGGTCAGAAACCTATACCTGCAGATATCATGCTGAGGAAATCCGACCACAAACGTAGTCCAGCTGGCAAAAACAAAGCCAAGACACGGGCGAAAGTGCCAGTAGTGTAGTGTGAACTATTCTAGCCGTGGGCGAAGTCGCATCTGCGAGGCCCTTTAATGTGTATTCCAAAGGTATATAATAAATAAGGTTGGGTCCCGCGGGGCCCCCTTAAGTGTGAGGGGCCGCTTCGCCCCAGGGGCCGGACGTCGGACAACCCTTTCCTCGATAACAGCCTTTCCATGGGCGATCCCTTTAAGACGGCTAACCCAGCAAAAGACCCAGTTCGAACTGCTAGCCCATTCATTTGACTATTCCTGACCAAAAACCTTACCTACCAAACAATAAAGCTAGCCTTAAGGGCTAGCTACCGTAACAATGAGGGCTAACGCGTATGAATTCGCCGCTAGGGGCGCTAGTGTAGATGGTGGTCTTTTCCATAGTTCGAAATGTCAAATGTCACTTCAATGACTGACAGCTGTTCTTTAGTCTTTTGGACCACCATCAACAGAGGCGCCGGACTTCCGGTTCGAGCGCCATCTTGATAGTTAGCATCGTGATTAATTACTTTGTTTTTTGCTCATTAATATTGTTTAAAGTGTAATATCGATAGCTTATTATACAATAAACTAATGTGGTAGTGTGCAGTGAATGGAGAATTAATTTTGAAGCGCGTTTAACCACCATCTTGGAGTCAACGGCCGGTAGTCCACGTGCTTCTTGTAAAGTCTAGCTATCGATTTACAAGAGCTAACAAATCACCGTACACTGTCTTGTACAACCGTACAAATTTTTGTCGTTTGTAAACCTCTTAATACCTTGACACTGGCGAAATAGTCCTACTGGGCTGAAGCCATAATTTTAAAAGAAGAAGAAGAACAGAGGCGCCAACTGGTGAGCAAAAAAACGATAGCTCATTTAGCGCTTTTTATAAAACTTTCCCTAAGTGGCCAGTATTGATTGACGTTTATACATATGACACTGACTATTCCGAGTACGTCATTGTCGTCATTATATACCGGGTGTTTCCTGTAACAGAAGCATTAAATTAAGCTGTAGGCTGTTGCTGTACATCTCAAACTGACCAACGTTTATTCAGCAAGTTTAAAAAATTACTAGTGTTTTGATTTTCATTACACTAAAGTTTATTATAAGGCGCATGTATTGCAAAATTTGTTATGTTTAAAGGGATACAACCAACGTCAAACACACGGATGGCAGCGAACATTGAAAACAATATTTAATTAGTAGGAAAAAGATATAATCTAAAAATTTCATAATTTTAAATAGTTGCCGAACAAATGTTGGTCAACTTGGTCAGTTTGAGGCGTACAGCCTCCAGTTTAATTTATTGCTCCCGTTACAGGAAACACCGTGGTCACCGTGTATATAGTAGACGATCGTACGCTATCGGATGCGAAGTAATGTGTGCTTTATGAACAAGGTAAATGGTTTAAATTATTACCCTTATATAAGGCTAACCATTATAAGCAATATGCTTAATCATATGGGTTAGCGCTTAGATGAGGGCTTTAAAAGCAAAATGAAAGGGTTTTGTCGGGCAAAGGGTATGGTGGTCAGATATTATATAGGTAGATATGTATGTATTATCTTTGTAGCTGTATTTTTAATTGTAATGTAATAGTTCTCTATGTTGTCCCTATGTACCCAGGCCAAAAGTATGGAAACAAGCTTGCATTTCAATAGAAAAGTGTGATCTTTTAAGCGATGGATTTTATACTACTCATTGACAATTTGGTAAAAATAATAATAGAACATTTAAAAAGTAAATTACTCTGGCTGTGATAGTTGCCAATTCAACATTTTGTCATGTAATTAAAGGGTAGGTATAATTATATAACTTTTTCCTACTTGTTTTTTTTAGCTTTTTGACAATATTTTAGGATGTTTTGATATTAAGCGTGTATTTTTAATCCTTTGGGTTTGCCTAATGTAAGTCTTAGTTCACAAATATATACAACAAAGATAGAAACATGAGATATTATAGAAAACAACGTTGTTTCCATACTTTTGGCCTGGGGTGTACCTTGAAATAAAAATTCATCGATATACACAAATCGTTATTTTATTTTTAATAAGAGAGGTAGCACTTTACGTTCTACGAGTAATACTACCAAACAAGCTTATCATAAATCAAAATGAATACTGGTTAGTAGACAACATGAATATAAAATCTTAGATATAGAATTGCCTTAATTATAGCAAAGTTGAAACAAACTCAGTTTGTTAAAGAAAACAATATAAATTATTAATCAAATCAACAAAAGGAACAAAACAAATATAATGAAAACAGTGATATATTTTTGGCTTTTCATTATTTGATTAAAGCTAAGAAATCCGATTAAGTAATAAGTATAGTCCTTTTCAACAGGGACAACTTACCGGCGGTGCATAGGAATGTACAACAGAAATATTGAACTTTAGGTAATGCTGGTTATAATTATAATATTGGACTATTTGGATTTTTTTAAGAACTATTTTCGTATCAATATACTCATGAACAATTATAACGAGTACCTATACTGTGTATATGACACTTTGTCCGTATCGACATTTGTAGACGTGACTGTAGTCTGTACCTACCTGTAGTAGGCATAATAATATGCAAGGGATCTTACGATATGGAAACTTGGAAAAGTTGTAAAGTCACATAGCATAAACAGGAATAAATTGAAGTAGTTGTTAAATGTCACGAGTAACCTACCTAAGGAAAACCAGCGGTATAAACGCACAGGCTTCAATAACTTTTTTCTATTGGTAACCTCTTCACAAGGAACGAAACCCTCTGCGAGCCCGTTTCTTCGGTGTTGCCTTTGTCTTAAGTATATAAATCTGTACGCCACTACTAACAACTAACCAATTTAATAAGAAATAATGGTAAAATCATAAAAATCAACGAATCACTCAAAGAATTAAAATCGTGAACCACACAATAACAAAATATTGTTTGTAGGTAAGTAATAATAATTTGTCTCAACTAATAAAACATAAAAAATTATAAAACACAAATTAAATTATCTGATTACATTATTTGTGATGTTGTACACTTTTTTAATGCTACTTAAATTACGTATCCTCTGTCCCCTATACAAAAGCAAAAAGAAAAAAACTTTAAATCCACTTCATTGTTTTGGATAGGTACTCTAACGCCGCTTAGTTTTAGTATGCAGGACACATTTAAGCCGGAATTACATTACGAAATTGGTGGCGTGAAATTTATTGCGTGACATTAGTATTACCAACAGTTTCACATGTAATTCAATATTTTCGTAATGCGTGCATTAATTTTATGAAAGCAAATGTAACTTTATGCAGATAGGGCCATGGCCACTGCGATACTATGAATACACTACACTAAGTAATTATTTCACGTAATTACTTTCGCATATAACGAAACTACTTTCGTGAAACTGATTTCAACATGCATGACACTAATTTCGTATTATAAATCCCGTTTTAAAAAGGAAATGGATTCGTAAGTGAAAAACGGTTGTTGGCACTGACACAGCAGTGTTCAAAACGATTATACACTGAAATATCTTAGATATATCATCACCTAGAACCAGTCTAGTTGGACATTGAAAACAAAAATAATCTTAACGACACTTGTTGCGCTTCATAAGCCGATTATAATTATAGCTTAAAACTTAAAAATGCTAGAATTGATGTGCTGTGAGTTATGTGGTACCATTTACCACTAATTTATTTTCGAATTCCTCTCTTTGCTTGTACAATTCCGCCACCAAGTCCCTGATAAACGGATGTTTGAACTTTCCCTCAGTCGCTGTGAAGAATTCTTGCAGCTTTCTGGGAGCGTTTTCACGTTTCTCATATTCGAAAGCTTGTAAAATCATATCGTACCTGTCTAAATCTTTTGCGAAATTTGCTTCGGGTGAGGATTGATTTTCATATTCCTGAAAAAGAAGAAGAGTTTCTTTTAACAATAACGAGGCAGGTACCACGGTGTTACGATCGGCGGCGATCGGCGACTTTTTTTCATACCGGTGTCAGTGTCAAGAGAGCACTCTTTAACCTTTTCGACGCCGTGTCAAACACAAAAGCTGTCACTCGGACGCCACGTCACCGAAATGTCAAAACTGAAATTGAACTTTATAGCACATGCACGTAGGTCTATGTTGCGCTGTGGTCTGTGACGGATTAATCGGTCTTTGGCGTTGGACCTGCGCTGCCGATATATCGGTCATTGGCGTTCAAAAGTTAAAAACGTGCTCGCCGGCGATGCGAACAGCCAGCGGTTTGGTTCTCTTTTATCATAGAAAAATAAGTAAGCATAGAGTGCTCATTCCATACATCAGTTTTGTTACCAAAACGACTATTATTTTCGTAGTCGACATCTAGCCTCAAGTAGCGGAATTATCAGTACTGCTACTCGACAATAGATGTCGCAACGAACGGAAAGACTAATGCTCAACAATTTTCAGCTAATATAATATTATAACCGCCGCAACTCTATTTTGAATTCCTTTTTTGGAATCTCTTAGGATGTCCTACCTTCAGTGTCAGTTTTTCGTGGTATTTTTGAGACACCTGTATATCTACTTTGTAGGAGATTTAATACAGACTATTTACGTAAAAAACTATTTTTTGCTATGGGCTACCGTTGCTAAAAATCTTTTTAAATATGGGTCCTAGCAGAAAGTGTACATAATCTATGTTATAGACAGTTTTATGTAGAGTATGTATGTAACAGAACATTTTTTGCTACGGCCCACCGTTTATGAGTTATTTACGAAAAACTATAAAAAGGGACCTTTTAACCCCACCCTACCCGTATCACGATGTATTGTCATTTTGTTAGAAACGTTTCGTTGGTAAAGTGTGGGTGCCAGACTTTGACCATCATTTGTGACTTTTGTATTGCTTTAAGACAATGGGCCCCAACCGACAGTTGATCCTTAAAACAAACCGGATCGACTGATACCATTAAGACCGGCTTTATAGAATTTGAACAACTTGTTTTGCGTGCGTTAACTTAACTCGGTACCTGAAAAATTGTGATACGGTCCATACTTATTTAGTATCTATATTCGAAATTCAATAAAATAATGGCACCTAAATAAAAACCCTAATTTTGGCCAGAAAGGCTTTGCTACATGCTACTATATTAACAAAATTAAAATCACCTTGTAAAGCTCATACATCCTGTCGCCAGCAAACCCAGTGAGCTCTGCAATTTTCTTCATAGCCTCATCCTCCTGCCGGTGCTTCTCCTCAGGAGAGACTCCGCAATGGGGTGTAATATCTCCGACTATGCACTCTGCCAAGTCATGGACAAGAGCTGGAATGGGACAAATAAACAGATTTAAATCGTTGATACATGTGTTTATTTCAGCCTGTACTTTTACAATACAATGTACAATCATTTAAGGCAATAATAATGTTTTACGTTCCTATGGCTATCTTCAGTCTCCAAGTCGCCATCATCAGATTAGACCGGCTTGATAGTCGAGGCACATCTATGAGATAAGACCGTCTGCAGGCTCTCATCATTTCTAATTCTTGCGTTTGTACTCGTACTACACTTAAAGTAAAGTAAATCATTTATTTGCATTAAATGTGGTTAACAATAGAGGTCTTATTATAATTATAATAAGACCTATTGCAATAAGAACTACTTACAGAAGGTAGCTGATTGTTCTTGCCCTATAATGGTCTGTCCAATCACCTTACATTGGACATAGCATAAGTTTTGAATAACTAAGTTAGTTTAAGAAACACTAACAATCCGCACCCTCATTGAGCTCTGGCAACATTACTTACCGGAGTCACCGGCAGGAACACAACACTATGAATAGGTCTAATGCTGGAACAGATGAGTTTAAACAAAAGCTTGTAATTTCAAAAAAATGTTTAAAGCTAACACTTAACAGATAACGCTTAGGAGTGTAATTAGAGTTGTGCCGTTCCCGGGAATAGCACAACTCTAAGGGTAACAAAAGAGTGGCATACTGATGATGGGAAGAATGGGAAAAACTGGGGGAGGCCTTTTCCGCTCAAGCGACATGCAAATAATAAACCAATAATAATTGAAATTTATGTAATTGAAAAAAAAAAGAAGCATGAAATAAAGGCTATTACTATTACTGATACAACTCACTGGGTGGATGTGGTAAAAAAACTGATAATAACACTTGAAATTACAATTATTTGATAAATTTTAAATGTTTTCATAATTAGGTAATATACAATTCTACTTTGAAGCAAATTTTATCCTAAAAATTGCCAAATTTTGACATATACACAAGTGCAGGACATTGATATGCACATATCAGCTAGAAGTACTTGTAACTGTAACTGGTAAGTGCTTGTTGGTTCGGCGAAAATACGCTTATACTGGAGTATATACACTTATATCATAAACTGCGATACAAATTAGAATTCCATTAAGGAGATGGACGACTGTGTACCGTGAGTGTCTGAAGTATTGTGAGACGATTGATGATAGGCCTTCCACAGTCGGCGTATAATACTATGTTATGTGATGTGTTATTTCTGTTTCTTCCTATGTATTTTGTATCTTGTACCTACTTTTGTATTATATTTTTCTTGAAATGAAATATTCTGTTAGGTTAAGTTTCTCGGCGCATTGGTATTTGCTGTAATGCCGTTTAACCATAATTGTATTAAATAAATTAAATAAATAATTAATGCAGACATAATCTAAGAGATTTCGCCAGAACAAATCCAAAATTGGAATGACTTTAACAACTCCGTTCTACATTTGAACCGCAACCTGCAAAATCCTAATTTTGCACTTGCCACAGTATGTTTAGGAGTTATCGAAATTACAAGTCCTTGTCTTCATTTTTACCTACATCTTCTTAGAATCTAATACTAAATCTAATTGGAAAACTCACCTATTTGTAGGCATCTAAAGCGATCCAATTTAGTTGGGTTGTTCTCTTCAGTAAGCAGGAAAGTCATCATGCCCATACGATACATGTGACCAGCGATGGACTCGCAATCGTCGATGTCACACAGCACCCAGCCAGTTCTTTTGACATGCTGGAAAATACAAATTTCATATTATTCTTAAATAAGACAGAACTTCTTTTCTTGCTCCCAACATTTTATTGCAAGAATGGTACCTTCAAACGACCGACGAGCTCTAGAAACTCAAGGATATTTTTGTTCTCTACAGCTGGAGCCATTATTATTATTTACTTGTGGAATATTTTATTTATAATAAAGATGGTGATGTCACTAAAGCGCCGTTCCAAGGCGAAACGAAATTTTGAATGAAACTAATGAAAGTAGCTTTGTGACGTCCGTGACTTTGACAATAGAAATGGCTGTCTGGGCTATGGATGGTATAGAAAGGATGCCAATCTCTTAAGGCAGAATTGTTGCAAAAGTGATCGCTTTTAGCTTTAAATAATAGTTCCTAATCTCTCCGATGGCGCTAGTTAGGCTCTGGGACATAAGGCAATAAATAACCCGACCAAATTACGTAGGTTGTTTTTGGTAGTATTTCGGTGTATGGTGGCGCCGCCTAATTACTGTTTTTTGATGGACACTTTTCATACATAGAGATTTGGCTCCTTTATATAGTCTCCATGACGAATACGAACTTCGTATGATTGACTTAGAGGACAACAGACGGACGTACAGGACCGCGACCTTGGTGCGGTTAAAATATCACGCTTTTCGCTCTCACTTATAGCTGCGTCCTTAACCACACCAAGGTCGCGATCCGGTGCAGCTGTCTGTAAACACGTTAAGAACAACCATGGACAGGCCTTTAGCTTGGTCTAACTCTAAAAGCCGTACCGTAACACACCAGCGCACCGGACCAAGGGAGCACCAAGGTCATTGCCATTGTGCGACGATCGACGACGTGCGATCTCTTTCTCGCTCTTACTTATGGGTGCGTCGCACAATGACCTTGGTGCGGTGCGATGGTGTGTTATGACTTTAGAAATCAAACGACGTTACGTTAAGTTGTTTCATGCGCAACTATTTCCTATTCGACCGATTTGATCAGAAAAGAAATTGGCGTCAATCTTCAATTTATAGTCTGTCAATGTCGCGACGCTCTCATAATGAACACTATAGACAAGCAAATATACAAGACTACCATAATAGTCCAGAACGCCGCGACAATAGGAATAAATGGTTGTATGTGAGGGTTGATAGGAGTGGTTAGTCCTACCTCACAGTCCAGTTGTAGTCTTGATAATCTGCTTCGCTCATCTGCCTTATGCACCATCTGTGGTTAAAAGGGTTTATATGAAATGACGCATCACTAAGTGTCTACCACTAAGTATGAGAGTTTAAACCTCTATCTTTTATGTCTATATATTTCTAAGGATGATGGCATCTTCCATCAATAATAAATAAGAGTTACATAATATCTATTAGCTACTATAACATGTATGAGTACCATCTCACTAGACCGGATGAAGGCTACCAAGTGCCAACCACCTGTAGCTGCACATTTACAATCATAAGGGGGGCGCCTGGCGGCCGAAGCCGCCACCCTTTCGTGCTGATAAAGGAATACATAGCGACCGTAGTCACCTCTGCACTCCTGCACAGGATAAAGGAGAACCTAGCGGCCAGAGCCACAGAACTCCTAGAGCCGACCACCAATGAAGCCGCCCATACCTATAGATAAAGGAGATGCTACGCGTTGATAAAGGAAATCCAGTAGACGGAGCCGCTGTCTTCCTGCACGCCAACCAAGTACCTAGTCCGCCTTACCTAAGATGGCCTCCAAAGAGCTTCCACGACCTTTATCGTGGCAAGCTCAATAACTCATAGGTACAAACTTACTGGATCCACGGATTGCCGCGTGGGAACCAGTAAGATGGCCTTTAAATTATAAATCAAGATAATTGTACAATAGTATAAGACAATAGGTACAAAGCAGTAAACACTTAGCTTTCAGGTAAACCAGCCCATGTGGTCACCGACTCTGCGCGTCGCCTTTCTTGGCTTCTTGATAATAACACTTGATAGCACTCATTATATCAGATCACATTGTATTAGATCTATCTTCCTCAAATTGTACCGGCTGAATGGCCGTTCAGCAAATATTATTCAAACCTTTGTCTCATCGAAATGTTAGACCATAGACAATAGCTTATTTAAACTTCGCGACACTGTCGAACCGATTCGACTTGACTCGATCGGATCGACTGTCGCGACAGTCAAGGCACTTCAGTCAGTAGAAAAAAGCGGCAATTTTAAAAGAAGGGTTATCGTCCCATAGAAAATTTGAATTTCGCGCCTTTTTCTACTGACAAAGTTGTTTGACAGATTATAATCACCAATTTTAGTTATATAGTTGGTCAAACCAAATTGGCAGTAAATAAGAACCAAAAAAACTATACTCATCCTTTTTATTTGGGTGCTAGTACTTGTGTAAGACAAAGGTAGTATGATTATCTCTGTCTATGTTTGAAATGAGACAGTCCTTTGACAAACTATATTGTGATGTTTGAGCCTTTAAATTAAAAAAGTGCCCCCAAACGCGAATTCTAGAATCACAAATTGGTATTCTTGCGTCCGAATCCCCATTTTATCGGTAACATTGGTCCTTAGAGCATTTAATAAGCATTGGTCATATATCGAAATCAGCGACCCTATTTTGGCGTTTGCGTCTGCACGGCCAGAATTTGGTCGGACAATTTAATCAGATTGACGAAAAATTGTCCCGTCTGGACTCCACTTTATCTTGCGCATCGCCTAGCAACGGCTGTTTTCCATGCAGCCACACTCGGGAGGGTTTGCTCCAATACATATACTATATTATACTCTTTGGTTTGCTCCAGAGACATACCGAAAGTACCGGGAACTCCCGGGATTTAGTGCCAAGCAAAGAATACTTTCGGGATTTTCGGGACTAACATTTCCGATAGGTACAGTAAAGGGTATAAATATATATACATTCCCAAAGTTTCAAAAATATGTGTACACCTTACAATAAAGCCGTGTTCACATATTTTTGAGCCATTTGTCTGGTTAGATATTTTTGCCTTCGACTGTACATACAATATTTGAGTATTTTCTGTTACTTAGCTCGAGAAAACCACCAAATTTCACGTTTCTAAGAGAATAGATATGTTAGATATGTTAATCAGCCAACATAACTTACTCTTGTTACCCGCACATTAAAATCAAACCTATTGATTGATTACAACAATCAATAAGTGTTAATAAGGGTTTCTATAAGAAATAATTGTATACGAGTAACTAAATAGGAGTACTGGAGTAAAGGATCATAAAATAATCCTCTTAATTATCATAGGGATATGATGATTTTTTTTAAATAAATTTAAATATTACAGTAATTATAATCTGAGCAGATTCGAAAAAATAAAAAAGTGCTTCTCTTGGGTAACTTCTTCTTCTTCTTCTCTGTCGTATCGCTCTTGACAGAGCGGTCGTGGTCACGTTGAGGCGTCCGCATCGGTAGTAGAGGCGGACACAGCTCTTCGCACGATCTCCCGCCATCTCTCCCTGTTGGCAGACTGTCTAGCACACTTAGATACGCGGTTTCCCACTGCGGACTTTATTTGGTCAGTACTTCTTAGTTCTGCCTGAATTGATTCTTTGTATTTATAGTTCTAGGTAGTTAAAATATTCTACCTCAATCCTCATCTTGATTGCCAACATATAAATTTTTTAATACTGTTTTCTTACTGTTTTCATGAAACGGTTACTTTTTAATACTGTTTTCATTTTAAATAAATGATAATGTTACTAAGCCGCAATTCAGTGATTTTCGTCCACAATCCTTTATCGAGGTCGGCGATAGGAGGTTGACAAACCTTCGATTCGCGGACGACATCGTACTCTTCTCAACATCGGCGATTGAACTGCAAATACTGCAATGTATGCTACAGGAACTTAGCGACGCAAGCCTTGAGGTTGATCTGACGATGAATAGATCCAAAACCCAGTTAATGACCAACAGCAAGAAGCACGAGGTGACGGTGGATGGTAACATTTTGCAACATGTCGACGAGTATACCTATTTGGGCCAGATAGTCTCCTTCACAGATCGCCAGGACAAGGAGATCGATAGAAGGATCGAAAACGCCTGGAAGTGCTTCTGGTCCATGAAGGAACTCATGAAGGGTAAACTCCCAATTGCATTGAAGCGCAAGCTCGTCGACCTGTGCATCTTGCCCATCCTCACCTAAGGTGCCCAAACCTGGCCACTAACTGAGGCGCAGAAATCCCGGCTCAAGGTTTGCCAGAGGGCAATGGAGCGAAGTATCCTGGGTGTCCGAAGATCTGACAGGGTGAGGAACACAAAGATTAGCTCCAAAACCCGAGTCGTCGATGTTGGGGTGAAGACCGCCAGGCTAAAGTGGGACTGGGCTGGACATGTCTGCCGGATGCATGATGACAGTTGGGCCAAAATAGCCACTAGCTGGCATCCCCAGTGTAGTCGTGGCAGACGGGATTCCAGGATTCCAGCGGGATTGGCGGGCGGGATTGGCGGAATCTTGCTCAGCACAGGGAGGATTGGAAAGGGAGAGGGGAGGCCATTGCCCAGCAGTGGGACACACACATAGGCTAATTAAAAAAAATCGGTTCAGTGGTTTAAGAGAGAAGAGGGACAGATAGACAGAGTTGAGAGATAACATTTTGTGTAGTGGATGGATGGAGTGTAGGTACTTATTTACAAGGTGCACAGTAGGAGGAGTCCGCGAGACCTGCTTGGGAGACTTGGAGCATTTTAAAATATTTCGGAAATCGGGAAGGGTTTAAGTTTCAGGATTTATTTGTGTAAGAATTTGAAGCGAGTGTTATGCAGGTAGCACGAAAATTGAATTGAAATTCGCCACGGGTTCGAATTCGAACTTCGCGTCCTCGTCCCAATTAATTTCTCGGAACTTATGTACGAAATATCATTTGATGTTTAACAGTTGCTTTCCGGTGAAGAAAAACATCGTGTTTGCGAGGAAATTCAAAGGTGCATCATAAATAAATCAATATTTGGGGACATCTTACATAGATTAACCTAGCCCCAAACTTATACTATGGGTGCTAGGCGACGTTAGGTATACATACTTATAAGTTACTAGCTGTGCCCGCGGCTTCGCCTGCGTGGAATTCGGTCTGTGTCAGTAAGCGGCTAATGGACCCCTAATTTATCTCCTTCTCCCCTGGAGGCGGAACTTGAAGTAAATTTGACAGATGGATACGCTAGAGTACTGTAGTACGGTTAAAATATTTTACAATTAAGTACCACTAAATAAAACTACACTCCAAAATCAATATTTTTTTTGCCCTTATTCAAATTTTTGTCGTGATTTAAACGACATAGAGAAGTAGCTGTATATTATCGAACGATATATACAGTACCATTTTTGTAGTTTTACGTCCTTGACTGTACCTATCCAAATCATGCCCATGGCAAATATCATCCAAATCGGTCCTCCAGTCAAATCAGTCTAAGCATGACGCCGGCGGCGCGCAGCGTCTGCCCCTACGACTTGTTGATGGTCATGGCGAAGCAGACGCTCACGGGGACCTGTAGGCGCTTGAAGCGGAACGGGAAGTTGCTCGGGATGAGGGGGATGCCCGGGATGAACACGGCGTATCCGGCGCCACACTCCGTCAGGATCTGCGCCTACATATGTATTGCGTACGATTTCTTTGGGATCACAATCGAGACTCGCGCTGGCATGCCGTTTCAGTCGAAAGCGAAGCGACCTGCCTGGCTAGAGCGCCACTGAGTCTCACCGTGGTCTTTCTCAGACTCCTAAGACCGTGCCCCTTGTAGCCTCAATGCGTTGCGAGACTTTCGCGTAAGATTCTATTTTTTTCGGGAAGGCATGGTAACGGGTACACTACATAATTCCGATAATGTTTATTCCGAATTTTAGAAAGTCGAATTTTATCAATTCGATTTTTAAATGCTCGATCCATCAAAATTCCGACTGTCGTAATTACGAATGATAAAAATCACGAAGATTTATATTTCCGAAAACCCAAAAAGCTGAATTTTGAAAATTCCGAACTACATAATTCCGATTATAACAATTCCGATGGTGGCAAAAACCGAATTTAACAATTACGATTTTTGAAATCACGAATTCCGAATTGCCATTATTCCGAAATTTTAAATTTCGAACCACATAATTCCGATTATAAACAATTCCGACAGTGACAAACGCCGAATTTAACACTTACGATTTTCAAAATCACGAATTCTGAATTGCCCTTATTCCGAATTGATGTGATTCCTATTTTAAATATCCCAAGTTTTAAATTTCCGAATAACGATATTCCGAATATATTGTTAAAGTTCGTGTTCTTGGGGACCGCAGTTCTAGCCTAACCTAACCCACTTTTGGCAATAGTTCGTTTTCTTGGGGGTCGCAGTTGTAACCTAACCTAACCCACTTCTAGCAACAGTTCGGGTTCGCAAGTTCGCAGTTCTGCCTAATTTATTTATGCCGAATTTTTATGCCAAAAATATTTTATGCCAAATTTAACATGATACGGCACGACAGGCACCCGTAATAATTACTAAAACGTGAGTCTTCATTTGAATATCACGGATTTCATTTTTCCGACCTTACAAAAAACGGAATTTCTGAATACCGAATTACTAAAGTAAAACTTGAGTCTTTATTTGAATATCACGAATTTCATTTTTCCGACCTTCCAAAAGACCGAATTTTTGAATACCGAATTATTTAATTTCTGATCGGACAATGACTTTTCGGAATTTAGGAATTCGGAAAAAAATATTTTCGGAAGTGTAAAATCGGAACTTAAAGCTTTCGGTCAAGTGACAATCGGATTTTGAGTTTTCGGAAATAGCACAATCGTGATTTTATTCCATCGTGTTTTTAAAAATCGTAATTTTGATATTTCAGACTTCAAAAAAATCGGGATTTTGAAAATCGTGGTTATAAAAATCGGAAAAACGTATTTCGGAATATTTGGGTGTTCCCCGTGGGGACGCGTATAAGTCCCAAGTCGTTTGACATTTACTCCGCAAACGACATAGAAAAATGTTTTTTTGTTTTTTAAAGTACCCACCTTCGTGGCCATTATTAAGAGGAAAGGGCACGGCCGCTTCTCCATACAAACGCAGTCTCCATCCATTTTCCTCTATCATTATGTTTTTTTTTCTTCATATTTTTTGTTTTCCGGAATGGTGTCATTTTGATATCATTAATGAATTCGGCATACCCGATTTATACAAAAACGATACCTAACTTGGCCTAGTAGCTTAAATGATAAGTAGCTATCAAGATAAAGTTTTTTACCCCTTTTTCACCACGTTGGGGGATGATTTTTTTTTAAAACGGTGAAAGTAATTTTGTTGCTTTTTAATATAATACCTTTTTGCAGTTTCAAGTTCCTAGCTTAAAATAAAATTTGCACCCAAGACAAACTTTCATCCCCTTTTCAACCCCCTGAGGGGTTAAATTTCAAAAAACGTCGAAGTTACTTTTTTTGTAATCGTCTATTATGCCTTTCTAAGAAGTTTCAAAACATTCGTAATGGATTCAAACTTTCAACCCCCTTTTAACCCCGTTAGGGGACGAATTCTTGAAAACGCTGAAATCACTTTTCCTGTATTATAATAATATGCCCATATACAAAGTTTCAAGTAACGCACTCGAAAAAAAATTTGATATCCATAAAACTTTCAACCTCTTTTTCACCTCCTTAGGGGATGAATTTTCAAAAACGCTGAAATAAGTTTTCTTGTATTTCAATAGTATATCTTTTTACGAAGTTTCAAATTGCTACCTTAAAATAAATCTTGAACCCCATACAAACTTTCATCCCCTTTTTAACCCCCTTAGGGGTGAAATTTCTCAAATTTTTATAGCCTCATAACCTTGCCGTGGATTTTTTTGACAGATTAGTAAAGATTGCATCAAAATCCGTTTGGCCGTTTTCATTTAATGCGCGGTCAAATAAACAGACAAACAGATAAACAGACAAAAATTCTAAAAACTGTTGGAACGTGTTCTGTTATCGATTCTAAGTATCCCCAGCCAATTTTTTTTCGAATATCTTCCATGTACAGACTTTCGACCCTCTTCCGCTTTATTATATGTATAGATATAGATAATTACATACTTATATATTCATATTCTTTTATTCAGTATTAATTATACATTGTCAATTTAAAAAAAACAGTAGGTAGTAATATGCTAATATGTACATAGTCATATAAATCATACAAAAAAACCATAAAAACTCATATAAAAATAATTTAGGTCAATAAAGGTATTTACAATTAAAAACTCAAGATTAGTATTTAAAAACTAATAAATTCTGCACTAAGGGACACAACACAATTACACATATTAATGTTATTTTTAACTTAATTCTGATAGAATTTCAGAAACGGAATAGTGGCCTTTTGTAGCAGGAGTGATTTTAGTTTAAACCTAAGCGTGTCTTGCTACTTTTAATGGTAGCAGGGATTTTATTATATATTTGCATAGAATACACCCATGACTCAGAAGATGTATGTGAAGTCTCCAACCCGCTTTGTGGCAGCGTGTCTACTACAACGAGTACAACCCAATCCTTTGCGTGCTCGGGAGGAGGCCCAGCTGCTGCGGCTGCGCCCAGCAAGAATGATTTTTTAGCTCATTTTTAGGGTTGCGTACCCAAAGGGTAAAAACGGGACCCTATTACTAAGACTCCGCTGTCCGTCTGTCCGTCCGTCTGTCCGTCTGTCCGTCTGTCCGTCTGTCTGTCTGTCTGTCAGTCTGCCTGTCTGTCACCAGGCTGTATCTCATGAACCGTGATAGCTAGACAGTTGAAATTTTCACAGATGATGTATTTCTGTTGCCGCTATAACAACAAATACTAAAAACATAATAATATAAATATTTAAATGGGGCTCCCATACAACAAACGTGATTTTTTTGCTGTTTTTTTTTTCGTAATGGTACGAAACCCTTCGTGCGCGAGTCCGACTCGCTTGGCCGGTTTATTATTTTATAAGCATTTGACTAAACGTGTGTATAGAAACAGTATTTGCCTAGTACCAGCCTAGTGCGCACATACTTTCCTTTTTGATGCAAATTGTATGAAGTCATTTTAGATTCATGCTAACTAAGATACTAAATGTGACGTTTTCAAGCAAAAGGTGCCACTACTACATTTCACTTACTATAAGGACGAAATATGCTTGTATCCTTATACGAATAACCTGTCACAGCGTCCTTATGGCAAGCGACAATGTGGTACCTTTTGCTTGAAAACGACAGAAATATTAATCAAGGTAGGTACTTTCAGTCATTAAGTCATTAAATTATTTGCAACTTACGAAGGCCAGTGCCGGGGATAAGTATAGCACAACATCATGAATATTATCAGCACAGTGAAAGGAACCATAAAATCATAGGATTTATTTACGCAAATAGGCGATGGGAAAAACCAGTATAATTCAGATCTCCGATTGAGTATGTATTCGTTAAGGTTATCGACATCAGTTAGAATGGTTCAGTCGCATGCTTGGCTGAGCTCTTAGGGGAATACAGAACCATAGTTTAAAAGGAACGACGCAACACAAACAGCTTGCCGCCTGCCTAACCAGCATATCTGTAATCAAAGATCCGCATTTATTCAACAGGATACATTCAGTCTTTCTAGCACAAATACGCGTCATACACGCAGGCATCAAACGAATAGTTTTTACTCGTGTTTAATTAATATGATCGATGGGCGAGCCACGGCGCCCCGTGAATTGCAATGTGTAGTACCGCTATACAAATTTAAATTCAATCTCGACCGCCAGCGGTCAGTGAAAATGTGTGAGTACTCGTTGACGGTTCACCGATTAGTACTAGCCTAACCGGAAAATGAGCGCTCTAACTCTGGAGTTTAGTGAAGTTTTGCTCGGCATGTGGAAAATAGTTTGCCCGGTAAATTCAGGCGTGTGAGCGTTGCGGGAATGATTCTGTTGTTGCTCTTTTGTGCAGGTTTGTGATACCAATTATAATTTGAATAATTTTATAGTTTGAATCTTCTCAAATTATTTTTACGCCAAAGACCCTAATCTGTTAAACAAAAGTTATTCTTTCTTTTCTGCGAGCGCGTGGCCAATGTGGCCATTGTGCCGGCGCGTGCCACGCGCTGAGACACAATGGCCACGCGCTCACATAAAATAACCAATGGCTTTTGTTTAACAGATTAGGGTCTTTGGCGTAAAAATCATTTGAGAAGATTCAAATTATACTTATAACTACTCAGTAGGGTAGAAACTTTTGTGGTTCTCGTCAGCTTTTGTTTTACATGTAATTTCACCAGGAATTTTTTTGTGTTAGTGACTTAAAGGCTTACATTTGTATTAGGACGAAATCTTTATTTTAAAAGTTACGAATATCTGCGATTACTTTCACTTGATATTTCTTAAGGTACTATTTGAGCTTCGCGAGTGCCGTGGAAAACTATTTTAAAAGGAACAAAGTAAATGTACCTACAAATAGTGTAGAAATGCTAAAAGAATATACCTAGAGCTTTGTAAAAATTTCTAGTCTTGTATCTGAAAAGAACATCTCTTGCTATAAATCAAGTCGGACTTACATAAGATAAGTATCTCGAGTGTAAAGTAACTCCAAAATAAGGTCCGCAGCGCGCAATTACTTATTTAAATATGTAAGCGTGATTCGCTGAATGTACGCTGTAGTACTTTCTCTAGCCGAGTATTGACGTAGGTTTGCAAGTAACTGAATAAGCTTCAACTAGTTTTACAATTTCGCTGATAAAAGTTGCCTTAGTTTAAATAACGGCAACTAATTCACCTCGAGTCCGCAACCGCTGATGAGCAAGCCGGTCAGGAGCTGTGTTGTCTGGAATTTCTAGTTCTAACTTCTTTACCGTGTTAGTGCACGTCCAGGCGAGTTCTGGAGTATAAGCTTTCGTTGAAATTAACTTTAAAAGTTTATGGAACATGTCCGGTAATCACTGGAAGGCCACGAAACAGTTGCAAGCAATTTGACTCAACATCTTTGTGTGTATAGTCAAGAAAGGAAGTAGTAGGGTTAGAGACAATGTTAATTAGTTAAGTAAAGGGAAACCATCTATAGCATTACAAAACAAAATAAAAAATCGTACAAACAAAACAAAGGACGGATAATGTGTTAAAATGTCTAGAAGTGGCCTGGTAATGACAAAAATGCTTTACTATGCACTTAAAGCACATAATACACAACGAAGAGTACCTACTCGTACTTATGAAGAAAACCATTCCACTTAAATTGACATACAGACGGAAGATAGTACGCATTTTTGTGCTGTGTACCGTCACGTTAGGTATATGTAGAGTCAGACCAAGCTAAGTTGGCAGCAATTTTGATAGCACAGACTATTTTAAACGTCAATCTTCTATGAAATTATGACGTTTACTTAACCCTTGCACAGTCTGTGCTATCAAAATCGCTGCCAACTTAGCTTGGTCTGACTCTATAGGCTCATGATTTGCGGGTCACGGCCTCACGGCGAGCCATCAGCAAGTTAGAATAGGTGATAGTTGAATGTGAATGCTATCAATACTGCACGCATTTTTTTCTAGTGTCGGCGATTCATTGGGACGCGCCGTGGCCCTACGACCCTGTGTGGCTGGCCAGCGTGGAACAATTTGGCCCCGTACCCTCCCTAAATGAGACCAGGTTCTGGTTTTGGGGATGGAGTTGGAGCTGGTTTAAGGAAGAAGATGTGCAGTTCAAGCTCTTTACTAGGTGAGGTATCTATAATAGCTACCTATCTACATTTCGGTCACATCTAGTTGATCTAGTTTGTGATCGACGGATAGTTTTTTTCACTTTTTCAATTAAAATACAAATATAACAATAATTAACTAATGTAATAAATATATTACAATAATTAATTAATTAATTATTGTTATATTTGTATTTTAATTTTAAGGCATGTCCACAGGTTAGACTGTTTATAGATAGGTATTTATTAGGTAAACTATATTTTGTACGCTGAGAGGCAAAGCATGAAGGACTACTGTATAAATAACATCTCCATATTACTTTACTCATGTTTGACAAATAAAGTATCTTTATAAATATTTGGGGACAATCTTACATAGATTGACTTAGCCCCAAACTAAGCAAAGCTTGTGTATGGGTATTAGGTGACGATATATATACTTAAAATAGATAAATACATACATAAACATAGAAAATACCCACAACTCAGGAACAAATATCCGTGCTCAACTGCTCATCACAAAAATAAATACCCTTACCGGGATTTGAACCCGGGAACCTCGATTCATATGCAGGGTGTCTTCACTACCCACTAGGCCAGACAGGTGATTTATATCGCACTAAACTGGTCTCAACGTAGCCCCTATTAAAATAATGGGCATTAATCTGACCAATGCTTTTTAAATTTCAGGGGCAGAAAAGATAATAAATGAACCTAAACTCGGCTTGGGTCAAAAACGGGGGTCCCTTTGTTTGACATAATTATTGAAAGTCATAATGTAACGATTGCCATATTATCATTACTCATAATTCGGAATTATGACTAATGATAATATGGCAATCGTTACATTATGACTTTCAATAATTATTTCAAACAATAGAGACCTTCAAAAACGTTTAGCAAAGATGGATATAACTCCGTAATAGATGTATACAGTCTAAGGAAAAAACGTGCCTCGAAAATCAAGAAAATTTTATTCTCGTTCAGAGGGCGCTACTAGCTTTGGCTTACTGTCGTATAGATGGCGTTGACGGTTTCGTTTGTTATTTAACAATTTTAACGCATATCAGTGAAAGAACATGGATCAAAATCATAAAAATAATTAATGCAAATAAAAAAAATCATTTATCCATATTTAAATACATTTTATCGTATTTTTATAAATATTTATTTTTAGTTTTAAATTGTGTCGACAGATGGCAGTGAATTTACTGGGGTTACAAAATTTACTATGACAGTACCGCTCTAGTATAAGTTTCTATGCGTTTAGGATTCCCACACTGTAGATTCTTGCAGATGGTTCCCACTGTAGGTAAGTACACGAACGTAATGATTCCGTAGGCATTAATATCCTAACTCGTTTTCAGACGCAACCCGTACGAGTTCCAAGTTCTGAAGACTAACGATTCATTATCTTTACGGGACTCTAATTTCGACTTTAATAACAAAGTTAAAGTTCTCGCCCACGGATGGCTTAACAACGCCGATGGTCCTATGCCAGAATCGATTAAAGAAGGTAAGGAAGTCTATCTTAATGTTGACTTTAGTTTCTTAAGTTTAATAAGTATATTGTTAGTAAACTGTAGTATTTTAGTTAAACTGGTGTGTGGTCTACAACCGAGTTCCCGAAACCCCGTCTACAAAGCGCGCGGCGGAACACCCCAGGGGGTTTAGTCCGTGGGAGTCGGACATACCCACTAGGCTTCTCCCGGGCCAGTGGGATCCATAAAGGATTCCCCCTGGGTCATCAAAAAAAAAAAAAAGGTGTGTGCACAGTATGTGCACTTTTTTTTGCTTTGACAGTTTTTATAATTCACAAATCATCATCATCATCATATCAGCCCTTTATCGCCTACTGCTGAGCATAGGCTCTCTTCTAGTACGCCACTTGTCTCAGTCCTGAGTATATATATAATTCACAAATACAACACAGCAAGCCCACATGAAAGAACAAATGAAACGAAGTCTAAGAAGGTAGCAGGTATACATAGGCACAGTTATACAAAAGCACAGTTTTTTAGCAAGCACAAATAACAAAGAACATAAGCGCGAAAGCAAAATACAAATTAGCATCAAGCGACAGCGAGTACAAATACAAAGGTCTAATCATGACTAACTCACCTTTAATTATGAAACAAATTTTGTTTAATTATTCTCACAATTAAAACCCAATATTAGAATTTAAGACCTCTGGTTTGGAAATATCTTAGGTCCCTAAATTTAACAATGCAATGCTGGAGCCTTTATTGGTTGTGACTTATTTCGAGCAAGATTGCTCCTGACGTAGTTTTGGCTTGTATCAACATTGAAAGTAGATATTTGTTTCACCAATATTTTTTAATTGTCATGAACAGAAAAAACCGGCCAAGTGCGAGTCGGACTCGCGCACGAAGGGTTCCCTACCATTACGCAAAAAACGGCAAAAAAATCACGTTTGTACGAAATATTTATTTTATTCTGTTTTTAGTATTTGTTGTTACTTATAGCGGCAACAGAAATACATCATCTGTGAAAATTTCAACTGTTTAGCCATCACGGTTCATGAGATACAGCCTGGTGACAGACGGACAGACAGACGGACGGACAGCGGAGTCTTGGGTTATATATTTCATTTCATTTAGTAATAGGATCCCGTTTTTACTTCGGGTACGGAACCCTAAAAATTAATTAATTATTATTATTTACAACGACGAAATGCCGAATAGATAAAGAAAAAAAAAAAAGATAAAAAATGTTTTTATTGCACAGAACGAATACAATTGTAGTACATAGTAAGTACATATCACAAATTACAGAAAAGAGTTGGTGCATAACTGAATTGACATTCGGAGGTTCCAGGAGTCCCCGCACTAGGCTAGGCCTGTATCGCGGGAGACCAGATGTACATTTTTATGTCATGAATGACTTGTGGGCCAAAATAACCACAGAGTGGGTGCCCCATGAGTCAAACCGGGGATCCGGCAGACCTCGTCGGCAATGGCGGGATAACTTGACTCCTTTTTGAGCGACTGGCCAGATGTAGCTCAAAACCGGGAGGAGTGGAAGAAGAGGGGGGAGGCCTTTGCCCAGCAGTGGGACACAATAGGCTCGTAATAATATTTACAACGACGGGACTTAATCGCGTAAAATAAGTTTTAAATTTACCTCCGACGTTTCGAGGACGGCGTTGTCCCCGTGGTCTCGGAGTGGCTAAAGTTGACATCAACATCTTCTAGGCGCGCGAGTTTTTCGAACTACCCGCACTTGGTCTTGTTTATTAACTTGAACGTTTTGCGCACTAGGGATGTCACCGGGTCGACATACAACACTCACAATATTCGAGTTTTCAACTTTCGATATTTGTTTTCGCTTAACTTATTTTACGCGATTAAGTCCCGTCGTTGTAAATAATAATGAGTAAAAATCGTGAAAGTTTAAATGAATTAATTAGTCAATAAATACCTATCAACTTTACATTTTTTCAGCATACCTCAACATAAGCGACTTGAACATTATAGTGGTAGATTGGGGCAACGCGGCCAACGTGAATTACGTCCTGGCCAGCTACAACGTCGCCATGGTGGGACGCCTGCTGACCGACTTCCTGAACTTCCTCATCGTGGAGGGGGTGTCCATGGACAACGTGCATCTCATCGGGCACAGCCTCGGTGCTCATATTGTTGGCATTGCGGGCGATCACGTCAAATATGGACCTGTAGATACAATTACAGGTATTTACATAAAATAAAGTATGTACATATAGTTCGAATACAAAAACTACAGGTTCGGGGCCTGAGGAAGTATAATGGAATGTAAAGGATGCGGGGTATAATGTCGCGAATGTTAAATTCGTGTTCAAACAGTAGTACTAATATTATCATTTAATTCTCGTCTTGAAACCTCCACCACATGTAAAATGTTATTTCCCCTAATAAGAAATAATTATCATCAAAACCTCATAATTTCTCTAACTAGGTTTATTCTTATTAGAAGAAACCTCCTTTGTAACACATTCTGTGGTGTTCTAAAGAGTGTGTGTGTGGTGTATAAAGTTAAACCATGGGCCCATTTCTTAAACGGCATTTGACTAATATTATTAGCCCACGAACTGTCAAATCGTATGGGTTGCCATGACAATACACCAATAATATTAGACTAAATTAATTTTATATCAAGCAGGAACGTCTGCGAACGACACTATTAAGCTTAGAAATAAATTAAAAGTGGAAAAATTTACTGTCTCGGGTGGGACTTGAACCCCCTGGACCTGGACTGACCACTGGATCACTAGTACAGTGCTCTACCATCTGAGCTACCAAAATTCGCTGCATTGGGTACGGTCTTGGTGGCTCAGATGGTAGAGCACTGTACTAGTGATTGGTCGTGGGTTCACGTCCCACCCAAGACAGTGAATTTTTCCACTTTTAATTTATTTCTAAGCTTAATATGTATTAGACTAATAGGGGATATTACTGCAATGTTCTGCCACCAGAGTGCAACACTAGCCTTTTTAGTAAACCATAGAGTAAGGTTTTTGACATGTTTTCAGAGATAATAAAATATGACATTGATGCATTTCTTTACCGCTCGAATATGCAAGAGTGACAGAGATGTTAGATAACGAAATTTCGATTTTCTTGTTTCGCGATAGACCCTCGTCAGATTGTGGTAATTGCGCCCCCTACGTAATAGAGTTTCGCGTAATACTTATTCCCTATATCGTACCCATGCAAGTGTACTTGTGGAATATAGGTACTACGAGTATGCAATTTAATACGACCACTTAGTTATACGATTATCCATAACGACTACCTATCATGAACGGAATGTTCTAGATAACATTTTTATTGCACCTAGTTTTATAGGGCAGTAAAAGGCTAGGTTTTATAACTGAGGCAGTGAACAGAAAGAGGACCCGGATGAATTTAAAAAGGTAAGTTTTCAGGATATGTCGCGTCGCTGTCGCGACGAGCGTGTGTTGGATATTGTTCCAATATCTTCTACACATTGTATTAGAAGTCAGCAATATTTATTTACAATATGGTTTTAATCGGAAGATTACCTTTCATCAGGTGTTTCATGGACCAATAGCTCCTCCAGGCGTTTTTAATCCGTCTTTCGACCTTTTTTTCCTGACGCGCCTGGAAGGAGACTAATTGGCTCAAATAAATGTACTCATGGACATATGCAACATGTTCTCCATTTATTTCTATCCTACGTGGTGCATGTGCTGTTGCTCATAAGCTTGGTCTTTGACATATTCATCTTCAGTCCAATCTCGAGGCTTGCGGTGCTTAGTTCTTAAAGCATTTGTTGTAGCTCGGAAGCAGTTAAGGACAAAACCACGATGTCGTCTGCGAACCGCAGATTCAGAAGTCCAAACTCGGGGTTTGCCAACCAAATGGAGCGTAGCATATTAGGTGTCAAATTGGTGGATCGAGTCCGGAACACCACGCTGCGCTCCAAAACCCAAATCGTCGATGTAGCTCGGAAGGCGGCCAAGCTAAAATGGGACTGGGCTGGTCACGTCTGCCGAATGCCAAATGAGTTGTGGGGCAAAATCGCCACAGAGTGGGAGCCCGAAAACTTAAATCGGGGACATGGCGGACCCCGCCGGCGATGGCGGGATGAACTAGACTCCTTTTTGAAGGAGTGGCCAGACACATCACTGGACAGAGATCTGTGGAGAATTTGGGGGAGGCCTTTGCCCAGCAGTGGGACACGTAAGGCTCCAAATAATAATAATAATAATGGTTTTAATGGTTCAAGCACCATATAATAGCAGATCAAAGGTCTTACTGAGTGCGCGAGTCGAACGTTCAGGCAGGCTAAATAAGATGAAACTTTATTATTATTGTTAATTAGCCACCACCAAATCTGAACGAGATAACGGAACTGTGCGCGAGGAAGAATCCACTAACTATAACAGGATGGGTATTTACGCATCCGCGGTCCGAAACCATCAACGCATAAATATTTACGAAATTCACTCTCATTACACTATTCTCTAGGTTTAACTTTAATTTTGTAATATTATAATTTAATTTGATTTTCTTAGATGTTTAAAAAATGAGTTTGTAAAATGTTAAAATGTTTTAATTATACGAGTATTAATTTCTATTGTCAAAAGGTACTACTTATCTATCTAACCTACATAATAAGCGTTCCTAAAATCAACATGTGAATTTCGTCACCGCACCGTGAATCTAAATTCCCAAACATTCAAAAAGTTATCTAGCATTACTGCGCGCAGGAATTTTGGGAATCATTTTTAGTTCCAAAAACAAACAATTCGGTTTGTAGGTATTAATTACTTAGTTAGTTTGTTAGTGTGTGAACCAGTGCCGGTTTCAGTAATTTGTTAGCTTTTAATTAACGTCGGCTTTGTACATATAAAGTAACCTAGTGAAATCCTATACGTAAAGTTGCTGTCTATCTATATAACATGTACACCTCAATTCGGAAGGCGTGAGAAATAGTAAAGGTCTTGGAACAAGCTGTGCTCAAGCAAATAACCTGTCGGGCTTACATATCTGACGACTCACATCGATGTTGCGAGTACTGTCGCAGTATCTACTCTCTAGGCAGTCTAGGCAGCGCATTATAAATCTTAGGACCCAAGATATGCCATGCATGGTCTTTGAAAACTTGCTTAGTCTGTAGGGTGCTGATAGTAGATGTTCCTTGCTTCCTAAACGGGTGCGTGTGAGTTTGTTGGTAACAAAAGTGTGTTTTAAGTGTGTGTAGTGTGTACGTATTTAGCTATGTTGAATATAAATTTTGAGGTGAGTATCTTCATGTCTGCGAATAGATGTTTGGCTGACGTACAGTCGCCATTCGATATATCGGAGCGGCCAAGGTGCTCAAAAATATCTGAACACGCACTCTAACGCCTTGACAATAGAGGCGTGCTCAGATATTTATGAGAGCCTCGGCCGCTCCTATATATCTGATGGCGACTGTACTTACCTCCGATGATAATTAGAAAGAAATAAGATCTTTTCTCTACGGGACAGGAAGTCACGCAGGCGGTTGTATTAGACCCTCAGGAACTCAAAAGAAATGTGTGTAACTCTTTGCTGCATAACTCAGCGTAGAAATTTGTAAATACAAGGGTGCGCACTGCGCAGCTAATATGTTTGATGTTATTGGCTGCGGCAAGTACAGCAGTAATGTTACTACAACTACTTAACGCTGCCGCAGGTACCATTTTAATATCACTTTAACCAGTGGGGGGACACTCCTCCTTGCAAACGGCTCCATTCGGCTCAGCATTGCTCCGAGCTATTATTAGGGTTGGCACAATTTAACGTCCCTTTGCGTGCACGACCACATATAAGATAATGACTTGAATCTTGACAACCCTAAATAGCTGAAAGGGATAGTGCCATACATTAGAAAGGAACAGCATGATTCGACCCTGAATCGCTGTCAAACTTCGGGTTTGTAGGAACTGTCCTTTCTGTACGGTGGTACTATTACTTATTCTGTGCTTTAACAAAGATTAGGCAAAAATCGTAACGGAATCCGAGGGTCCATTCTGACATTAGTACAAACACATGCACTCTCAGCTCCACTTTCCGGTCCCGTTTTCGTTGGTTAATAAAAACCGTTCAGAAAAATACTCCCAATTTTATCAGACAAAGTGGGTTGATCTGATGACTCGTTTTAAAAATACCGAGGTGTATTTTGAATCACAGTTTTCCAACTGAATGTGTTTACGGGTCTGATGGGTTTATATTAGAAATAACTCCATGTGTAAAAATATGTGTTTTAATCTTTCTTATTGAAAATTGAAGTGACATAGCAATAAAAACTAAAAGAGATACATCAACTTCTTTATGTATATATGAGCTGCCAGCATCCGCGGAGGTGTAGTTCAGCTTTCTTGCAAACATGCCCCCGGGCGTTGGAAGCTAGCCTTTCAACCAGACTTGCTTGTTGTCACCGGGAGTGGACAAATTTTACTGAAGGACCTGCGAACTAGTCCTCCCGCAGTCCTTATATCTGCCACTCTGGTAATTCTGTCGCTTCCAGGATGAACAGCGACGACGCGGCCCAATTTCCACTTCAAGGGTGGTAAATTGTCCTCCTTGATGAGTACCAAGGTGTCCAACCGTAGCACCTCACTGTTCGTGCGCCATTTTGTCCTGACTTGGAGCTCCGAGACGTATTCTTTGCTCCATCTGCTCCAGAAATGCTGGCGCAACTGCTCAATGCGTTGGTAACGGCTGAGGTGATTGAATTCACGCTCTCTGATGTCCTTGACCGGCAATGAGGTTAGAGGACGCCCAATAAGGAAATGCCCCGGAGTGAGCGGTAGCAGGTCTTGCGGGTCCGACGACATGGGAGTAATCGGCCGAGAGTTCAAAATCCCTTCAATCTGGACCAGCACAGTGTTAAGTAACTCATACGTTAAATTACATTCTCCCAGCACTCTTTTTAAATGAAATTTGGTCGACTTTACTCCAGCTTCCCAAAGCCCTCCTGAATGTGGAGAATATGCCGGAATGAAATGAAAGTTGATTTTTTCGTTAGCTGCGGCCTCAGCCAGTGAATTGCAATTGCTTTTTAAGAATTTTGATAGCTCATTGTATGCACCTACAAATGATGTGCCGTTATCAGAATAAATGTCGGTTGGCAAACCCCTACGTGACACAAAACGACGCAATGCTGACAAGTAACTGTTACTCGTTAAGTCACCAACTAACTCTAGATGAATTGCTTTGGTGGTGAAACATACGAAAATGGCTATGTACACCTTTACAAGTCTACACCCACGACCCTGACGACTGGCAGAAGTCAGAGGGCCCGCATAATCGACACCAACACTCTTAAAAGGCATATCTGGGACAAGACGTGACGCTGGTAAGTTTCCCATCAATGGCGCTACAATCTGGCCTTTCATACGAACACATTTAAGGCATTTTTGGAAACATGCTTTAGCTAAGTTAGTCCCACCGATGGGCCAGTATTCATCTTTAACAGAGGATAATAATAATTGCGGACCGGCGTGCATTAACCGCTTGTGCTCAGATTCAAACAATAATTTTGTGAATCGGTGTTTAGCATGAATCACAATCGGATGCTTTTTCTCAAATGGAAAATTAGAGTTATCAATTCGACCTCCTACGCGCATCATTTTATTCTCATCCAAGAATACGTTAAGTTTAAGCAAAGGGCTTTTTTTTGGAATGCAGTGACTGCTCAACAACAAATTATATTCTGAGAATGATTCCGCTTGAGAGACCCTAATGACTATATTTAATGCGGTTCTCAGCTCGTTATCAGTTAGATAAATTGTTGAAACAATTTGCTTTCTACACAGACTCGCAAAGCGCACAATATAAGCGACTGTTCGAATAAGCCGTGATAGATTAGAGAACCGGGAAAAATCAATGAAAGCGTCACCGTTTTCTGCTCCCCGATTGTTCGTAACATTCGCGTGAAGTACAACTTCAGACCGAGTTTCAGGTAATACTTCCACTACTACTGGACTTACCGGCCATTGCGCCTTGTCCTGTTTCAAAAAGGTAGGACCAGACCACCACATATCTAGAGACCTAAGAAGACTGGCAGGAACCCCACGAGAAATGTGGTCAGCAGGGTTTTTTATGTGTCGGCACATGTCGCCATGTACAGTTCCCCGTCTTTTCTAATATCTCCGCTACACGGTTGCGGACAAAAGGTTGTAACTTACTAGGTAACATCCGCAACCATCCTAGCACAATTGTGGAATCTGTCCAAAACGTAATACTCTTGAAACTAATTCTTAGCGAGTCTACTACCTTTTCATATAATCTAACTCCAGCTAGCGCACCGGAAAGTTCAAGCCTCGGGATTGTCGTGGGTTTAATGGGAGCCACGCGGCTCTTGGCTAATAATAGCCTAACCAATACGTCCCCTTTCTCATTGATGCTCCGCAAATATAAGCAAGCGCCATACGCCCGCTCGGATGCATCTGTGAAAATATGACATTCGACTTCCTCGTATGACTCACATAACACTAACCGTGGAACGCGAATATCATTGAGACAAGGTAAGTCGTGGGCAATATCCTCCCAAAGCTTGCTGATCTCAGGAGTTAACTTTTGATCCCATGAAAGTTTCTGTAGCCATAAATTTTGCAACAACATCTTCATGAGAATGACACAAGGAGCCAGCATACCAGTGGGGTCGAATATTTGCGCCACTGCTGATAGCAAATCCCGTTTAGTGTCGCCGACAAGCGAGCATTTACCAACTGGGAAGCACAATTCATCAGACCCTGGCTGCCAGCTGAGTCCCAAGGTTTTACTGGGTTCGGTGCCAATATTTAAATTTAATTGAGACGAATCGGAGTCAACTATAAGTTGGGGTTCATTTGATTTCCACTTTCTCAAATTCATACCCGCTGATGCTAGAGTAGAAGTAACCTTAGTTTTAATGGAAAGCACTTGTTGCAAATCATCCCCGCCAGTGAGCAGATCATCGACGTAAAAGTCGTGAATGATGATCTCGCGAACGACCTCATCCTCACACTCAAGACCTAGCTGTTTCAAACACCGTGTTGCCAAAAAGGGTGCACTGGCAGTCCCGTATGTAACCGTGTTCAACTCAAAGATCTTCAAAGGTCTAGATGGATCATCCCGCCACAGAATCCGCTGCAAATACCTGTCATCAGGATGAACTACTATTTGCCTATACATTTTCTCTACATCCCCTGAAATAATGTACTTGTGTTGCCTGAATCGAAGCAGTATAGACAAAAGGTCGTCCTGTACAGTAGGCCCTACCATCTGAATATTATTCAGGGATACCCCAGAGCTAGTGGGAGCGCTAGCATTGAAAACTACTCTCAATCGTGTAGTCGTACTCTCCCTTAAAATTCCATGATGAGGTATGTAGTATGCCTTCTGCTCTAATTTAGACTCTTTGCACTCAGTCATGTGATTCAGTGACTCGTATTCTGCCATAAATTCCTTATACATGTCTCTGAAATTTGGACGTAAATCGATTCTACGCTCTAGTGATAAAAAACACTGCTTAGCTCGATTAAACGAATTCCCTAGAACACTAGGATCCTCCTTCAACGGCAACCTTACGCAGAGTTGCCCATTTCCGAGCCTAGTGACAGTTTCAGTGAAGTGTTTTTCACACGACTTCTCCTCAGGAGAATAATGAGAATTTTTAGGACAGACCTCTTCAAGCTGCCAAAATCGTGTAAGTTGAGCTTGAACCTCATCATTAATCAAGTCGGCACTCGAGTTAGAAATGACATTCGCAAAATTACATTGAATGGCGTGCGACGAAGTCAATGCGTGACCGCTGATTAACGGCCCTGCAACTATGTACCCCAATTTAGTCTCACATAGCACCGTTCGCCTATCTCCTAACTCAATTTTGTGTGACCCCAACAACTCCCAAAATAGATCACCTCCAATCAAAATATCAATTTCAGATGGGGTGTGAAAGTTAGGATCAGCTAAGCACAAATCAGACGGGATATTTAACCGCGATATATCGTGAGAGTTAATCTGATGATAAGGTGTGGGCTCAGTTATAGATGGTAGCACAGAGCATATTAGACGAGTGGAATATGTATCATCCAACGACTTTATTGGCACTTGACATATTTTACCTACGGGCGTCTTCAACTTATTTACCCCTACAATCGATTTATCTACTTGATCAGTGTGTAAATTTAATTGACGACACATCTTCTCAGTCATAATAGATGTCGCGCTGCAATTATCTAACACTGCTTTTACTATAAATTCACGATTATCATGCCCATAGACCTTAATTAGTGCAGTTGCTAGTAGCACGACCTCTTGCTCAGCTGCGCACGATTGAGATGTTGCCGTGCTCATGCTAGCTGATAGCGTAGGAACGGTTGCGCTCCCCGCCACCGGCGGCGCCACTTGTGCCGGTGTAGTACTTGCCTGCGCTCTGGGCCGCTCGCACGAACTTGATCCTGTTTTTAGGTTACGCTCTGCGGCATGAACAAGCGAGTTATGTTTGCGCTTACATAACTTACACCCTGCCTTCTTGCACTGGTTTGCATAGTGACCGCCCCGGAAACAGTTGTAACATATTTTATAAGTCGGCAATAAGTTGAGCCGCTCGGCATTACTTAAGGCAAGAAACTGTGCGCAGTTATTTAAATTGTGTTCACCATTACACTTCGGACAAGGTTTAGAAGACGACGAGGTGACACAGTGTTCGGTGGGTTGTGTAGAAAGCAAAGTCCTATGTTTCGACGCGATTTTAGCCGGCTGACTCGATTGACCGGCGCCTGAGGCGCTCGATAACTCCAAAGTTTCAATTAAGTCTGCACGATTACGCATGAAGGTGATAAAATTATCAAAAGAAATAGGTACACTTTTATCTAAGCTTCCTTTGTGTTCCTCCCACTCACGAAATGTCGTAGCGTCTAATTTTTTGCTAATTATGTGAATAAGGAGCGTGTCCCACTGCTTGACAGGCTCGCCTAGGGATTCTAGGCATCTAAGATTTTTGTTTACTTGATCCATAAGCCGTTTTAAATGAACGGACGACTCCTTCGTGATCGGCTCAACGTTAAACAGCGCTGATACATGATTTTGCAGTAGTAACCTTTTGTTATCATACCGCTCACACAGGAGTGTCCATGCTACCTCGTAATTGCTGTCAGAAAACTCAATAGAATTAATAACTAAGGCCGCAGATCCTTCCAACGATGCTCTTAAATAATGAAATTTATTTATGTTATCGATGTCATCATTAGAATGAATAAGACTTGTGAAAGTGTGTCGGAAACCTAGCCAATTTTCGTATGAGCCTTGAAATTTCGGTAGCTGAATAGTTGGCAGCTTAACCAGCTTACGATGGTTTGCA
Source organism: Cydia strobilella (assembly GCF_947568885.1). Taxonomy (NCBI): domain Eukaryota; kingdom Metazoa; phylum Arthropoda; class Insecta; order Lepidoptera; family Tortricidae; genus Cydia; species Cydia strobilella. The sequence goes on from NC_086043.1 coordinate 7,848,991, forward strand.
CCACTTCGCGACCCACGATTACTGCATGACTCAAATTCGTCACGTTTTTTATTAAAATTGTTGAGTATATCCTGTGCCCGCGAGAGTACAGAGAAGTAGTTATTCTGAAACTCATCTCGGTCCGTAATGTGTGCATCTAAATTATCACTGCTGCACTCCAACTGTGTCTGTACATCGTCATAAAGTGCATACAATGCTTCAATCTTACCTGTACGCAACTGCAATTGACTGGCTTCCGCTTGAGTTAGTGACGTTTCATTAACTTTGCCTAGGTATGTGGTAAATAAGGTGAGTTGACCTTTGTAACTGCCTCTCTTGCGAACTAAATCCTTTTCCTCAACCATTTTTGGGAAGCTGGTGTACGTAAACCTTGAATGTAAACAATTTATAATCCAATTATTATTTTAAAATCCCTAGAAATATATATAAATCCTGTTTAAAATGAATACAGGTATAATTAATCCACAATACACAAAATTATCGCAAATTATGGGTCAGAGGTTGCGTTGACAAAATCAAATTCTAAATAATTTCAACGAACTAAATTACAAATGAATCTGACCCCATGTAACTACTAAATAGGTACACTTTACAATAAAATGTTCACCAACCTGGAGTTCACTATAAACCCTACCTATTTACTTCCTTACGAGTGCTGGTCCTAATTATAAATCCTAACACACTCAACACTGGCGGATTCCGATGTCCTGGTGAATTTCTTCATCACAGCCTCGGCAGTCGTAATATCCTCGCAGTGTTCAACTGGTATTTTATAGGTATTTCCCTTCTGGTTCTTCAATAAATATACTGGTTCCTTTATTTACATCCGGTTCGAAGGACCATGTTTACGGGTCTGATGGGTTTATATTAGAAATAACTCCATGTGTAAAAATATGTGTTTTAATCTTTCTTATTGAAAATTGAAGTGACATAGCAATAAAAACTAAAAGAGATACATCAACTTCTTTATGTATATATGAGCTGCCAGCATCCGCGGAGGTGTAGTTCAGCTTTCTTGCAAACAGAATGGCTAGCAAAATGTGATTCAAACTAAATAAATAATTACTCCATAGTATTTATTTATTCAACACTGAACTTATTTTCTGCAACCACGAGCACTCGGGTATTTGACAAAATTTTAATAGAATTCCGAGTATGCTGTTTCACGCTTAACTGAATCCAATTAAAATTAGTGTGATTCACATAACACAATAACTTCAATAATAGTAAGGCGTTAAATCAGCAGTTCCTTTTTTTTGCAGTAATTAATACCTACCTTTATTTATATTATAATATGCCATCCTACCTGTTCTTAAACGAGCCATAATGGAATTATGTTGATACTATTACCTATTACTAGATCTGTTCTTAAAACGTATAAAATTTTTATGAAATTATTATAGAATCCACAGCGGAAGCGAAACGAACGAAGCGAAAGCGGAAGTGAAGCGGTGGTGGCCGAGTGCATATGACGTCCGAATTGCAATCCGGAGGTCGCGAGTTCAAATCCTGGGATCTAGTGGTAAATATTAAATGATATTTACCACTAGCTTTTCGGTGAAGGAAAACATCGTGAGGACACCTGCATACATCTGCGAAGAAATTCAAAGGTGTATGTGAAGTCCCCAATCCGCATTGGGCTAGCGTGGGGACTATAGCCCAAGCCCTCTCGCGCATGAGAGGAGGCCTGTGCCCAGCAGTAGGACGTATATAGGCTGAATTATTATTATTATTAGTATGTCTTTTCCACATCGCGGGACCATGGGGTTCCGGACCTTTGGGAGGCGTCGTGGGGCCGAAGCCAACAGCGCAGAGGCCCTTTAAGACAATTTAATCTAAAAGCAAGGGATACACGTGACGGATACCATTCCCGAAAGCACAATGTGGTACATCCGGAGATACAAAGACTATTGCAGTGCAGCACTTTTGTGCTGCGATGGGAACTAAGGTCATGGGTTATTGATTTGAATGTTGGATGGGATGGATAATGGGCTATGGGAGGAGACTAGCGGACACCTGCCGTGACAATCAGTCTCAGAATTGTGAACGACAGGTGGTGACTTGCCAACTCATTTAAATGGCCAATACGACACACAGTACACACACACAGTACACAGTACGACAATAGTAGGTATTAGTTGACAGCCATAACTTAGAAATAAAGTTAATATTACTCTTTAAACCTTAAAATTATCTATATTAAACCTGGACTGAGATAAATGTTAGCGATCTTAGTTTTGTACAGGTATTCGTTAGGTAGGTACTTAAAAAGTTTTGGATGACAATTACCGAGATGACTTCTCTAGTACTCGTAAAAGACTAGAATTCGCACTGCGAGATTGGAGAGAGACGGCAGTTCCCGGTTCCTACTGCTTTTGTATAAAACCATTATCGGCAGCGTGCAATAGGTTTAGCAGTTTGAGGTGATGAAAAATCAGTGCACTACTTATATGCATGCATTATTGTTGCATTGATTGTTATTTTAACAGTTTGGAAAACATAAACATGGTATCTAAGTATCTACTAAAGATTTAGAAACAACATTCAGAAACTATTTTAGAACATAACTAAAGCAGCAGCTGTAAACGGTTTAAATGACTCGTGAAATTCTGAACATATTTTATGTATTATGTAACAAATTTCCAATAGTTGGTAAGTATAGGTACTGTACCTTTAAAACTAACTAGAAGGCAGCACTTCTACTTTATTTTGTGATATTGTTTTATAAACAGTACTTGTAAGAGGTATCGGAACTTAAGTCTTTAAAACTTTCAGTTTGCGATTTTTTTGGGATTTTTTTAGTAAGGACGAAGAATAAGGAAGCTTAAGATAAAAATAGACTGAAATATTGTACTGGAAAAATCGCGTGATAAAGTTTGGAAGTTTACACGACAACCTAAGACACCTCATGTGAAAAGAGAAAACTGTGTGATATACCTAAACTTACTTTATCCATAGTAGTTTAAAACGAAACTCTACGAACACTTTGTAGGGTAAAGTACTGATTAAAGCACATTTTACTACAAACAGATACGCCACACTCAAACAACAATACAAATTTAACAGTACGTACCCATATAAACGTAGTTACGCTCTCATTTTAAATCGAGTAACTAGTTTGCTCTGAAACTTTGTACTTACAATAGGGTATGGTATATTATCCATGTCTGTAATTAGTTTATGTAGCTTCAGAGTTTAGATACCATAGTTAAATAAAATACAGCGAATTTAAGTTTAAGGGTAAAAACGGGACACTATTACTAAGATTCCGCTGTCTGTCTGTCGGTCTGTCTGTCTGTCTAACTGTCCGTCCGTCTGTCACCAGGCTGTATTTCATGAACCGTGATAGCTAGACAGTTGAAATTTTCACAGATGATGTATTTTTTAAAGGATAAAAGACGGCTTTCGGAGCTTGTGAGGGGAAAATAGTTATTTGTTATACAAGGGTGCAAAGTTGTATTTTACCCGCGAGTGTTTCAACACACGAGAAGTAAAATACATTTGCGCCCGTGTGTAACACAAAACTTTTCACCTCACTATAGCGAGGAAAGTGCAACATCCACAGGCGTTAGATCATCTTCATCACTGTAATCACCCATTTCTTTACGATATTCTAACAGAAAACTCTGGAAGTTGTGTATTTTTACGCGAGTCGGTGAGAAAAGGTTTTAAATAAAAAATTGTTGACAATGTTCATATTTCTGATGTATGAAATGTCAACGATGCGTTTTGAAATTGCATCGACTCAACTTGTGTGTTCAGAATTATATTTAACATCATTATAAAAAAACAAACGTTTCTTATGGAATTTTAAGGTTTATGACTTAAAATCATTAAATAAAGCTAAATTTGGTATTTTTATTAGATTCTCAAACCATTTATTTAATGATAATTAATATCGAACGAACCATTATCATGAGCGTTTTACGTTTTGTTATCTGTCAAGCTACTTAAACACGCTCCATCCAAGGTCAAATTACTTTCCCCACTAGTGGATAAAACGCGTTTTTCCCCGCTTGTATTGAAGGATAAACGACAACTTTCCGAGCTAGTGAGGGGAAATAGTAGATTGTGTCACAAGGGAGCAAAATGACATATTTACAGCGAGGGCATACATTGAACGAAGCGAAAGATTCTATAATTGAGTCCTGAGCGTAGCGAGGGATTCTAAAATAGAATCCTGAGCGGAAATAAGTTTGCTACCATGTGACACATACTGCTTTTCACATTCCTATGAGGAAATTATTATGTTCCAAAATGGTTCCAAAATATTATTTAACCTAAAAAATAGTATGTAAAAAAGAAATAAAATCGTGTCCTTAAACAGAAAGGGCCACTTTGATCCCTCCTAGCAGGGAAGAAAAGTGCTACTTTGATTCCTCCTAGCGGGGAAGAAAATGCCCTTTTTCGAATAGGTGATGTGAAATGTATTTTAAATAAATTTTTTACGTGTCACGCGGCACGAGTCGCAATCAAAACATTGAAAGGAACGTCTTTATTCAAGATCCCCGGATTTCACTGCTAAAGGGACTATCTAAACGGACGTGTCTATGCTAACAGGCCCATGAACCAAACAAAAATATCAGAGACACAGTCACTGAGATAACGTAGGGAATGTGTAAAAATGTAATTACCTAAATACGCAATGAAAAGGGTTTAGGTACATCTGCCATGCGGCTACGTGGACATTTGTCTGACATTAAAATAGGTATTTCACTGCCGACCCTAAATGCTGTACTTAAAAAAAACCGGACAAGTGCGAGTCGGACTCGCCTACCATACAAATTTATTTTTTAGTATTTTTTGTTATAGCGGCAACAGAAATACATCATCTGTGAAAATGTCAACTGTCTAGCTATCACGGTTCATGAGATACAGCCTGGTGACAAACAGACGGACAGTGGAGTCTTAGTAATTGTGTCCCGTTTTCCCCTTATCCTTTACTGCTTCAGGTCTGGATCCTGCAAAGCCGCTGTTCTCGTTGAGCAACAAGGATGCGCGCCTGGACAAGCACGACGCGCGACACGTTGAGGTCATCCACACTTGCGGCGATTATTTGGGATTTTCCGACCCCTTGGGGCACATCGACTTTTACCCGAACGGCGGCACGCGCCAGCCGGGCTGCGGATATGATTATAGAGGTATGTTAAATGCATAGTTATGTATGTATGTACACAACAAAAAACATATAATTTTATGCATAATTAGATAAAATCTATTTGGTCCTGTAATTATAAAATAATTATGTTTTGATCGTAAATTAATACTTTCCGTTGTTTTATTTAAACTTGCGCAGTATTTAAGTTTAAAAAAATCATATGTCTTTTAAGACGAAATGGCGGAAAATTGGGAAAACTTTAAAATATGATGATTTTTAGTATGTAATTTAGGCAGTTTTTTGTTTTAAATTTTTTATATTTAAAATCTTTATTATAGGTAGGTATATTACAAATAGTATAAATTTCTAATGGTAGTAAGGGTTTTTATATCTTTTACCAATAATTGTATAAAATTACATAAATTAGGATTTACTATGTAAATTGTAAATAGGTTTAGCAGTGAAAATCGATGTTTTATTTTTTTTCCCAGAATCAGTAAACAATTATGTAAGACATACTTAATATATTAATTTCAGGCAATAATAAAAAAAAAACATGCATTTAAGGGTTAAAAGAAACCGCCTTGTCTATTACTGCGGCTACTGGAACCTTAGATTTTAACCTGTCCATTTATGATCACGCTAACGCTATGCATAGGATACTTTCGTATTTGTATTCTACAAGATAGGTGGGATCATTGCGTGTGCAAATAAATTTTGTACATCGCATATCAAATACTAATTTTAAAGGTTGTAATTTTAAATACAAAAGTAGGTACAAAATATCGGAAAAAATTAGGAAGTTGTAATTTCACTTCATATCCCAACTAATTCCATCCGTGCAAAATGCAAGGACAAGCCAGTGAAAAAACCTTTGATGCACTGATGTTTTGATGTAGACATGTTCCACTATCACAAAAAATAGATATTTCATCAACGTTCCGGTTCGCATACTGCTTTGCTTCTATTTATATCGAGATGAGTATTTTACAAGTCAAGAAAACCGAAGTACTCGTTAAATTAGACCTGAGTTCATGTAGAATGTACGAGTGAACCCTCGTAATATCGAACAAGTAGGTATATTAACAATCTTATCACTGAATCATCTTTTTCAGAAAATGGACTCTGTCCTGTAATAGACATGTTTGCTTCTGCAAGTATGTAATGTAAGGATACGAGGTTCAGAAAGTAAACAATTCATATCCTGTCCGACCGTTGTCATTGTCACAGATACTTAACTACTCATGTTTAATGCTGGATCTGAAATAATAAAATCCTACATAGGTCAACATGTCAAGATAATCACGTAACATATTCAGTCTTTCATTTTGACATATGAATGTGCCGATATGACACTTAAATGTTAAATTTTACTTTTAAACGTCAATAATTATTAACTCTTAGCGTATAGGTACTTGCCGAAAGTTGCCGATGTCGTCACAGGTATAATGTAAATTTTTTTTGGCATTTAACTCTAATTCATGTACGTGCATAGTGCATAATAATTCTACGTAAATGACGGTCAATTGTGTGGAGACACAATAGCACAATCGTAATAGGACAAACCTCGAAATCTCTGGAACAGTCCTGAAATTTGAAATGTATGTTAATTATAGGCCCCTTTTTCATGTCCACACCATTTGACATTTGGGGACCTCGAAGAATCGCCCCATATCTTTATATTTTTATACCACATCGGTGGCAAACAAGCATACGGCCTGTCGGATGGTAAACAGTCACCGTAGCCTATGGACGCCTGCAACACCAGAGGTATTACATGCGCGTTGCCGACCTATTAAAAACCCGTACACTCCTATATTGAAGAACCCCATACTGTAGACCCTCGGGAAAACCTCGGAAGGGAGCTCATTCCACAGCCGGAACGTCCGCGGGAGGAAATTCCACTATTTAAATTCCACACAAAACGTCCTATATATCTTTGCGGAAAAAATACATCTTGTTATAGAAAACACTTGCTGAATCCAGATTTAGCGTTTATATTACTTAGAAACTTGGAAAAATAGGAAATACACTTTTGTCTATACATTTGTACTTGATCTACCCCAATATCAACATTTTACTCGACGGCGACTTCATCAGAATGAAGGGTAATGCGGCCGTATTGTTTTTTCTTTAATAAAACAAGAGTAAACAGGCTGCGAAAGTCAAGAGGAATCTATCGATATGTCACTTGAAGAAATCCATCCAGAATCCAAGGCTACAGGGTGTATGGAATCATCAGAACTTAAGCCCCATTACCCTTCTTTCTGGTTAAGTCAGGTCGAGTTAAATGTTGATATTGGGGTAGACCATGTAAAAAATGTATAGACAAAAGTGTATTTCCTGTTCTTCAAAGTTACATATGAAGAGAATGTCCCCTGGAAGGGTGGTATAAACGCTAAATCTGGATTCAGCAAGTGTTTTCTATAATAAGATGTATTTTTCCGCAAAAGTATATATGACTGTTTCGTGTGGAATTTAATAACCATACATCCATATTTTCATAGCGAACGTTAATTCTGAGTAAAACGTGAATTTCTCCAAGGCGATTGGCGGCAGTTCCTCAAGGTCCCCTAATGTCAAATGGCATGGACACGAAAAAAGGGCCTTTAATTAAGATACATACCAAATTTCAGGACCGTTACAGAGATTTAGAGGTTTGTCCTATTAAGATTGTTCTACAAAGCGGGCATAACCCGTTCTTGTCGTTAACCCTTTTGGCAGTGTTACGCTGACTACAAAGATGCACTGTACGTTTGACCCCACTGTCAGAAATTATGTCTAAGAACATATTTACTTTCAAAACTTCAACATATATACTATATCTATGGGTAGATTGGGTAGGCAGATACTTTAAGCATTTGCGGCTGATCATTTGAAAGTAGTATACGAATACGTTAAATATTAATCAATATTATCCTTACCTAATAGGTACAATAATTATATCCTTACTTAATAGAACCCCTATGTCATTAAGTATAGTCAGATCAATAATATCTAAGAAACCTTCATGTTTTCAATCGGTCCATTACCTTTTATTTCGTAGAAAATTTTGAAAAAGGGATTTTTTTTATTGCAAATGTACACTCAGCGTCAAATACTCGGTAGCAGTCAAAGTGGCCAAATAGTTCCGTACACCATACTAAATATATGGTGTACTGAACTATTTGACTACTTTGGTTGCTACAAAGTATTTGACGCTGGACGCTGAGTGTACTTAGTTTGAAATGCCGGGTGCAACATGTAGGTACCTAGATTAGGTACTTTGCGGAGGCCAGCATATCGGACATGACTGACGCTATGCAGGTTTATACGGAGCCATCCTTATTACAAGCCAGGCTAACTTTGCCAAGTCAAATACAGCTAAGTATTTAAGTTAGTTAGTTTAGTTAGTCCTGAACGTTACATACGTTTTGGTTTTTCTACTGTTATGTTACATCTTACATTTAATCAATATACACGTGTATATTTATCTACATTTACTATCGTCGTGTACATTATCTATGTATATACACGAAAAAAAAAGTGCGATATACGGCAAATGATTCCTTTTGCAGAAATTTAATGCAGTTACAGCACTCCTTAGCAAAACTTATTTTGAAAATTTTTGGGAGGCACGCCGCCTTGCGTCATTATTTTTATTCCTGAAACAATCTGTGAGTCCAAAGGACCAACTGCAAAAGGAAATTCCATCCTCATCATTTGCCGTATTAAGTATTAAGTGTACACCACGGACTGTTTATAAATATTATCTTTTTGTAAGGTCTATGTGCCCACAACCGGGCGCACATGTTTTTCGCGGAGTCCATCATATCGGAAGTACCATTCACGGCGGTCCGGTGCCGCGAATACGACGAGCTGTACTACAACGCCTCGTGCGAGGGCACCGGCGAGACTCTCATCATGGGAGGCTTCGATATACACTACGGGTGAGTTAGGATCCACTACATGCCGGATAACTTCGATTTATCAAGTGACTAATTCGAGTCCATCATATCCAACGTGCCATTCACGGCGGTCCGGTGCCGCGACTACGACGAGATGTACTACAACGGTTTGTGCTAGGTCACCAGGAACTACTTAACCAAATTATTACTTTGATTTAACGATAACTTGACCTATTTTGTTTGCCGAGACAAATAATTGCCAATGTACCTTAATTCATTAATATGCATTATACTACAGTGGTAATTGTTCCATATGAATGAAGAGAGAAAATCTTTAACTTTATGTGAACGTTCCTACTTCTCATACCATCACAACCCTAATAATGAGTATGGTAACCTGAAACAATTATCCTATAAAAGCTTTCCAAACTTGCATAATTTATGGTTTAATCAGGAACAACACCACGCGTCCCTCCATAAATATCATCCGTTTTTACTTAAAAGCCGTTGACAACAAAAGAAGTAATTATAAGTATTCATGAACGGTGGTAACTTTCGTTTAAATTAACAAAGAACACTCGTTTGTAAAACAGTAACAGTATCAGTTTAAATCTTGGAGATCAAGGTCCATTGTTTCGTTCCAGGAAGGATGGAATTTACTACCTCAAGACCAACGCAGAAAAACCCTACGCTCTCGGGGAACCGACGTGAAATGCGATAAAATATGAATTCTTTGCATTGCCAACTTCGCCTATAAATTAAATTTTCTTGAGAATTATTGCGAGGTGCCGCTTAACATAATTTGTTAGCGACAGGAGCCGGGATGTCAAGGTGCCCAGTGTGCCCGAACAAAAAGGTACATGTTATGTGATTTCTACCAGGAGAGGACCAGGAAACTTTAAGTTCGTATGCAGCGGCTTGCAGTTGCTCAAAGACGACGATGACACTCCCTTATCAAAGTTATCAAGACTGGGATGGATTTACATATACTCGTAATGCAAAATCAGATATACGTGTACTGATATTTTTACACAAACGTAATTTTCAGTTATCTTGTTTTTATCTCAAGGTAACATGAGAGTGAAAATCCTACTTAGAAATGCATTTTTGTTTAATATGTTATGTTATTACAAGTTAGATCCGATCTAACTAACTTATTCACTCAACTCCCACCCTCAGCCAATGTGACTACTAGAATTAGGAAATATTTATAAACTACATTTAGTTTGAAGTTATAAATAACGCCTGTAAAAACAAATATATTAAAAAAAAAAGTACCTACCTAACTACCTAGCATAATATTTATTGTTTTGTTTTTTTTTTTAAACTTAGCGAAATAGAGTATTTTTACGCCCTATCCATACGAGAACACTAAGGCTGTCTGCAAGTAAATGTATATTCATTTGGGGATAAGCAATAGAGGAAGGATAAGCCACGCTGTATCCTGAAACTAGATAGTATCGACAAATAAGTTATTCTCTGTAGCAGCTCAAACAATGATGTTGTGTGGTGCTCTGAGTTCTACACAATGTTTTGTGTGTGCATATATCTCCTCATCCATTATGATTTTATTTGCTTGGTAGAAAAACAAGTAAGCTTAGAGTGCTCAGTCCATAGATGGCTATCCCAACTTATTAATAATAAGGTATGTAAAAACTTGTTAAATAAAATAAAATAGTTATCATTATCACACTTAAATCTTATTATTACTTAAGTTTCGAAAAGCTTGCTTAAGACTTGTTATAAATGTGGTTTTATTAATGTATGGAGTGAGCACTGGTGCCTGTGACAAGTGTGACACCTGAATTTTGGATCTTATGCGTTTCACACACCTTACTTGAAGGCCAATTCGAGTTTTAGTTATTAGATCTGTTACAAATATGATACTGATCTGTCAGTGTCAAAAGTGACATTTCTTCAACCAAAAGCGTCACTTTTGACACTGAGAAATCAGTATCATATCAGTATCATATTGGAAACCTGATCTTAGAACTAAAACTCGAATTGGCCTGTTAGTTCAGTGACTGACGACAGGGAGGCACCTATATGCTAGACACGGTACAGATATTTGCAACTCTCTTCTAAGTTAAGGTCTGTGAAGCGTTTTAGACCTTGCTAGAATTTGGGATCTATGATTGTAACAAATTATCATATTTAGATGATATCATTCGTACCAAGCTAGAATAAAATAAGATAGCAGTTCCTTTGTTATTGTTTTTTTATTATCTAGTTATCTAGTAAAGTCGGAGGCCAAGACTCACTTCGGGTCGCTGAGCCAGCGGAGTTAGTTAGTAAAGTCTTAGCTGATTGGTTAAATAATATACCTACTATAAATATCAGGTGACAATTACAAATATGTACTTTATCTCTTTCCAAAGTAAATTTGACTTGTGTGCTGTTATGTAGGTAAAACAAGACAACAAGCTTATTTACTTTATACATAGGTACAGTCGAAGGCAAAAATATCGATCCAGACAAATGGCTCAAAAACATGTGAACACGACTTTATTGTCTAAGGTGTAAGAGCTTACACATATTTTTGAAACTTTGGGAATGTATATATGTATATTTATGCCCTTGACTGTACCTACATGCCTTATACACAGCATTTAGTTACGTTTGTGGACATAGTCAAAGTTAAGGGCTGTAAAATTTATTTCTCTGCTTGGATCCTTATTTGCAATAATTATATGTGATAAAATGATCACATATATGCACACTGTTAACAAATGCCTACAGCAAATACTATGTATCTTCGTATAAGATGGATACGTGACTCGGAAATCACGAAAATTTTATTCTCGAGTAGATGGCGCCACCAATTTTTACCACCTTTGACCTATTCTCGACTAGATGACGTTGACGGTTTCGTTTGCTATTTAACCATTTTAACGCATATCAGTGAAAGAACATGGGTCAAAACCATATAAAACTAATATATGCAAATAAAAAAAATCATTTATCCATAATTAAATACGTTTTATGGTATTTTTATACATCTTCATTTTTAATTTTAATCGTCGATAATACAATGTCGATAGATGGCAGTGAATTTACTGTGGCAACAAAATTTACTAAATATGACAGTACTCCTCTATCCTATACAATGTGTGGCCTGTAATAGGAGCAAAAAATTTAACTGTAGGCTATACTTCTCAAACAGACCAACATTTGTTCAGCGACTTTTAAAAATAATGAAGACTTTAGACTTCGTATTTTTCATACAAAATAAATATTATCTTCAATGTACGCCATTATCATTGTGATTGACGTTGCCTGTCACACCTTAAACATAACAAAAATCGCAATACATTGCGTCTTGGAAAAAACTTTAAAGTGTATTAAAAATCAAAACACAAGTTTTTTTTAAAAGTCGCTGAACAAATGTTGGTGGGTATGAGGAGTACAGCCAACAGTTAAATTTTTTGCTCCTATTACAGGCCACACATTTTGCCTACAGGAATGAGAATTTGAAAAATTGTATGATCCACAAAAACATCGATAGCGTCTAAAACTCACATTTTACTATACTGATACTTGCTCATTCTAAACATGTTAGAATTATACATATTTATTTGTAAAAATGTAAATTAAAAATAATTAAACAGCATGGATTGTGACTTTTATTTTTTCCCGCTTTCGCTCTCTTTATGCCAGAATTAACCTCGCCTAATTTTGAAGAAACGTTAAATCTCAGGGCGTATTTGTGCGTGATTGAATTTCGTCCTTATTTACATTTTTTACATCAAACATCACGTTTGCTCGTTGACACCGCGGCCGCAGGGTTCGAGCAAGCAACGCGGGACGTGAATATGGGGTATGTAGAGCGTTTAAAGGTGCCATCAGCCTTGGGGTTGCAAACTGAATTAGTTTTAGTCTACATATTTTTTGATACCAATGCGATATTTATTGGAACAAAAGAAATTGTGAAGTTAACACATTGAGTGCCGGGAACCCGCAGACCGGCAACGAGCGTAGCGCTACGAAAACGTTGCCAGATGATAATTTTGAATGATAAATAATTTTTGTAACATTAATTTGCATTTGATTTGGTTTGATTTTGTTTGAAGTTTTACAGTTAGTATTTTCCTCGCGTCGGTATGGTGAAAAATTTTGTGTTTCACTCGGTGCCAATATTTGTTTAATTCGTGCCTTGAAATCCTCGCAACGCTCAAGATTCCACTTTTCGTATAATTTTCGTCAATTTTGTAATCTTTCGCTTGCTCGGGTATCAATATTAGCACGTACGGTTAAAAATAACTTTGCCTGCGTGTTGTGCTTTTTATTGTATACTAATGATAATAACTATTTATGACTATGTGTACTTCATAATTCCTAGTTGATTAATTCGAAAGACAGACTCCATCCTTTTGCCTACTCACAGCTTGAAAGAAAGACGCTCCCTCTGTTTTACGAACAGTTCAGAACTCTGTTAAACTAAATATAAGTACGAGTACGGATAAACTTCTGAATAGAACCGAACACATAACTTAAGTCTTTAGCTCAACTCTTGCTCAACTGCACCTTTCGTGTACTGCATTCGCGACGTTTGCCAAACCATTTCATACTCTTAGTGTGGAATTGTATGAATTTGTATTCCCCGTTGGGATGTTCTGGAGACTGGTCCGGAATATTAACCGCGCACCGGGAGAAATAATGTCGAATAAACCGCCCGCGGCAGAACGTGCATGCAAGATGCACGGTTGACATGATGCGCTTGATGTATAGCTACATCTTTCAGACACCAGCGATATTCCCCTTATAAGGGTTTTCTTCATTTCTAGGGTAGCTTTTGCAAACATAAATGTATTGACGATCTATATTCGCAATAAATGCAACACTCAACTCAAGTAAACCTAGTCGCTGGATTTCGATTTACCACGTATGTATATTTTAATTTATTTAAAACCCCCATAGCAAAAGGGTTCCCGGCAAGCTCGGTTCTCCATACAAACGTTGTTAGGCTCTCATTTTAAAACGAGTAGCTAGTTTGCTCTGACACTTTGTACTTACAATAGGATAAGGTATATCTAATTAGTTTATGTAGCTTCAGATACCATAGTTAAAAAATACAGCGAATATAAGTTTTTCATACAAAGTTTGTTTATGCTCTATTTCGTTTGTTTTATAAACTGGAGCTATATAAACTAATAACCTAGATATACCTCATGTCATTGTATGTGGAAAGTTTCATTACAATCCAACACGTAGTTTTAAAATGAGAACGAAACTCGTTTGTAACTATGGAAAGGTGAAATTCGGCCGAGCTTGCCGGGGACTCATAAGTACGGACCGACCGGTATATTTTTAATAAAAGCAATATTAGTAATTGTAAAACCCTATTATTTAACTGTACAGCGAAAACAAAAAAATCCAAACAATGTTTGGAAACAAGTTATAAAGTGACGTCACAAAGTTTGTGGCTTCCCCTCCCTCCCCCTAAACGTGTGATGTAATAAATAGATGACCCCTTTACACTTCAGTTGCACTCGCAGCCCAGGAGCGGTCACAGTCCAGTCGTAGCGACCACTAGTCGCAGTCGCAATCCAGTTGCAGTCGCAGACCTGTCGCAATCACTTCGGTAATCACTGCAATCACTATCACACATTCCAGATGCAGTCCAACCGCAGTTGCAGTCCAGTCGCCGTGGGAACTGGGAACCAAAATAAGAAACAATAACGGGGATGAAAACAAGAACGGATATGAATGGGAATGGGACTGATTATTATATGCATAATTTATAAATGTATTTACTCTCTAATATGTTTTCACTGCTGAGGTGAAAAGTTGTATGTGCCACACAAGAGCAGTTTTATTGCACCTCGTGCATTAGAGTCACTCGCTATGCTCAAGATTATATTCTTATAGAATCTTTCGCTACCTCGGGGCTTTAAATCAGCACTCACAGTAAAAACGAATTGTACTCTCTTGTTGCACAATTAACTATTATCCCCCTTTATTATTCATAAATTTTAACGGGCCTGATTTAGTTAAATAATGTTTTATCCCTTTCTTACAAATAAACAAGTAAAAATGACAGATAACGAACAAACGATTACAAACAAAACAAACGAGTACAATAAAGAGTTTTACTACTACTACTACTACCACTACTACTACTACTACTACTACTGCCACTACTACTACTACTACTACTACTACTACTACTACTACTACTACTACTACTACTACTACTACTACTACTACTACTACTACTACTACTACTACTACTACTACTACTACGACTACTACTACTACTACTACTACTACTACTACTACTACTACTACTACGACTACTACTACTACTACTACTACTACTACTACTACTACTACTACTACTACTACTACTACTACGATTCATAGCTAATTCAGGCTAGTAGCGTGGTTATGAATAACGCCATAAATCACTAGAGCAACTTTCAAAGTACCTATATACCATTCAACTTACTACGTGGGCAATACAATATTTTGTTAAAAAACAGCTACAGCCGCTAAGTATAGAATACCGCAACACCTCGTATGTTGTCGTGGTCGTGAAAATTGTGGAGAAACAAACTATCCGGTCCATTAAATAAATTGCGCTGCTTTTGAGAGTTCCTACAAAGAGCATGTGGCAGAATGTCTTGCTAGACGTAAAGTTATGAACATGCGGAATTTCTATTCGTTATAATTTACTGAGTGCTTCTATAAATATTTTTACAAGCTTTTATTTAACTTGCAATTGCAATGCACCTATGTATGTACGGTTCCAATCTTGTAAGTTATATTTGACCCACTTCCCGACTTCCAATGAAGCTGAAAATTTGCTTACATATGTAAGTCGGGTGACAATGCAATATTATGGTACCATCGACCTGATCTGATGATGGAGACAGGTGGCCAATTGGCAATGTGTTAAATGTAATACATGTACTTTTATGAGTCTTTGGCAATGTATCAAATATGATACATAACAGTTTCATGTTAATATTCTGTGTGTTAATGTTTTTTAATACGACCACTATGCAAATCCTGATACACTAACAGATAGTAAGTGCATTAAAATGCAAATTATGCAAAAATATATACTAATCTAAGAAATAAGTGCAAAACTTACAGTACGAAATGAAAACTGGTGTTTCCGTGGCACCAATTTGATAATTACTAATTAATTTACAATGACACTTGTGTGTTGTGTGCATTATTTATTGCTATGATAAAGGAGGGTTGATCGAAATATTTATAGCATAATTTTTTTGTAAGGTAATAAAGTGAACCTGCTAGATTTTTTAATGTACCATGTATCACGGGTGTTACGATGCCAAGATAAGGGTTAACAACGATCATGGCCCAATCAATAATTAATACACTATTTCTGCTATGTATGTAGGTATATTCTTTGTTTTTTTTTTACACTGGTATAAATTAACTTTTCCAAATACATATTTAGATACATGTCAAATGCTAACAGGCTAATTAGTTTACTTTTTTCACTGTCCAAGTCGCGATATTTTCTACTTACTACCTACCTACAAATAATGATTATAATGTTAGTCACGTTAAAAATCACTTTCTCGAATCTTAGTGGATCCCAGACATTGTAGCTGAAACACCTACACCTATAAAATAAATGTGTAGTTAAAATTTGATTCGATAAATGGAATGGTCCATAGATAGGTTTCACTATATTAGAAAGCTTTACTAAAATACAATGTTTAATATTGACGGAAATAAACAGTGTTCATCGGATAAGCCTTTCGCAGAAAGATTTCGAATTTCTAGCTACCTACCAGCGTATCTAAACAAAACCTCCTACGCTCTAATAAATTATTCAATTCAGAATCCGTTCTTCTTGTAAAATTGTAGTATAAGTAAATATTTTTGTTTGGTTTGTGCTTGATTCGTGAATTTAAGTTTTATAAGATAAATTATTAAGATAAATTAAATTTCTGTTGAAAATTATTCAAATTATCTTCGTTTCGCGTGCGATAACTCTAACGCGGAGTTTACATTTGAAGTTCCAGCGAGCCGCAGTTTGCTTAATGCTTGAACATGTTAAAAGCCACTAACTTTATATTACCCTTTCTCTGGGGATAATTACGCGCGGTTTTAGTCTTATAAGTACGTTCTGTATTTTTACTTAGTTTAATAGAAGCGCTCATGTAACTTATACTTTGCTTTTAGTCTGCAATCTCATTTAATTTTAAAAGTTTCTCAATACTTAAGTACATCGTTTATATTTAAAAGAAATGATATTTTGAAATCATTGAGGTATTAAAGAGTACGTTCGAATTGGCCTGTTAAGTAATCTATTTTTTAATAATATGACGCCTCTACCTGTTGGATCTATAATAATCTATATTCCCTCCCAACTCTCCCAAGGCCTTATAAATGATTCGGCTCGAAAGTACGTACGACAAGTAAGCATCCTGTAAATGACCTAATTACAAGCCAACACCGTTGATAAATCTGGGCGTTTTTATCGAAAGCTGCTGTGAGGGCCTACCGCGAACCACGTTTGACGTGTTGCCTCTCTGTCTCACTTGTAAATTCGTCCTTAAATGTGACAGGGAGGCAACACGTCGAACGTGGTTCGCGGTAGGTCCTGTGTATTCCTGTTAATTTAACAAACTAGTGTAACGTAACCTGGGCGTCTAGCCAAGATGCCAATCGTACATCGATAAACGCCAAACAAAAAGAAAAAATGTATTGGGATGACAGATGCCACGAAAAGTCACGTGACTATTTTATATTATTTTAAACTTTCACGATTTTTACTCATTATTATTCACAATCGAGACCACGGCCGGGGACAACGCCGTCCTCGAAACGTCGGAGGTAAATTTAAAAATTAATTCAACGCGATTAAGTCACGTCGTTGTGAATAATAATATTTTATATTGTATTACTTATTACTTAGGTTACTTATTACACATGGTACACATTATTTAAGTTTCGGTTGGCGTTTTCTATCAACTATTGTCTAGGCCCCTGGAGATCCATAGCAACTACGCGTAATCGGGGATAGTTATTTTATGTTATGTACTTGCACTTGGTTTAAGAGTCCCCGGCAAGCTCAGCCGAATTGCACCTTCTCATACAAACGTCCGCTCCCATTTTAAAACTACGTATTGGATTGCAAAGAAACTTTGCACATACAGTGACATGAGGTATATCCGAACTGAAATTAGTTTATATAGCTCCAGTTTATAAAACAAATGAAATAGAGCAAAAACAAGTTTTGTATGAAAAACTTAAATTCGCTGTATTTTTTTAACTATGGTATCTGAAGCTACATAAAATAATTACAGACATAGATATACCTTATCCTATTGTAAGTACTAAGTTTCAGAGCAATCGAGCGAGTCGTTTTAAAATGAGAGCGGAACTACGTTTGTATGGAGAACCGAGCTTGCTGGAGAGCCTTAAGCGATTGGAATGTTTAGTTTTATTTTAGTGCATCTATTATAACTACTAACTAGTACTTAATATGCAGTAGTTCAGTGCATTGCTGTAACTCAGTGACGCAATCTATAGTCTATAATAGTCTGCCACTGCTGGGCAAAAATACTTCCAGTCCGATTTCCAGTTACCTACTTACGAAAAACAGGCCACTCGTTGAGTATTATTCGAGCCCTTTGTCCAGGCCACTATTTTCGCTTAGTCTGCCGGCTCATTGTTCATACTGGGGCACGCTCTATGGGTAGTTTACCCTACCTCTGGGGTGTACCTATGCGGTAGACATGGCGCGGTCGCAATTCCATCATCAGCGATGCGGGTGTGGAAGTGGCAGTGCAGTTTCATTTATTTTGTTTATCGATAAAGTCGTTTATATTTTTCCACCAATAGTTCCAATATCAATCAATATAATATTTTTAAAATCTGAATGCGTCCTCTGTCTGATGGCAGCAACCGCCAGCTTTGTTATTTTCCTAGCTGTAATAAGATCCTGTTGAGGTGCTCGTTGTGCTATAAAATGATATTTGTCGTAAAACATAGCCGTGTGATGACGGGGGTTGTAAAAAGTACATAATATTGGGTCAGCGAGCTCGTAAACTAACGTCGGTATGAGTGGACATTCGGAATGGTGGAATTGAGCTAGCCTAGCTCGTCAAACGGTAATGATAGTTTTCATCATTATTCCGTGTAGGTACAGCGAATATGAACAAATTAGCCGGGTATATTGAGATTATTGAGCTACAAAAACTTTGATGAGTGTAATAATTTTTGTTCCTTAATTACATCTCCAAATCACCGAAGTTTAAAGAAAAATTTACATGATATTTTGGGGTTACAGTTACCACTAACCGAACAAAATAAATACCAACGACTATCCTATTTTGTATTAAGTGTCTACGTATTACTACGGGGTACGTAATTTGCAATCATGGTTTTGGCTTTATGCCAACCAAAGTCGTTGCCGTTTGACTATTATCGAAAATCTATAAAACGCAGGACCGACTACAGGCGCTATCAAATGTATATGTATAATACAGGCTGCACAAAAACATCGCTTTTATTTTATCCTGCTTGCTTGCTTTTATCGTTGACGTCTATGCCGACGTCACCGATAGCACTTTGTACTGCCTCATTAAAGCAGGGACCTATGCAGTCGCATTTCGTTTCTCGCAGAGTATAATATTGGCGTATCGTGGACGTCGCCATTCTACCATTTAAAAGCAACTACTTATTAATCTGATCAACATGATGAAATCGAAAGCCGAGTGAAAGCATATTAACTGGGCTCTTTCACGGCTTACCTGAGGCATCAATTTAGGCGCACTATAGTTTAACCCTTTAGTTGCCAATTCAAATCATAATTGTGTTATTTATGTCGTAGGCCCTCTTGGTAC
Source organism: Cydia strobilella (assembly GCF_947568885.1). NCBI lineage: Eukaryota > Metazoa > Arthropoda > Insecta > Lepidoptera > Tortricidae > Cydia > Cydia strobilella. The sequence continues at coordinate 7,868,808 of NC_086043.1, forward strand.
GCCAATAGGTATAAAACATTTAAGGTCTATACAAGTTACCGTCAAAAATATTTTTTGATACACATTTTTATTGCCCGCTGTACTTTCTCTCCTTTGCTTGTCTATCAAGTACTTCTCGAGATCTTTCAAATGAGTCTAAACTCAATATGTTTACGTTTTTCCATCGAAGAGTTCCTTTGGCTACCTTCCGACTGCATCATCACTATCATCAGATCAGTTTCATGGTAAAAATATTGCATTGTCATCAGAAATACGAAAGTAGGCATGCCAAATTTTAGCCCAATCAGACACCGGGAAGTGGATCAAATTTAAGTTACAAGATTTCAAGCACATACATACAAAGAAATAAACGCGATGAGGCTAAATAAAAGTGTGTAAAAAATAAACAAACTACACTTAAAAAAAAATTGTTATACTTATACACAAACTACCGAGTATCCTCTCATTCTAAATTTCACGCCTGATGCATTCTGTCGGGCTTTCCGGGTTACAATTTTTGCTCTCAATTCTATTTGACTAGTTTAAGCGCCCTGAGTTTGTCCTCGATCCGCTTTTTTGCTTCGGGGGATAGCGCCTTGTTGACCTGGGATGGCGGACCAACTTCTACGCCAGTTACGATCTCCATGCCTGCTTTGATCGCTGGTACCAATTCACCTATAAAGATAAAATGACAATCACAAAACATGTACGAACAAGTACAGAAAACAAAAATAGAGAAATAGAACAATAGGTGCGCATCATGAAATAGACCCAACTCAGCAGCACAATGCTAGCTATAAGCCAGAGCTGGTCTTCCGTAGGGGCTATTCGGTTCTATAAAGAGAGATACTAAAATGATCAAAACAAATTCTTGAAGCATTTCTAACGCATAGTTCTCTGTCATAGAAAACCCGACAAGGACGTAATACTTACTTATAGTTTTTTGACACAGGTAATAGTTATGAATACATTCATGTACCGTTTACAAGAAATGCTTGACGCCATAGGGCACTCTCTAGGAGCTCTCTTTCCAATGGTAATCTACATCCAATATCGGATCGGATAATGTTTAGAGCTAATACGTACCCTCAGCTGTATGGGCCTCTATCGCAAGGCTAAGAGTCTCCTGCAGCTCGCGCGCTTTGGGAACGTCGCTGGCCTCCACAGCAGCTATGATATCCTGTGCCAGCTTCGGGAACAAGTTGAAGGATATGCACATGAAGTTTTTCACGCCAAGCAGCGCTGCTGGAGCTAATAGCTTGAAAAAAAAACCATAATTTATTCAATAAAGAAAATCCTCAGCCTCATAATATTTTATCATTTATTTAACCGCAGTAGTGCTAGAATAATTTTTCAAATAGTTGCAAGTGAAAAGTAGACAATTTGTTTCGAATTATGTAGATGTAGGTATAATGTAGGATTATTATCAAAATCACATCTTGATGAGTAAACAGTCAAGTGTTAAAATAAGTGTGCATAAAACTCAAATATGTCCCATGGTTAGTTCTTAATCCGCCAACATAAGAGCTGGCAGACATACCTATTTTTGAGTAAGATGTGAGCACCCATAATTTTACACTTGACTTAGATTTTAATTAAATGAAAAGTAAAGGTGGAAGGAACGGTAATCTAATGTTGTACGCCGCGTCAACTTAGTTGAACTCTGTGAAGAATAAAACTCACGGTATCAGCTGATATGAACATCTCCTGTCCTTCCTTCAATTCCCTCAGCACTTGAGCAGCCTCGCTCAAGTCTTTCGGGGAATACTTAATGCCTTTAAAATTAGGAATGCGAGCCGTCGCTTTAGCTACAAATTCCGGTGCATTTACTGAAAAAAGTCGTATATTAGAAAACTGTGCTCCCGGTCTAATTTAGACAGGGGCGTTACTTTGCGGAACTCCATATAAATTAAAACAAAAACTATTACTTTACTAATCCGCGAAATAATAACGTGATAGGCGATCAGTGCTAACCCGTTACACTTAATTGTTTATTTGTATTAATTACTTATATAGTTATTAATTAATTTATAAAGTTGTTGTTAAAATTTCTGTAGGTGTGTTTTGTTTGCAATAAAGCGTGAGGAGCACAATAACACCATGCAATTATGAGTGCGAATGGAAATTACAACTAAGTTTTCCTGCCGTCCCAAAACTTGTAATTAATTTCGAATTAATCTGAAGTTAATAATAAGTGGTTTTAATTAAACGCCGAAAAAGTTGCTGTAAAGTTCTGTAGGTAATCGACTACAGGGAGGACAGGTAGTTGTTATTCGAGTGTACAATCGCGGACATTCCCGGTGAACCACATTAGGGCAAAAATCGTTAAAACGTCTTGCAGACGGTCAGGCGATATCATAATTATAGTGATGAACAATAGAGGCACTTAAAAATGTGGGTGTTGAAAAAAAAAGGTTAGCTCAGGTAAAGTTTATATATTCACGTATGTATGAATGATGTTTTCTTGGAATGCTTGAATATTTTTCAAATTATAACTGACAAAATATTTTGAAGAAAAAATTGTCATTTGGTGCTTTTAGTTAGGCGATAGAAGCTCTCTTATGGCTCTTGCGTAAAACCCCACCGCTGACAATCTGTCCCGAAATGGAGTCAGCTGACATTTTATGAAGTTAAATACAATAGCGAACAAACTATCATCCTAGACATGTACTGTTTGTTTACTAGTTTTCCCGGTATCAACCTACTACTTCATAATGTAGTTCTCTGAAGTATTTTACGAGTTGTGTCCAGCGGGGATTTGTTGGCTGTTCTTCTAAATTTATCTGTCCCTGTTTCAAAAAACTGTATATACCGTCCACTCTGCTCCTGGGGGGATTGTGGTAATAGAGTACAGGGAGCTTCGGTGCTGCCTGGGCGACAAGTTCTACGTAGGAGACCAGTTCGTCAGCATTCTTGGGCTTAAAGTACAGCTCTGGCATCGTGAGGATAGAATCTACGCCTACTGCCTGGCAATATTTGGCCTGAAATAGAAATTGCTTTTTTTATTTTTTTTATTAGCCTTTCAGAGTGTCCCACTGCTGGGCAAAGGCCTCCCCTCTAGAAATTACTTATGTAAAAAAAAAAAAAACTGTTTGCATGACAAAATATTCATGGATTGTGTTAGACGTGTAAAATTTTTTGACGTAAGTCATAAATGCCTGTTAAGTACAGGGTGCCCAACTTGGAGGTATACAACTTTTTTGCCGCAATTTTGTTTTGGCAGTTGTTGCATGAAAGTTTGTTATAGAGCGTTTTACGACGGAACAACGTGTTTTAAATATTAAAATGTTTTACTCAACCCAATCATATATTGCGGAAACTAAGAAAATTGCGGCCAATTTTTGGTAGAAATCACTTACCTTCGCGGCTAACAGTAGCTCATTTAGTGAATAATTTTGAGCAGTATGGCATCGTAACAGAATAGGGGATATTACTGCAATGTTCTGCCACCAGAGTGCAGCACTAGCCTTTTTAGTAAACCATAGAGTAACTATATATTTATTTACTGTATTTTTAACAGGTTTTTGACAAGTTTTCAGAGATAATAAAATATGACATTTATGCATCAAGGCGCTTTGTTTACAGAGGACCTACCGGGAAACACGAATCCGAAATTTCGCGTTCTGCCTCTTTATCGCTCGAATATGCAAGAGTGACAGAGATGTTAGATAACGAAATTTCGATTTTCTTGTTTCGCGAATCGCGATAAACCCTCAGATTGTGGCAGTAGCTCAACCTGCGCATAGTTTCGCGTAATATTCCCTATAGATAAAGCAGTTCCTCATCGTGTCAGCAATTAAAACAATATATTCAAGACACAGTCACTGCGATAAAGCAGGAGATGTGTGAAAAGTGACAAAAAATGCGATGAAAAGGGTTCACATCTGCCATGCTGCTAGAGGTGGAAATTTGTCTGACATTATTTTCCATGTTTAACTGCCGGCCCTAAATACTATACATATTTAACAAGGAATACCTAATATTTTTTATATTTCATAGAATAAATTTACAAACCTAAAGTTGTTATTTGGCTACCCTGTATAACAAACCCTTGATAATTGTTTGTCTTTATCCGTCACTTTGCAATTTCTGTTTGTTTGAAAGGGACAAAATTTAACAAAGATTTTCTAAGTTAGAGATCTCAGACTTTGTACAATACGATAAGCAGATATTAAAGTTCACGTCCACAATATGCCGTTACCATCCATGGTAAAATTCTGCATAGAATTTTATGCATTAAGGTCACCTGCTTTAGGCTAACCGCAGACGCACGGAATTTTCATTCGGTTTCCGTACGGAATGACAGGTGGGAACGGGACGTCGCTCTACAAATGCATAGGGCTGACTCGCTCGCACACGTCATTACGTACGGAAAATTCCGTGCGTCTGCGGCCAGCCTTACCGTGACGGTAAAACGCGCCGTTGTCATCGACATCCACGGAGAAGTATTAAAGCCTCCATTGTCCAGCAAGTACATTAACGCTTAGGCACACAGCGACCGCCATTTGTAAATCTGCATATCTACTCTCGTAGCAGTCGTAGCTGACAGTAGGTACAATCGGGGACATTCCCGGTTAACCACTTCAAAAAAATGTTAACCTCGATCCTTACGAGCGAGCTTAACTCTGCCTCCCAGAGATAACCAAACGATGCATTTAGAATTCTTTATGTTAATAGCGAAAAGGGTAGAAACAGGTAATGAGACAAACAATAGGTAGTAAGGACAGTTTATTAGTGGTTGTTGTTTAGGCTAAGCTTCGCCTCACCATAAAGATAACCAATTAGGATTCATTTTGGAATCCTTATCTTAGTTTGCAAATGCCGGCCGTCACGAAGATAAAGGACGGCAATCTGGGGGCACGGTAGTGCCCCCGCCAAATCGAGCAAAATAAAGAGGCACGACCGTACCATCCTTTTCTCGAAGCCATTTAGGCCATTTTCGACATCCTGTAATTTTGTGCTGGCTAAAGCTAGAACCTTGAATTATCAGTGACATATAGGGCATAATATGGCTTATATATATTCCCAAGAACATTCAATTTGAACTTGTAGTTTAAGAATTATTGCACGTCAAAGTTCCTTAGTTTTGTCACTGACACACTCACTCACGATCATCATAATTCTAAGGTACTTCTAGCAGACCCACGAGCTTTAAGTTTTAAACATAAGTACAAGTAGTTTTTAACTTACCAAGCCATAAATACCTAAAAATATTGCAATATCAGTCACGTTTTAAAGATTTCACAGAACTGCATAAGTAAGTTTTTGTAGTCCCATATAAATCTACTTTTGCAGGTCCTACAAATAGTAGGCAAAGTAATCAGTCAATTCAATATGATATGATATGATATGATTTATTTATTTCACAATAGTCACAATATACAATTGCACTTAAAATTACACATGGTAAATTCAAATAATAATTTAAGTCATTTATACGCATTAAAAATAACCTATACTGACTAAAATAACCGACTTGGTTTCACATTACATCTCAAAACTTTTTTTTAGTAGAAGAATTGCGTTGCGACTGTTGCACGATTTGCATCTTTTTACATGTACATAATGTTTTTGATGGGATAAACTTTACCTGAGCTAACCTTTTTTTTAAAGACGTTTAAACGATTTGTGCCTTTAAGGTGCTTCACCGGGAATGTCCCCGATTGTATCTACCTATACTAATGTACACTGGAGTAAGTGATTATCATAGGTACTAAGTTGACAAATTTGATAATACATTCGCTCTCGACGCTTGAAAGCATAGTTGAAAGTCTGGAAATAGAACAGAGAAGGTGGTATTAGGTCGGAAAGTTAGTATGTAAGCATTTACATCTGTGATTAAGATATTTTAGTGCCATACATGCCATTTATCGACCTCCCTGGGATCATCCATCAGATTCGATCAATCCTGCAATTTTGGTGTTCCCCTAGATTGCTTATTGATTATTCCCGGCAGGGGCCTTACCAATTCCTGGACGTCGGCGATGGGCGCCCCGCCGACTTGCACCTGGACGTGTATACCGGCGGGCTTGACGGCGGCCAACCATGAGTCTATCACCTTTTTTCGGTCTGCCACACTGATAGTCATGTGTTCGCCAGTCGTGCCACCGACTAAGAAAAGAAAATACTTAGAAAATTTATGGGTTTTTCTTATAAATAGTGACATGTGGTATGTGGTAAAATAATACATTTAGTAGGTACTTTGAGTACCTACATAATACTTTTAGTAGGTAATCCGATGTATTCAAATGTTTAACTAGGAGCAGCAAAAAAAACTTTAAAAACCTATAATTTATTTGTTAAATAGGTTATTGTTATTACTCGCAGGTCATTACGTACGAGCGAAATGCATAGGCGATTGACCTAAATAAAACTGTGATGAAACAAGATTTGTAGGTTCGAATCGACGTTTTTCAGTAGGCTCACCACAGGAGCAGCGCGATATACACTACCCGTCATTTTCAAAGTACATTAATTAGAGAGGGATGGGTGTTTTGTCTCAAGGGCGAGATACTAACTCCTGTGGTGTTAAGCTTGCAAGTGCCATATCCTCTACGGATGTCGGCTACCACTGTCCGGAACTCTTCTTAGGTTACGGGTTACTTTTTTTAGTCGCGCAGCAAGTTTGTGTTGGGTTCTAGTATACGTTCGTAACTATGAATAGGTATATACCTAAGATTGACTTATATCCAGACTGCAAGACATACTGGGCGTACGCTGGAATAGCGTTAAAGTTGACAGTGAAATTGTTGTTGAAGGAGGTGAAGACTGGCATCATTAGCCCCCGCACATTTAACGCCACCTGAACAAAAAATGTTTAAAGAGTCTTACAATTGTCATTGGAGTTATTTAGCGATAAAAATGCTAATAATTATCACAAAATACATAAAGATAGGTCTACTAGTTTCAGGTTAATAGAAAAGGGAAGTATATACCTAATCCATTTCTATTTGTGCTGAAAAGGATTAAATCTAAATTAGGCTAAAGCCCTTGAATTGTTTCTATCGAGCCAACTTTAATTAATTAATTTTGATTAGAGTTTGCCCTTCCAAATATGCTCTAGTTTCCTTGTGATTTTTTTCATGACATTTGCCCCGATAAAAAAGTGTAGAAATTCAATATAAAAACTACAATTTTGCGTTGGGTTGGTATGGACATAAAGACACGTGGTCATTATTTCTGTGTAATACAAGGCGTGTCTGACTTCGTGATTTCGTCGCGTCGCTACAAGTACCTGCGGCCGCCCCAATTTTGGGGTTATGCCATAGAGTAATTGCCGCGCACCGCTACGGAACGGACGCCTGAACGCGCTTGCGCCGCCTTGCGCGTAGTAGACGCGTTTTGTTAGAGAGTGAAGCTTCTGTACCTAGTACTATTATATATTCTGTGGTAAACATAAACCTATAAAGTTAATAACAGTTGTTAAGTTATGTATAGTATAAGTAGAACTGTTAACTCGTCTAATTGGCCTCGTGTTTAGGCTAACACTAATAACGTCTACATACACGTCGCTCATACTCGTACATCGGCACAAGCGATAATTCTATATACTTATTTATATTTGCGAGTGTTAGGTAATCATAATATCGTGTCAAAGCTATTGTCATTCTTAAAAATAACAATCTATTAAGCATGTATTAAGTCCGCCATTTGTACCTATTTATAATTTTATGTACAGTCGAGTTCATAAATATGTATACATTTCTTCACCTTAATCCATTGCAACAAGGTGAAAATATGTACACATATTTATGAACTCGACTGTACAATAAAGTTTAAATAAATAAATAAAAGTGTCAACCTAGTATCGACATCACTGCTTTACAATAAGACTGGCATGACAAGACATGAAAGAGATTATTTAAAAGTTTATTGTAATAACAACTATTGCACGATTATTATTTAAGGAACTGTAAACTTTGACCTATGTATTTTTATCAGAATTGTCTATGTATCTATAATTGTATATAACTAAATATCATATTTCAGGATCGGTGGGTACTGGGTTGTATTTATGTATTTTCATTGTAACTACCTATGCGAGAGTTAACGTAATGTAATGGTGCATTGTCGTATGTCGTCAGGGGTCATCAATTTATTGTATCCTTTTGCAAGCCAATGTTTTGTACTGTACGGTTGAATTTAATGTGTACGGTACAATTGTGCTTCTCTAGCGTCACGTCAATTGGCCAATTGAGCAACTACATACTTCCATTTATATGCTGCTTCTCTTCTTAAATAAATAGTATTTTCACGCAAGATTGCTTATAATACCTACCTTAATAACAATATCGACAGTTGATAAGCGAGTTACTATGAGATAATATTTAAGTAGGCGATTAGGCGTCACTTTGGTTATCGATAATCAGGAAAGAGATGCAACACGAATATTTGGGAAATGCTTGTTATTGTCGGCTTGAGAATTTATGAAAATGGGTTAGCCTTGATTTTTGCGTAAATGCGGGTACATAAACTTTTGCTATAGTTTATGAATTTAGGCTTTAGTTGCATAGTCAGTCGCCCTTATAAAACCAGCATTGCTTCCATGTGTACATGTTATACCTAGTATACCTACCTAAATAACATAGGAAGACATGCAACAAATAGGATTATCTATGGAATTAAGAACCCGTCAACGTGCTCACTAGCGCCACTGATAAATAATTGTGACTATTTAAAATTAACGATAGATATACAAAAGGGGGCCGCTACGTACTGTATTTTGTATTTAGGTACCTTTTGAATACAATAAATAGTTTTTACGTTGCTGGATTCGTCGATCTATAAACTCAAACCAAAAACGGCCATTTTAACTTTGGACGCATAGATCGACGAATCCAGCAACGTAAAAACTATTATATTGTATTCAAAAGGTACCTAAATACAAAATACAGTACGTAGCGGCCCCCTTTTTTTATCGTTAATTTTAAATAATCACAATTATTTAGCAGTGGCGCTAGTGAGCACGTTAAAGGGCTCTTAAATACTAAAAACGCACCTAAATAACAAACATTACCAGAGCGCAAAAAATACACAAAATATCAGAGGGCCTACCGCGAACTACGTTCGACGTGTTGCCTCTCTGTCACACTTACGTACGAATTTACAAGTGCGACAGAGAGGCAACACGTTAAACGTGATTCGCGGTAGGCCCTCCCCTCAGCACTTATAAATGCAAAGCATGTTCAACAAAATGTCAAGTTGACGTTAATACCGCACCAAATAACAATAATGACTTATGTGTACTGGAATGAGTCTTACCATTTTGATTCTTGAAACAAGTAGCAAAACGACTGAATTGGGACGCGCCTCCGTCTCAACTGAACTTTACTGAACACGATATATGTATTGTATTGCAAGGCCAAGGCCCTTTTAATAAAATGAATCGGGTGAAGCGTCGATTCACTCTCTTTTTTTAGTATACAAGCAGCTGGAGGAGTTTGTCGGACAAAAAAATACTATCAATGGTCTTATCGATTGTTTTGAAACCTTGAAAGTGATATTTGTTTTCCGCAGAGACTAGTAAACATAGGAGACTGATACCGGTGCCTCATCAGTTTTGCAATTGAGCTATTTAATTATTTTAGTTTTTTTGCGCGTTTTTGCGTATGGGTGGTAATAGGTTAAAAGTTAATTGATTACTCAATAATAAAATCTCAACGCCACTTATTATTTTGTCATTATATAAGTAGGTATCTACCTACTTACGAAAGCGTGCTTCAGAAGTATCTCATATGTATATGATGATGTGTATATGATATCGATATTTTTTAATTTATATAATAAATATATAATGGGGAGAGATGTTCGAATGGAAAGTTTCATATTCAGAATATGTAACTATGTACCTAGATATACATAGTGACTCGTCAAATTCTAATGAATACACTCAGAGAAAAATCCGGAGACAAGGCTGCAGTTTTACGTTGCGAACGAATTATTGATAAAAACACAAAACTACTTTGGGACATTGACAACCTAGCCTTTGCTAGCGCAGCAACTTTTTTTTTGCGAAACGCAATTATTGCGAAACTAACAATAAAAATGTTGTTAAACTATCAATTTTTCGATGCCTTGTCATAATAGCATAGTTAAAAATGCGAATTTAACATAGTTTGGCTTTGCTCATTGCACAACGTGTGATTTGTGAGTTGTGGTTTTAGCAACTTTGAGGACCTTTGTCAAAATAACAAAAGATAACTCTGCGAAATCTTCACAGTTAAAGTTTGTGCGGTTCGCAATGTTCGCCGACACATTGTTTTTTACTTTGTGACAATAGCAGCTTCAAGAGCCTTTGTCAAAATAACAAAACAGAACTCTGCGGAATCTACACGGCTAAAGTTTGGGGGTTGACAGTGTTCACAACCACATTGATTTATACCTTGTGATGTTAGCAAATTTGAGGACCTTTGTCAAAATAACAAAGAATAACTCTGCGAAATCTTCACAGTAAAGTTTTGTGAGGTTCGCAATGTTGGCCGCCACATTGTTTTTTACTTTGTGACATTACCAATTTCAAGAGCCTTTGTCAATATAACAAAATAGAACTCTGCGGAATCTACACGGCTAAAGTTTGGGGGTTGACAGTGTTCACAACCACATTGATTTAAACCTTGTAATGTTAGCAACTTTGAGGACCCTTGTCAAAATAACAAAGAATAACTCTGTGAAATCTTCACAGTTAAGTTTTGTGCGGTTCGCAATGTTGGCCGCGACATTGTTTTTTACTTTGTGACATTAGCAACTTCAAGAGCCTTTGCCAAAATAACAAAATAGAACTCTGCTGAATCTACACGGCTAAAGTTTGGGGGTTGACAGTGTTCACAACCACATTGATTTAAACCTTGTAATGTTAGCAACTTTGAGGACCTTTGTCAAAATAACAAAGAATAACTCTGCGAAATTTTCACAGTTAAGTTTTGTGCTATTCGCAATGTTGGCCGCCACATTGTTTTTTACTTTGTGACATTGCCAATTTTAAGCGCCTTTGTCAAAATAACAAAATAGAACTCTGCGGAATCTACACGGATAAAGTTTGAGGGTTGACAGTGTTCACAACCACATTGATTTAAACCTTGTAATGTTAGCAACTTTGAGGACCCTTGTCAAAATAACAAAGAATAACTCTGTGAAATCTTCACAGTTAAGTTTTGTGCGGTTCGCAATGTTGGCCGCGACATTGTTTTTTACTTTGAGACATTAGCAACTTCAAGAGCCTTTGCCAAAATAACAAAATAGAACTCTGCTGAATCTACACGGCTAAAGTTTGGGGGTTGACAGTGTTCACAACCACATTGATTTAAACCTTGTAATGTTAGCAACTTTGAGGACCTTTGTCAAAATAACAAAGAATAACTCTGCGAAATTTTCACAGTTAAGTTTTGTGCGGTTCGCAATGTTGGCCGCCACATTGTTTTTTACTTTGTGACATTACCAATTTTAAGCGCCTTTGTCAAAATAACAAAATAGAACTCTGCGGAATCTACACGGATAAAGTTTGAGGGTTGACAGTGTTCACAACCACATTGATTTAAACCTTGTAATGTTAGCAACTTTGAGGACCTTTGTCAAAATAACAAAGAATAACTCTGCGAAATCTTCACAGTTAAGTTTTGTGCGGTTCGCAATGTTGGCCGCCACATTGTTTTTTACTTTGTGATATTAGCAACTTCAAGAGCTTTTGTCAAAATAACAAAATAGAACTCTGCGGAATCTACACGGCTAAAGTTTGGAGGTTGACAGTGTTCACAACCACATTGATTAATACCTTGTGATTTTAGCAACTTTGAGAGAGCCTTTGTCAAAATCACAAAAGAGAACTCTTAACTACAAATTTTAAGTTGATTTACAATGTTTGCAGGTGTTACAAGGGTAAATAATCCAATAATAGGTTTTTGTTTTAACCTTTTCACCGCCAAAGACGGAAAATCACGTCAGCGGAAAGTCGTACCACTGACGCCACGACATTTGCTCCTATTAGAAAACCATACATTTGGTTTATTGCTTGGCGTCTGGTCTGAGTCACGTCGAATTACTTCGCTGCTTGGCGTTGAAACGGTTAAGACATATTAAATATACTAGCTGTTGCCCGCGACTTCGTACGCGTGGATTTGTATGTTGGTGGTTATATATTTTAAATGAGCATAGAACATTATGCAGCAAAAGATATCAGTAGGGACGGTAAATCATTTGTTAATAATTATACAGCGCATGAAATTTGTCTTTCACAAAGTACAAAGTTTCAAGCCCCTAGCTGAAAAAAATTGTTCGCGATATAAACCCTCTCAACACTCAGATTTTCAAGTCCACTATTTAAAAAAAATGTTCGCTCCCACTGCAAACTTTATTAATACAAACTTTTCAAACACGGTGCAATCAGTTTTCGTCTATTTTAATATAATGCCCTTTTACCAAGTTTCATGTTCCTAGCTAAAACGAAAACTTGTACTACATATAAACTTATATACATCCCCTTTTTAACACCCTTAAGGGTAGAATTATTAAGAACGTTGAAATAACCTTTTTTGTAATATTATACAATGCCTTTCTGAGAAATTTCAATAAGCATTTGTAATGAATTCAAACTTTCAACCCCTTTTTAACTCTTTTAAGGGATGAATATTTAAAAACGCTTAAATTACTTTTCTTGTATTCTAATAATATGCCTTCATACAAAGACTTCTTAGTCCTGTACTCAAAAAAAGGTTTGATCTCCATACAAACTATCAAATAGGGCTTACAAGTTACAAGGGAAGCTTACAAGTTTCCACACATTTTTTTTTTTCGTGGTTGGGTAGATAATGTGTTTGTGTTCCAAAAATTGGTAATTTCTAGAAAAAGGCTTCGTTTTTGGGACATGGTGTTGTATAACTTTTTAATGTGGAATTTAACAAGCTTTCGTTTCGCTATACACAGTATTCACATTAAACCCAGATATTCCGAGAAAAAAAGAAAAACCAAAAAAGACTTATACTTTTCAAGATGGCGTTTGATCCCCGTGGACCCGAAGCTCCAATTTTATGACACGCAAACAGGGATCCCTGAAATTGTAGGTGTCAAATTTCATTACTGTCACTATTATTTAAACCCCATTTAAGACCTAAAATCTGTTTTTGTAGTCACATTTTTAAGTTTTACACATTTTTCCTCCACTTATTTTAGTAAATTTGTATTGCATAGCACTCGTGTACTAATTATGGATCTACTGATGTCTATTTGATTGAAATCCACTCAATAGTTTAGGCGCTAGAAGTAAAAATATGATTTACTATTCGGCGGCTATTCAAGGCGGCTGTATTAATTTTGTCTGAGTCGTAGCACGGTACGCTTATCACCATGCCTGTCACGTTCTAACAAGTATGTGAGTGCGAAAGTGACGGACTTAGTGATAGGGGAAACCATGCTGCGCGGGCTCTAGATTTAGCGACAGCGTCAGTGACAACGTCATGCTCGCGGCCCGCCAGCGCCGCGCTCACAACCCGCCCGCACCGATCTCTCTAGATAAGCAATTATTACCTAAAATAGTTTTTAATCTAACTGCTCTTTGAATCTGTCAAATGCTCACACATAATAAATTATAACCTTCTGTACGTACTACGTGCTGCCCGCACAGCATGGTTTCCCCTATCACTAAGTCCGTCACTTTCGCACTCACATACTTGTTAGAACGTGACAGGCATGGTGATAAGCGTACCGTGCTATGACTCCACTCTCCAGGTTTGCAGTTTTTTATAAGGAACAACGTACTTAATTATTATTATTTGTACTTAGTACCTACTTACTAATGCCTTTACCCTAAAAACGGAATTCTAAGAAAGGTATTTGATTGCTCAAGTCGCAATGTTAGAATTGCGGAATTTACAAGGGAAAAATTTCTCAAGTTAATAATTTCACAACTTTTACATTGCGAAATAATATAAGCATTGCTAGAAACACAATGTTAACTTTGTTAAAATAGTGATGTTGACTAGTCCTTTGCAAAATTGACAAAAGAATCGTTCATTTCGCTGGCAACATTCGTACGGTTAGGATGCGTGACAAATCGCTAACAACGGAACGTATTTATTTAGTGATTATTATTGTCTTTTCAAACAACGAACCGTTCACGTTGTTAAAAATATAAGGAAATAGTTTCTTTAAAGTTAAGACAGTTATAGGTAAATAGTAAATATAAAGGATGGACGACTTAAGTGTGTTTCTGTTCAACTGTGATTTGATACACCTTTTTGGATCGCTAAACGGTAAGTTATAATTTGTATTTACATAGTTCTAACTAGTTACTATTGTAGTTAATGTAATGTGACTGTCGTTGCTAATCGATATTTGTTTCATCCTAATAAACTATTCGAAGTCGAAGATTTCTTAAATCGAATTTAAAACAATTATTTTTAGGTTATTTTTGAATTGCAATGTTGGACCATTTTTTTTTACACGACTGCCCAAATAAAGCAATGTATTGTTGTAGACATTATAGCTCCATCGAAATGGCCATTTACTTCTTATTTTTCTTGAAATCATGGAAAATACACGTTGCAATGAAATTATGGCACTTTGAAGCCCCATGGACAAATATATCTGCAAAAATATTGCCGGCATTGTTACCGCCATGACAGTGCAGTGTAGTGGGTTAAATTTATGCAATATGCAGTACTTATTATTTATCTCTATGCTTATAGATCAGGGCGCGGATCTCGATTTTTTATTGAACGCAAACGACCATGAGTTGTCGTTATTGGTCCCGGCAGCAGTTCAAAAAGGGAAACTGCGTATGGCGTTAGACCGTGAGAGAGAACGCGTGAGCAGTTTCATTTTTTCGTATACCTACTTGATTCAAAATTTAGATGTTTTCATTACTTTGAATCAATTTTTAACCGACTTCAAAAAAGGAGGAGGTTATCAATTCGACCGTTTTTTTTTTTGTATGTATGTTACGTCATAACTCCGTCATTGGTGAACCGATTTGGAAAATTGTTTTTTTTGTTTGAATGTGTATAGTCCCAAGTTGGTCCCGTTTTTGTCAAAACCCAGTTTTGATGATGGGATCCATGAGGAATCCAGGGAAAAATTCTTGAATCTTATAGGCATACATATAGCGATTTTTGTATTTTCATTAATGAATCTAGTATTCACGTTCAGAAAAACTGACATTTAATGAAGTGGAACTGCTGATGATGATCAAAACGAAACTCTTTAACGATGCATAGTTCACTTTGACGATTTGTCCTCTTCGTTATGTTTACTAAGCCAGTAAGATTTATAAAGAATTTTTTATCAAGGTTAAGTCTGATGATGGAGATACAGCGACTTTTGTATTTTCATCAATAAACTAAGCATTAACAATTAAATAGTGCCATTTGATAAATAAATAAAAATAAATAAAATAATGTGAATGGGCATTATGGTTAAATTAATCACTCCTAATTTTATTTTATAGAGAGGAGTTACAAAAGATCCGAGGGATGTAGATGTACAGCAAGTTATAGCTCCAATTAAAAAGCAAGACTCCTTTGTGATTCCATCAAGTAGCCAAAAATCTAGTACATCCTCTGTTGTTACAACATCAACTGAATTATTGGTAATTATAATAATATTTATCTTTACTCTGTATTTAAGGTGGATCATGTTTTTGTTATGCAGAGGGAGTCAACTGTCTGTTCAATCCCCGGTCAGGGCAAATATTTGTGTGATAAACACGAGTATTTGTTCCTGAGTCTTAGGTGTTTTCTATGTATTAAACTATATAAGTATTTATATCGTCACTAGTACCCATATTACAAGTAGGCCAGGAAATAAATACATTTCACAGAATAATTATATTAAGGTACATTATTATTTTGGGTCAAATTATTTCAACTTATTTTAATACGAATTACTCCGACTAATTTATAATACATTTAATTATAATCATATATTTTTAGGGTTCCGTACCCAAAGGGTAAAAACGGGACCCTATTACTAAGACTCCGCTGTCCGTCTGTCTGTCTGTCACTAGGCTGTATCTCATGAACCGTGATAGCCAGACAGTTGTCATTTTCACAGATGATGTATTTCTGTTGCCGCTATAACAACAAATACTATAAAGTACGGAACCCTCGGTGCTCGAGTCCGACTCGCAATTGGCCGGTTTTTTACTATCCAAAAGATTAAAAGTGTAAGCTATTTCTATCATATGTAGTCAATATGAATGTTTTGTTTTTAAGTCTAAAATAAATAAATAACGTTTAGTTTGGGACTAGGTTGATTTTCTGAATAAGATTGTCTCCAAATATTTATTTTATGTATTTATTTTATGTAAATATTATGATTGTGCCCAAATAGTAAATACCCACATGACGTGACTTCTAGTTCTTTAGTAACTTAGTGCTTACTTGATTTTCAGGAATGGGACATCAATTGTGACGATTTACAGTTTATAGATGCAAGCAAACTCATAGGGGCTATAACTGGCGGAAATCTTAAACAAATTTTAGAGACATCCAGTATTGGGAAACCTCTAATCAATAAAAAGGTATTATCGTCTAGTGACCGAAAGATACTGACGGCCCTTATTGTTGAGGCTGAGGTGCGGAAATTGAAAGAAAACACTGACCCAATACGAAAAGAAACCTGGGATACGTGGACATCAGAAATTATAAAGCTTTTCCCAGGTGAAACAAAGGGGGTATATTATAATCCTTTTCGTCTTGTTGATGGAAAAGCTATCCAGGCCAGTGGCCTGATAGTGAACCGATTAATAACAGTACGCAGAAAATTAAATGCAGAAATCCGCAGCCGCAGCAGAAGTCGTAACAGCAGTAATAGCGACAAGAGCAGCGACAGCAGCGGAGACCAAAACAAGAGAAAAAAATCTGCTGTCAAATCTTCTAATGCACGGGTTAGACCTTTTCCTGACACCTTTCAAACAATAAGTACCAATCAAGACTCTGAAAAAGATACCGTGCAGTGGTTGAAGCACTCTTCTTCACCGAGAGAATTGGTAGAAACAAAATGGAACAGTTGTCTACATGAACGCATGGCTGCACTGCAAGAAGGCGACCATGTTAGTTATTTGAGCATCTTCCCAGCACTGCAATGTCCTTGGGGCTATGAATTGGTGAGTCAATGATAATACTAATCAATCAAGTGTCTTCATGCCAGACTTCATGACATCACCAGGCAGAAGTCATCAATTTGTGTTAAGTTATTTTTATACCCAACTGCAGAAAGGAGGTTAAGTTTTTCAAGCGTATGTATGTATGTATCTTTAATTATTTGGCACGCTCTACTGCCTAAACCATTTAGCGGAGTTTAACATATGAGGTGTCATTACATTTGTCTCAGTTTTGCGAGTAAATCCATACTAATATTATAAATGCGAAAGTGTGTCTATCTGTGGCGGGTGGAGTCGCGGGCTAGTAGATTATATTATTATTATGCAGTCGGGTTATTGATTTTCATTTTAAATACTCATATATACACTAGCAACATTTCTCGTTGTATGATTATGAATGATGATTGATGACTAGCAACATTTTTGATTTTGTGAAAGAGCTTTTAAGCTCTAATTGAATAACAAATGTTTGATTTCTGTTTATTTTCAGCTGGCCAGTGACTTTGACAAAATATACCCTGAAATAGAAGGAAAGTTCGAAGAAAATTTCCCGGTAGTGAAAGGTCGCCTGCTATCATTACTAGATGAGAAGGCTCAACAGCTAACACGACCTGACACTTCTATTCAAACTGTTTTGGATCTTGCAACTTGTAAGTTATATTATCGTTTTTTTGTCAAATAGTGTCTTTATTGCCTCTATATGTAAATACAGTATGTACAGTGAGCTTCGAAATTGCATACACTGTACATACTAGGGTGGCTCTAAAAAACCTTTTGTTTTATTTTGTTACACTCATTTTGCTGAAAAAATATTCCCAATTTTGTAACTTTAACTACAAGAGGATGCGTATTTATTATTTAGATTTTTATTTATGTATCTGTTTACACACCATTTGAATATTTGATTTATAAGTTTTGAAGTAAAAAAAAAAAACAATTTCATTTCTATTTTTTGTAATTTTTCAAAAGGTAGATTTTTTTAAATTCACCTAAAAATTCATAAAAATTTGAAATAAAAATGTTTTTTTACTTAATAACTTATAAATCACATTTTCAAATTATGGGAATAAAAATTGTAGTTGAGATAAAGTTGTGATTGATCAACAAAATAAGGGGGTAGAGCTTGAATTTTTCCCATACACACGTGAACCACCCTGGTACATACGTTTTATTTGTTCAGCCATATAGATTATATAGAAGTAAGTACCTAAGCATAACGTTCAAGTTCTTGCAAGGGGCTCGAGTTTGTTAATATTCTTACTCCCGGAGTAACACAGAATCACACTTGCGAAGAAAAAACTAAATTTTATGCGAAAAAATTCTTAAATACGGTGACATTTCAAACATTCGTCCGCCATATTGTGATTTTTTGCCAAGTTAGGCATCTAAGGCACATACCCATCCGGCATTCAGCCACGATTGAAAATTGAGTAAGAATATTATTTTGAACAGCTATTAAATTAATTAACCGAAATATCTAATTATAAACGTCAGTATTTTAAAAGTAAAACTCATGTATACCTACTTGGTTCATATTAAGTAGTAATAGTAGTAGTTATGACATAATAAAAAAAAAGCTGTAACTCCCTAGAGAGTTACACCTTTTTTTCACAATCCATAACTCCTGCGGGAACAATATAGGCCTTTGTCCTTTAGTACACCTGCATGATATTAGATCTTTTTCGAGCAAGTGTGATGAAAATAACATATTATATACAGGGTAGATTTTTTTAACGACACCTGTAGGCCGAGCACATGATTGACGCGACAGTATCTCGCCGCGAGATAGACTACCCGTCTTTTACTAACTGTATGAATTTAAAGGCGACGGGTAGTCTATGTCGCGGCGAGATACTCTCGCGCCAATCATGTGCTAGCCCGGCTGGAAGTGAAGTAGGTACTATAGATAGAGGAGATGACGAATTTTACTCAATAGAAACTTTACCTTAAGTAACCGTTAACCATACTAAGTATTAATTATTTTTGCAGCGGGGGAGGAACAAGCGAATGTTGCGACTTTTCTGGCAGTTCCCCTGTTGCTGAAACAAATGCACACTGTTCCCGTGAAAGGAGTCAGAAAACCCTGGAACCCGTCTAGATTAGAAGTAAGCAACGCGTTTTTAAGCTTGGTGCCATCTACATCGGACCTTCAAAGCCACTTCAGTGAACGGAAGGCCACATTGCAGGAAAAAAAATTGCCTGTTCTTCCATATTTGGTTGCTGTTGGGGCTTGCTGGCAGGATGTTACGCAGTATGATTTAATAATCTCTGAAGACATCAGGTACACGTTTCCCAGCATTTGTAAAGCTGTTTCAAATACTTTTAAGATTCTATGGGCATTAGACTTACCATATTCAAAAGATTGTGCCCCAGTCTGGATGTTTATCCAAAGAAGTATATATGTAATGAAGAGCAAGTTTGACACTGAAGGCACTCCTATGCTAGATTTGCTTGCTTCTGTTTCTAACAGGCACGATGGTGCTGTGTGCAATATGTAAAAGGTCTTTTGTCCAAATGAAGCAATTTAAAACCCATTTTACATTTTATCATCCAGGTAAATGTTATATTTGTCCAAACATGGATTGTGGGAGAACTTATCAACTCTACAATTCATTTAGGCGTCATTATTTGAAAGAACATTCAGATTCTTCTATGTTACAACAGGCTTCAAGTGTACAGGATTTTGCTATTGGACAAGAGACCTCTCCCGTGAATAATGATCCATTACATAATGTGTGTAGCGCAACCGAGTTTCAAATTAAAGAAAATAATAGTACTATACAGAGTGATAGCAAACACAACACACCGCCGCTAAGCGACAGTTTAGGTCAACTTTTCTCATCCCTGTATAGTAATCCCCATTTGCCGAACAATGTGCTAGATACAGTTTATAGCGGTATTCACAACATGTTCACTATGTCAATCAGACCTCTGTTACCAGTAACTTCTAGCTCTGCCGTAGCAAAACTGACAACCGATCTAGAGATGTTTAGTTCAACTTATAAACGACATCAGTTCTTTGAAAGTAAGGGTACTTTAGTTAATCCTGAGCCTTATACTGTAGGGCGACGATTTGATTACGTAAAAAAAAAAGGTAAAACTTATTACCAAGCAGTAGAGTGCATAGCCCATAAAATACCTATTAGAGATGTGTTGCACAAATTTTTTTCGTTGCCTAACATACTTCATGAGACCATCGATGCTATGAAAAAACTGATGGCTCATGACACGTCAAACAGTATAGAGCATTATATGCATGGTTCATTTTGGAGACAGAAAAATCATGGAGATAAGATAGTCATGCCCATATTTTTGCAAATTGACGATTTCGAGACTTTGAACCCTTTGGGTAGTCATAGTGGTGTGCACAAACTAGGAGCCGCATACATTTCTCTTCCTTGCCTGCCGTACTATTGTGCCTCTCTGTTAGGTAACATATTTTTAGTCTTACTCTATCATTCCACTGACAGAGTGGAATTTGGGAATCGTATAATATTTCAGCCCCTGATTGACCAGTTTAATGATTTATTTAAGCATGGAATAGTTTTTGATTTGCCAGATTTCAAGGGCACAATTTACTTTGAGTTGTCATTAATTTTAGGAGATAATTTAGGCTTGCATAGTGTTTTAGGATTTGTTGAGAGTTTTTCAAGCAATTTTCCTTGCAGAACATGCAAAGTAGAGAAAAAAGTCATGGCTAATCAGGTTTATGAAGATGAATCTCTCTTAAGGACCGAGTCAAATTACCAGGATGATTTAAAAACGAATAATTCATCTCTGACAGGCGTCAAAGAAAAATGTATATGGCTCGACATAGAAAATTTTAATTTATTTTCGCAAATGGGTTTTGATGTAATGCATGACATGCACGAAGGCTGTGCCAAATACGTCATGTGCTCTTTACTTGTGGTTTTTGTAGACAAAATGAAATATCTTACAATTGATATTGTTAATAACAAAATTTCCTCATTTCAATACGGTCCCGATAAAAAAGATAAGCCCGTCACGCTGGCCATGTCCAATTTACGAAAAGGCAATATACGTTTAAATGCTGCCGAAATGAGCACATTTTGCAAGTATTTTGGTGTAATGTTTGGTGATTTCATTCCAAGACATAATAAATATTGGCAACTGTATATTCAATTAATGACTGTTTTAGATTTTATTATGTCACCCCGTTTTGTATCTGAGCAAATAGACTATTTTAAGTATATGATCGCTGACTTTTGCGAAATGTACATCACACTGTTTAACCAAAGTCTTAAGCCTAAATTTCACAATTTACTGCACTATCATTCGGCAATGTTACGTTTTGGTCCCTTGAGATTTCTGTCTTCAAT
Organism: Cydia strobilella; assembly: GCF_947568885.1. Taxonomy (NCBI): domain Eukaryota; kingdom Metazoa; phylum Arthropoda; class Insecta; order Lepidoptera; family Tortricidae; genus Cydia; species Cydia strobilella. The sequence continues at coordinate 7,890,216 of NC_086043.1, forward strand.
GCGCTACGAAGCTAAACATCGCTTCAACAAGTTAGCTGCAAAATCAACAAATAACCGAATTAACATGACACTGACAGTAGCTCGAAAGCATCAGTTGATGTTAAATGACATATTCTTGAAAGAAACTATTCGTTCGCCTCTTTCGTTTGGGGGCCAAGCAGAAGTACCAGTTAGTGAATGTAAACAGATTTTAGATCAAATGCAATGGTCAGATATTACAAAATTATATAAAGTGAGTTGGGCGGCAAAGTGTTCCGAGCGCTACCAAGTAAATTCTGTAATAGTTACTGCTATTAATGAAGAAAACATTTATTTTTCCAAAATTGATGACATATATGTTGATGGAGTGTCTAAGATTAGTTTCAAGGCTAAGCCTTTACAAACAATTGGTTTTGATAATCATTACCATGCTTATAATGTACTGGACTCATTACAATCATCACACATATACATTGATCAAGACACCATGCAGTATCCGTTTTTGTGCAACTGTGTAGTCATTGGGCATAACATTAATCTTCCTGAGTATCATATCGTACTCAGTAAACCGATTTAATTAACCCAACTAGAGTAAGATTTAATAATTTGTAGTAATAGTAAGTATGATTACAATTACTTATGCAGGTATAATGCATACCCTAACTCAGTTTAGTAAATTAAGTTCAAAAGGGCCGTGGAACATTACAGTGTTAACAATTCCTATTTTAAACATATTTTTGTTCGTATTTTATTTTACAGGAAGTAATCAAATGTTATATTACGGTAAATATGTAATGATTATTGATGGGAATAGCCCTCATTATGAAAACAGTTTTGTTCATGCAGTGATAATATGCTAATAACCCAAAAAAAAATAAAAAATCTGCGGATATAATTCGTGGTTTGGAAAATCCCCCCCCCTACACCCTCGAGGACTTTTAGTATGTTTATCTGGACACCACAAGGTATAAATAACTATACCAATTTTCAAAACAACACGAATTATTTCTGCTGATTGATATTTTCGGCTTAATTTGACGTGGCTATAAGTTTAGTTTCTATTTAAACGATATGTAACTACAGTTGTGGCCCTAAGCGCCACTTGCACCATCCTACTAACTAATGAGGGGTTAACCGGTTAACCCCTCATTAGTTAGTAGGATGGTGCAAGTGGCGCTAGATTGTTGTGTTAGGAAACACCTTGCATGTAAGTAGTGACCTGATGTATGAATAGCGTTGTCACTATAATATTGACAGTAAGGTACAGAACTGCACGGGGTGGGTCACGTTATACTGTTGTTGGTTATTACCAGTACTTAGGTTAGGTTAGGTTAGGTTAACAGCAGGTAGATATATCGTCGGGTGATAAGCAAAAGTCACTAAGTACCACCACAAGTTCATAGCCATAGTGAACCGTAATATTATGCGAATAAGGTTGATTTTTGTTTAATTATTTTTCAGTAGTTAGTGAGTTTTGCTTGTTACCTGACGGTATGCTAATTATTATTATTTGTTCACATTTAGCGGGTTCGATTCCCGGATCAGCCAGGCGATTTTTCTTAATTATTTGCAATTCGTATTGTTTTGAAATAAAAATGAAAGGAAGCTATTTTTACTTCTACTCGTCAAATATATGGTCATACTTCTAATCCATTCGCATCCATTTAACTTTGAAATAGTAGGTACAGTCAGCTTCAAATAGCCAGCCAAAGTCGCCAAATATGTCGCAACACACCTTTCTTGCCATGGGAATAAGGTTGTGTTTCGATATATTTGGCGAGTTGTCACCAAATATTTGACGAGTGGAAGTAAAAATAGCTTCATTTCTATATTTATTTAAAAACAATACGAACTACATTCAAAGAATTTGAAAAAAGTCGCCTGGCTGATCCGGGAATCGAACCCGCTTTTTTAGTACTTCTAAAGCGGGTTCGATTCCCGGATCCCGCTGACGGTACTTCTGTATAGTGGCTAGAGGGTAAATAGTATTTAAATAGGTATTTTAGTGTTGAATAATAATCACTTTTATATTCGACTCCGTATATTAAAATAACCAGTTAACTGTACAATGGTTCAGGCGGGACTGGCGTCCCGTTGATCCGTTCCTACGGATATGGGTTTTGGCTAATCAGATCAAATCGCGGTGCACGCGCGCTTGAATATGAGCTGACATAGCTTAACTGTTACTATACCGCTAAATGTGAAAAACAAAAAAAACCTTTCAATTTTACTGTACCGATCGAAAGGCTCAATCAAAGGGTTCTTCAAAATAACATAGCATCTTAAATAAATGTATGTAATTAAGCCTTCCGATCGGTACAGTAAATTGCAGGTCTTTCTTTCATTTAGCGGGTTCAATTCCCATTTTCGAAACACCGAGTGTTTGTTTTTGATTTACATATTAGTAAATAGTTGATTTTTCACTGGAAACTTTTAGTTTCCCATTATTATCTACATTATTTGTATTTTAGTGGGCAACATTTTTTTCTATTCTTACGGACCTGCAAACGTTTTTTAATAATAAAAGTTAGTTTTATAAATATTGTTGTATTTTTTCAGGTAGCTATTGTCGTTCGCGACTTTTGGCATTGCTAGTTCTGCAATGTTGAACGTAAACATTGCTATCCCCGCGATATTCCACTGCGGAGCTAGCAACGTCAGCATTGCTATCCCCGCAATATTCCACTGCGGAGCTAGCAACGTCTGAATTGCTATCCCCGCAATATTCCACTGCGGAGCTAGCAACGTCAGCATTGCTATCCCCGCAATATTCCACTGCGGAGCTAGCAACGTCAGCATTGCTATCCCCGCAATATTCCACTGCGGAGCTAGCAACGTTAGCATTGCTATCCCCGCAAAATTCCTCTGCGGAGCTAGCAACGTCAGCATTGCTATCCCCGCAATATTCCTCTGTGGAGCTAGCAATGTCAGCATTGCTATCCCCGCAATATTCCTCTGCGGAGCTAGCAACGTCAGCATTGCTATCCCCGCAATATTCCTCTGCGGAGCTAGCAATGTCAGCATTGCTATCCCCGCAATATTCCTCTGCGGAGCTAGCAATGTCAGCATTGCTATCCCCGCAATATTCCACTGCGGAACTAGCAACGTCAGCATTGCTATCCCCGAAATATTCCTCTGCGGAGCTAGCAACGTCAGCATTGCTATCCCCGCAATATTCCACTGCGGAACTAGCAACGTCAGCATTGCTATCCCCGCAATATTCCACTGCGGAGCTAGCAAAGTCAGTATTGCTATCCCCGCAATATTCCACTGCGGAGCTAGCAACGTCAGCATTGCTATCCCCGCAATATTCCTCTGCGGAGCTATCAACGTCAGCATTGCTATCCCCGCAATATTTCACTGCGGAACTAGCAACGTCAACATTGCTGTCCCCGCAATATTCTACTGCGGAACTAGCAGCGTCAGAATTGCTATCCCCGCAACATTCCACTGCGGAGTTAGCAACGTCAGTATTGCTATCCCCGCAATATTCCACTGCGGAGTTAGCAACGTCAGCATTGCTATCCCCGCAATATTCCACTGCGGAACTAGCAACGTCAACATTGCTGTCCCCGCAATATTCTACTGCGGAACTAGCAGCGTCAGAATTGCTATCCCCGCAATATTCCACTGCGGAGCTAGCAAAGTCAGTATTGCTATCCCCGCAATATTCCACTGCGGAGTTAGCAACGTCAGTATTGCTATCCCCGCAATATTCCATTGCGGAGTTAGCAACGTCAGCATTGCTATCCCCGCAATATTACACTGCGGAGCTAGCAACGTCAGCATTGCTATAACCACAATATTACACTGCGGAGCTAGCAACATTAACATTGCTATCCCCGCAATATTATTCTGCTGAGCTAACAATATCAACATTGATGACTTCTCTATTCCGTCTTTCAACTTTGCTAAAACTACGACTTCAAAGTAGTTTATATAACGAAGTTCACTTGATAAAACCACAAAATAAAAATTGCTAAAATAGCTATGTTCGGAATAGGCATCAAAGAAAAATTGTTAAAAACTAAATTTGTTAAATTAACAATGTTCATATTGCAATGTAAAGATTTGCTAAATTAGCAATGTTATAAATCACAACTTTTACTATGTATTATTGTCAACGTTATTTCACAATGTCGACATTGCTGAATATTCACAAAGTTAAAATTGCAAAATAGGAGCAGACAGAGTCAAATTGCGAGAAATGTTACGTTGTGAAATTAGCTATATGATTTTTCACAAAGTTGAAATTGCGAAATAGGAGCCGACAGAGTAAAATTGTGAAAAATTCGACTTTGTGAAATTCGCTATGTGCTTTTTCACAAAGTTAACGCTTTCGCTTTGTCATTTACGCAATTTTTTTTCGCAAAATTAAGCTTGCTGCGCCCGCAATTTGACTCTGTCGGCTCCTATTTAGCAACGTTTTTTTGTTATTTTCACAATAGTTTTCTCTGAGTGTACGCATCCTGGAGTCATTTCAGAAACAAATATTTCTTTTTTTTAATGATAGGTATATCAAGATAAACATTAACATGAGGTTAATAGTTGGGATGAACTCAAAATTATTGTCTTATAATTTTCGTATCATCTCCTTCCTAACTACATTACATATATCAAATGAAACCAAGAAAAGTCTGCAGAGATTTTGACAGCACACGCAGTGCCAGTGTTATTTATACGTCATAATTTCATAAAAGTTTGACGTTTAAAATAACACCTGCAATTTTATGGAATGGAATGGAATAGCGATTTAAGAAGTTCACGATGATCGGATATGGATTTATCCTCTTATCGGCATTTATATTTTTATCATGTTGCCTACTTGTTATTAACGGAGCTGAAACATTATGTTATGCCATATACTGTTGTGCAATATTTTGTATAGGCAAGCTAACACCAACTTGAACTTACATTTTAACAACAAAATAATGTCATTTTGTTATCGTTCGCCCGTGCATCTTGCTCCCGCCAATAAATGTAGGAACAAGTAAATATGAGCGAAATGCATGCGCGAAGAAGTACCCGTACCATGAATCACAGACAGTGTCAAAACTGATATACGCTAACGTGTACATAATTTACTTTCTATACATCTCGCTCGCATTAATTATGAGAGTACGAGCGAGATGCATATTAACTTGAAATGATAACTTAATTTATGACCCATTTCGTACCTTGTCACAGTGACACTGAATATGAAAGTCGCTACAGACCTCATACTATTGTCACTGTGACAAGGTACAAAATGGGTCCGAAATTAAAATCTTTAACTGTACCTCCTATCCTGTGCGATCCGACGCCATTCAGCCGCCTGGATGACGAGTGGCGAAACCTAGTATCGGAGGCCAAGATCCACTTCGGGTCGCTGAGCCAGCGAAGTAAGTAAGTAAGTAGTAAGTAACTGTACCTACTATCTTGAATCGTAACCTAAAAAGATAAAGACATTGTTCTGTAAGTGCAAAGTTTAAAAAAGCACCATTGAATAATTTGTATGTACTATGTATTGATGTAATTTTTTTTTTTTTTTTACCTACGATGGTGATAATTATCCGCTCGACGTCGACGGTATAGTAGTACCTATACTATATACGAGTATATTAAGTATAATTATTCATATTTAACTTAGTTTAATCATAAAGGAACTTCATTTACTTATTAAAATTGCTTTAACCATAGCTGGCATAATTTACGTTGGCAACGAGTGCGGTTATTAACATAGAATTTTAAAGTTCGAAGCACGGGCAGGTATCAGACGCGCCCACCGGCCAGCCAAACCACCTCTCATTGTAAATTTAACGCTTTAGGCATTTTCACGGGCTTTTCGGTTTTATCCAACTTCGCAACCAAGTTTCTGAGCTCTCTGAAGCATGTAATACTTACTACAGTGTTTTCTTATTGTTAACATGCAACAAGGGAGCCTACGACCGATTCATATCACTAATACCAAAAAGAAAAGTAAACATTGTGTTTTACGACGAAATTATTGTCAAAGAGATTTATGAACACTTGTAAATTTCTTGACGATTTATTTGCTTAAGGGGCTACCTGAGGTTTTCATCGATTGTTGACAAGTTTTGAATCGTATCTCCTACTTTTGCACTACATATAGAATTATAAAACAAGCGGCTATCGGTTCTTCAATATTTTATCTCCATTTTAAACATTGTCTAAAAAAACACTTTTTTCGTATCTCGATTGCTATGAAAGATCTTACTTATACGAAATCTACATATTTGCGTTCGTCTTAGACGTCTCTAAAAATTTGTCTAAGGTTTTAATTTTAAACTAATTAACACAAAAGTTATGGCCAGAAAACCAATTTTTTGGCCTAAAATTGTTCAACTTTGATGCCAAATATTTCGAAAACAATGAACTTTGAAGTAAATATGGGATACTATATTGCTAAAATCCGTTGCTGTTAATATGATAAGCTACAAAAAACATTAGAAAACTAAGGGATTCAAATCGAAGGTCATTGGGGCATGGGATCCCCTTAAACAGCATGATACCTCAGTTCAGAATAAGCGTATAGAATACATACCCCACAACTAAATAAAAAAAAACCCTTACGAAATCTGCATTATCAAGTTTACATAAAATCGGGTGTAATTGCAAACTTGCGAGCGGCATGCATGCGGGTGCTTGTTATCATTTTATTAAACTTTACCCGTGGGCGCTTTGTTTGTCATTTTGTTTGCCCGTGGTGCGCAATTCGTGCAAACCTGGATTTGTGTTCAGGATTTTAAAATACGATACCAGGGGGCCTAGCCAAGATAACAGTCTTTTGCATAAAACGAAACGAAACGCTATTGTCTCTCAATCGCTTTTCTATGTTAGTGATATAGAGACAGATATCGTTTCGTTTCTTTTCTCTGGGAACGATTTTCATCTTTGCTAGCCTATATGACTAGATAACGTGATATAGTAGCTATTTTATTGATTTGCAAAACTGTAACTGTAAACCAAATTAAAATTCACTTCAGCCAATTGGTCAGTCACTTACTTTTACTGAAGCGGTATCTTTTACTGAGGTGTGCAATTGTACGATAAAGCATAAGTGTTTTACCTATATACATATAAACCATAAAGTCGCTAAATACCACTAAAAAATGTAAAGTTGCCATAGGCAGTGGTAGCCACGCTACATTATGTCACCTTTTTAAATCAAAAGGCCCAAGCTTCATTTGGTCCGCCCGTCTCTAAGTCCGACCCTCTCGCAACAAATAAACTTATCAAGCAAAAATCGCTGAAATTTCTATGATATTGATATACAAATTTTAATTTTAAATCTGAATACGCCCCCTGTCTGCGTCATTACAATATTAGGTTATAACGTGTAATGGGATCATTTTCATTTTAGCTGAGTGGCGAGTACGTGATCATTTCAAGTTAATTCGCAATATTAGACCCTAATCAGGTAAACACAATTAATCGTCGTTCTCCTGTGTACCAAAATTGAATATGTTTGTAAACATACTCATATTGAGTTTTAATATAAATAAAGCTTATGCGAATTATTTTATGAACTAAGTATGTAACGGTGTAAAATTAAGAGTTAACATTACAAATGGTTATCAATATTATCACATCCGAGATAACTGCAGTGGAAAATACAATGAGGACGGTATTATAACGGTGGGGTAAAAAAAGTGATCTGGAATCTTTTGGAAAATTACACAGGAAAGTTTTCAGGTCGAGAAATTTCCAAGATTATAATCAAATATTGCAATTTGGGAACTTTACGAAGTGAGTATATGAGGAACAGTAAATTATAGCTACATTACTTGGAAAATGTTGACTTTTTAGAACCTAGCCAAGACCTTTAAGTTTATAACCATATCACTCTCAATATCACAACACTTTTGACATAAGTAGTCATCGAGGTGAAAACAACGGCCTCCAGAAAACAGATGTGTATAAATAGGTATGTGTATTACATAAGGTATAGCTAAGCTATATAGGTACAGCTTACTAGTTATATCACAGATAATATAACACTAGAAGCTAAACCAAACTCACCCCATCATAAACTTTATCGAGAACACTTTGATTTGATAATACGGTTGAGTTGACAGACGTTTAGTTGGGATGCGTCTGGCGGCGGGCGTGAGGGGAAAGGATAACTTTGATTCATTTAAGCCACGGTTGACTAGATGTAGCATATAACGGTCGCGGGGACCAACGTAATACCACTCTCATACTAATAAATAAACAATAAATAAGTATATTATAGGACAATTTTACGCTGATTGGCCTACTAGTCCCAAGGCTTGTGTTGTACTGGGTACTAGACGACGATAAGTACTTCTATACTAATATTATAAATGCGAAAGTCTGTCTGTCTGTCTGTGTGTTCCCTCTTCACGCTTAAACCGCTGAATCGATTTAGATGAAATTTGGCATAGAGATAGGTTGAGTCCCTGAGAAGGACATAGGATAGTTTTTATCCCGAAAATCATCCCTTAAGAAAGTAAAAAGCGGGGTGGAATTGAGATAATTAATGAAGTGTCTGCTAATTTGTGTGCATAATATGCTCAAATTGAATAATTGCTATAAGATTTTCTCCAGGCGCTATTCTTACTCTAGCTGGGGTTACTAAGTCCACGCAGACGAAGTCGCGGGCAAAAGCTAGTAATATATACATAGAAAACATCCATAACTGACGAACAAATATTTGTGATGAACCCACAAAGCCCTTGCACTTGCCAGGATTTGAACCCGGTACCTCCTACATCACAGGCAGGATCACTACCGACTAGGCTATAGGAGGCCATACTTCATACTAATAAAATAAAAGAGCGATTAAAATTAGAAAAATCTTTATTTCGTAAACACGGTAAGACTATTTGATTTTCTTTGATGTCTGCGCGCGAAAATTAAAAATATCAACAAATTTCGTGGGATAAATAAACGTGGACTTATCGTTAAATCAAAATAAGTGGAATTTAACTGAGTTGTGCGATCGATGGTAAAGTAATTAAATTATTAAATGATTTTAAGAGGGCCGATATGTTGTGACCGCGATATTTCGTATATGCAATTTTTTTTTATGTGACAGTCAGCAAGTGACATCAGAGGAGCCACTTAAGCGTTGCCGACCCTTGAGAACCCTGAATACCCGCTTCTAGAAGAACCCTAAATACCCGCTTCGTAGCACAAAGGAAATACCGCAGGAGGTAACTCATTGCACATTCTGCACGTTCTGGGAAGAAACGAGCGAGATGCACGCTTACTCTTGGTGTGACATTTAACTAAAAAGTGGGAATGAGCTTTGGTCCTTTGGCGGGAGGTGCGGTGATAAAAACGAGTCGATGGTACCAATTCAAAAAGTTCTTCGGAGCATACCTCATTGTACATTCATAAAGCGGTGTCTATGGGAGTTAGTCTTTAGCGCGAGTCAGGGCGAAGGATAACTTTGATTCATTTAGGCTTAATCTCGGCCGCGTCTCCACTATCTCATTAGCCGGCCAATTTGTCGGGATCACGCCAAGACTTTAATCTTGCGGTTTGGCGACTTGTCGCTTTTTTATTGAAATGACTTCGAAATAATGGGTCTTTATAAAGCTTATATGGTTAGCTTATATGGTTTGAGTGCTGATATCTATCTCTTCTCTCTCTACCACCAGCTTGGGATCCTGTAGTCCATCTGATAAAGGAACAAGCGAGACATAGACAGTGAGACCTTTGTGTCAGTGTTGGATGATGTCGGACATTCTGAGTATAATATATAGTATTAGGTAGTTTTTCAATTCCATATCAATTCAAATCTATATTTAATTTAATGCATGTTAGTTATAAGATGTAATGTTTTGAAAAGATATGTCCCGCCGAGTTTCTTGCCGGTCCCATAGTGGGATACCCTCCTACAATTTAGGAGGGAGTTAAGTCTTCTCGGGTCTGAGGTGTAGGGATAGAGCCGGCGTAGCTTTGTCGCGTAATTCTATACTTGAAAATAGTTGTAATGTATAACTAGCCTTATGAACCGATTTTCCATGTTTAACCACTTTAACCAGCCTTAAAGTTTATTGTTTATTATGGTTCATTATTTTTGTATGTAGGTTGTTTTGCACATTGTACTTTTTCCTCAGTCACCCGTTGACCACGAACGCTGTAAAGGGTTCGAAACGTCGGGATGTATTATAAATTCAATATACGGGATATAATCTGGTTTCATAGTTTTATTTCATGGTTTTTGTTAAGGGGCCTGGCAAAAAAAGTAGAAATTAAAAAGTGGCTACACTGCAGTGTCGTCCCTTTCAAATCAATCTAAGAAAAACGGGACGAGTGAGAAAAAACTACAGTGTTGCCCCTTTTTTATTTCTACCCTTTTTTGCCAGACTGTATTACACTACAACTACTCCCACAAGTTTTATCATTCGCTTTGTCAGTAGAAGTCACTTTAGCTCTGTGTCTTCCATACATAAAGAATGCCTTTCTGGTATCCTTTTGCTTGAAAGTATTTTAGATTATGAGACATTATAATGTATTAACATCATTGACTTAATTACTAACATGTTGAGTTATACATTTTATTAACCGTGAAGCGTTTCTGTTTCAGTTTGGCCAAAAATGCTTTAGTATATCTGGTTGACCGGCTATTCTCCCCTACGGGTCGAATTTTTCAACCGATTCTGTTGAAATTTTGTGGGCGGGTTTGCGAGGTCTACAGTTCACTGAACCACCAGTTTTCATAACTAATTGCATAACAAGGCCGCTGCTAAGGTCAAACACAGCAAATACGCCAACCTTGGACCAGTGTATGACTTCATTACGGTTGCTGTCGAAACGGCTGGGCCACGGTGCGCCGAGGCCAAAAAGCTGGTCAGGGAGATCGGGCGTCGGTTGAGGGACAGAGGCTGTGTGACCCCCGGGCTGGATCTTACCTGGTCCAGCAAATATACTTAGCCATTCAGCGTGGCAACGCAGCTGGCATATTTGGAACATTTGGGCCAGGTGGGGAACAGTTCGGGACTTAAAACGAATTTTCGACGGGACTAGTTTGTTATTATAAAGTTTTTATATACTAAGTGTACCTATACAGTTTAGGTTTACTAGGTTAGTTTTAATTTTATAATATTGTAATTTTATTTATTATAGTATTACATAATATATTAGCATTGCAGTCAATATTAAACTTTAATTAGTAGTCAGAAGTAAATTGATTTGACTATCGAGGTTAGGACCGAGATGCACTTTAGTTCAAAGCCATCCGATATCCTGGGATTACGGCGCTAGTTATAGAGGCGGTAAAGTTCCCTACTAAATACTGAAACTTACCGATCTCCCAAACATTATGCTGAGTAGCGGTTACCTAACTTTTAAATTACGTGCCCCAAATCCCTAATTGAAATTTCACAATTTATACTGACCTTAATACTTTGATCGTTCAAATGAAATGAGTTTTTTCATGAAAATAACAACAGCAATTACTTAACGAACTCATAATTATGAAAAAAAAATCGCTAATTACCGACTTTCCCGCAATGCGTCAAAAACGTTTAAATTAAAATGAAATGAACACGTTTCCTCTCGCCCAAAGTGAAAATTTTGCTCTTGATATCCAATATTTTGTATTGCAATTTGCAAGAGACAATAATAATGAAACTAAATTAAATAAAGAGAAAAGAAAATACAGGATGTCATTAACCTGTCTGTTGACCTTTTGACACAGGTAATCAATAGAGACCGTAGGTAATAATAGCTCGTACTGAATAGGATATGAAGAAAAAATCGATAGCCCAGTTACAAACATTCTTTGTCCAATTCTTAGGCATGAATTTAACTTTAGAATTACCCATTCTAGGTATTAGGTCAATATCGTGGTGACAATTTGCATGCTAAAGCCTTCTAGGCTTTGAGAATTTTCCGGAGCGGCCACAGGCGTCCAAGCCGTGTATTCCCGTTGTTTGCTGAGTGCAAGCGAATTAAATGGTCAAGCTATCGTTTGTGAGTGCGATCTTGGTTTTTGTATTGTAGCTAGGGTGCGCGCTAGGATTAGTTCGCCTGAGAGGTCGACTCGGTACGCGATTGATATAACACCCCAGCGGGCGACGCGGGCATTAATTAAAACAGCAATTTATCTCACTTAGCCGACTTCACGCTGCTTACCCTGAAGGCTAGTTTTGTCCTAACAGATATATGAGACTGTTGTCACTTGACTTGAGCTGGTGCTTGTGTGTTGTTGTGGTTGTGTTGTGTTGCTTGGTGGAGCTGGTGGTTGAGGTAGTAAAATAACTGATTTCGTATCGTCAAACTTTGCCTTCAATAATTAAATTAAAAAAATATAGAGTATTTCTTGTTTTGACGGTTTGATTCCAGGTTCATAGAATAATAAGAACGTTTATGGCTATATTTATGAGATAATTAAAATATCCCACTATTTCTGAGAGATTAAAAACTTATAATATAACCATAGAAACTCGTCTTTATCCGCAAGGCTTTCTGATAAATCCTTTAATCTTCCCTGTATTCAGAGCAACGTGTGTGAAAAATGCTTTAGACTTGACATGATTTGAAAATGAACATAGTTATGTAGGTACCCATGTATAAAATAACCAAGAATCACTTTTATTACAATTAGTTATTATTACAAACAGGCCATGCTGGGACATGAAGTGACCTAGTCGATCCAAAAGTTAATGTAGGTACTTATATTATATATGAAAACATATTTTTCACCAGTACCCGTACCATGAGTCACTGACAGTGTCAAAACTGACATATACGCCATCTTGATAGTAGCCTCGTGATTAATTCCTTTATTTTTTGTTCATTAATATTGTTTAAAGTGTAATATCGATAGCTTTATTATACAGTAATCTAATTTGGTAGTGTGCAGTGAATGGAGAGTTAATCTCAAAGCGTGTTTAACCACCATTTTGGAGTCAACGGCCGGTAGTCCACGTGCTTCTCGTAAAATCCAGCTATCGGTTTTACGAGACAACAACAACGAACTACCGAACAACGTCGTGCTCTAAGAGCATTTGGTATTTCTACCTCTAACCGTGTCTGGCTAGAGCCCTAGAGGCCCATAATTTTATTTACCGTACACTGGCTGAAGAAAATCTAGAAATATTAATTCGATCCCACGTGGATCCCACTTTGACGTTGGCGAAATCATCGACAGTACCGATGGAGCCATACTACTTAAAGATTGATTGATACATCTCGCTCGCACTAATATGCGAGTACGAGCGAGATGCATAGAAAGTAAGTTACGTTCTCGATAGCGTTTATTTCAGTGCCAAACGGATGGTAGCCATACAACAGGTATAAGAAGTTTAAAAGGAAACACCGAGTATCAGCAGGTATAAAAAGTGTTTAAGGAAACGGCTCAGAACTTTTGAGTTTGGTTCTTTTGTAGAAAAAAAAAAATATTTCGCTGACAGGCAGGAGTTAAGAAAAGCGATAATAAAAAACACATTAGCATATTAATATTGTTTTTGGGAATCCAGGAACTTTCAGTATGTCTCGTGGTAACCTATACAACAGGGTATCATACTAAAAGTTCCTGGACTTCCAAAAGATTTAAGTAAATAGAGTGAGACCCAGTTCTGAGTACCACTCGCGTTTCAAAATTTGACAAGCCGTTTTCTGAATCAAAATAGGGTTGTTGTCACATATTGATAACGATTTTATAACTAAATCTAGTTAAATAGATAGAAAATGAGCAATTTATCACAATAAATTGGAAACAAAAAATCTATGGGAATAATAAAAAATACGTTAAAAAAAAACTTCCAAATAGGAAAAAATAATAATGGTACTATTCGATTCCTTACATTTTATTTAAAAAAATATTGTAGAGCAACAATATACAAAAACGCAATTTTTTACCGACAAAATCGCAATTTCCTAGTTTTCCATACATCGAAACGGTTTCTAAGCAACAGCGACGTTACATGGTGACGATGACGCCACGATGTATTGCCATTTAGTTAGAAGCGTTTTGTCAGTAAAGTACGGGTGCCAGACTTTGACCATCGTTTGTGACTTTTGTATTGCTTTAAGACAATGGGTCCCATATAGACATTTGATCCTCGAAACAAACTTGATCGACTGAACCATAAAATAATAAAAATTTGTCAAATACCCTATTAGTCTAAATTTCCCATCAAATATTATGTGATATGTCATTACAAAATAGATGGCATGATATACAATTCTTGTTTCAAAGGGACGTTGTTTGAACAAAAGGACATTTCCGTCAAACTTTGATATCGACAAAACATACAGAAAACAAAAACAATAGTTGTTTTCAACGAGATACCGCATTATTAGTTCTGTTCGTACTCCCACACGGCACTGTTGGGGCAATGTTTCTTCTAAATAGAAAAGTTTTAATTTGCTGTGGCGCTCGCTATAGGTACAGCGAGACAGCCAACATTGTGGGCAACATAAAAGGCACCTACTACCCAGCTGCCACCTTAGGTGAAGAAAACAAGACCGGTTGTTACAGTTGTTGTTATTATTTATTTTCCACTTAGTATAAATTGTAATTTTGAGCATATCTGTTATTGTAGGTTTTGATACCTCACGTAATTAATAGTAATAGCAAGCTCATTGTCAAAAAAAATTTTTTTGATACAAGCTTTTATCGTAGACTGTTTTCTTTCAACAGGCAACTAAATACTCATCGAGACAATTCTAACAAACCCAAACATAATTAGATTAGATTGCGTTGTTTTATCACATTCTTATTGGAAACTCCTGTGTCCATCATTAGATCAGCACGATGTTACCATAATATAATACACCCAACTTACATTATATATGTGAAGTTTCAGCTCAATCGAATAATATAATGGGAAGTGGATCTAAGTTGGCTTGCAAGATTTGACCCGAACGTTATACAGAGCAAATCTTGGTTTACTGGTACTTTGTAATTCGGTGATACTGCGTTATTATCTTACACAGATCTCACCACGAGGAAATAATAAGCCAAGGTTTGCCCTACATTGCAAGTTAAATAATAGCTTGTAACTACCTACATAATTATCATCAAATAGTTTGATATCACGTTGGAATAACCATCTTCTTGCTCAGCTCTTTTTAATTAACTCAACAGCTAAAAATCACCACCACATAGAAAGAATGCAATACGAATGTAATGTCATTTAAGGTCAATATTATGTAGACGACATGACAAAAATTCCATTGGATTTATTGCAAATAAGAATTTGCAATACTGATGCAATGTACTTTGTTATTTATTGTGCCACGTGATTGGCTACTGTTAAAATGCATTTCCCGTACTGTTCGTTGCGGGGATTATTGCATTGATACCTCTATATTGGAAAAGGTTTTGATTAAAATACGGTTCTGGAGGTAACGAAATTGAGTTGCTTATTGATATTCATTCATGACTCAATAAGCCGCTTCCAGAGTCCAGAGCCGGCCTCGCGGTGGCCGCGTTCGTTCGTCAGGACTCAGGGCTGTGACTTACCTAGATTAACTCATTTTGGCATACGTACCATTATTTATTTTAGTTCATTAAGGATTTGCGTTCGTTTTGGTGGTCTTAACGCCTTCTTTGATTAAATGAGTAGAAATAAAACTATTTTAACATAATCCGTTATCGCGTAGAATCCATCTAAAATTCGAACCCTTCAAAGCGTTTGTGGCCAACAATCACATACAAAAATAATGAAACAAAAACATTACATTTTAAGGCTAAAATGAGTAACTACTTGCAAAACACGCTTATAATATTACATTGTGATACAAGTGTGCTACGTTGGTCATTACGCACGAGGCGATATTGCGCAATAAGAAAGCCGATGTGTTTTTTAACACACTTGCGAGGAAATCTAAAATCTGTCATATTGCCTGCGGCCCCTCGCCCCGGCGGATGGCGGGCCGGCCGGGACCCGGAAGGCGGACGGCGGCGCGCCGGCGCCCGCCAGTCCTTGTTGTAAAATCTACTCCACCAATTTAAGAAGGCTCCATTTCCATACATATTATTAGCAATCAGTTACCTTTTTAAGTCAGTCGGATTATTATTAATTACCTAACAAGTGCTATAATATAATAATAAAGCACGCGTGCGTAATATCTAGGGTTAAGAGCCTAAAAGCGGTTCAATAAGTTCTACGTTACGAGCAAGTGTGTTGAAAAGCTAGTTACATTGCAACTATTTGAAGTACAATTCTAATATCTATACTAAAAAGTCTACACAATTCAAAACTATGGTCACAGTCTTCTGTCTTGCCACGTCTTGCTTAGAATGCTTTATATATTTGATCCCAAGCTGGTGGTATAGAAAAGCCTTCATCCCTAAAAGGGCTCGAAACAGTAATCTATTTTAAATTAGATTTACGCGATAAAATCTATTTAAGTACAGTGTAGTTTTATTTCATGAGTAGGTAGTTATCGCGGTAACCGAAGACATTATTAAAAGAGTGTATGTTAATAATAATAATGTAATTTAAAGAGGGCAAACTTACACCTGACATCAAAACGATATCTAAATAATGTCATTTTGTTGTCATTCGCTCGTGCGTCTCGCTCATGCTAATGCATGTACAGAAATGGACACGGGAATGATAACTGACATAATTTTTTTAGACATGATTTTTTGATGTTAGGTGCACGTTTGAATTAGCCTGTAAGTTGTTGTAGCAATATTTACCTACATTGTAAATGTTTTTGATTAAAACACGATCTAGGTAACGAAATAGAGACGCTCATATTTCAATTCATATTTCATCCAGACCCTCGCGGTGACCGGGTTTGTTTTGCTAGGGCTGCCACTTACTCAGATTAACCGTATCTGGCTAGCGTTTCATGAATTGCTTTATGTTCGTTTACAAAATTCTGCATTTTTTGCTCGGTTATTGGAGCTAGCCTAGCTATAGCTATTTTGACTACATTAGTATTAATGTCATTAAGCCGTATAGTGGTATTTTTTTCAAGTAGGTAATTATTAAGAAAACCTTCTACATCTGAATTCCATTTAAAGACATTCCATGTTTTCTATTTAGATTTAGATTTTAGATTTATTTATTTCAGGATAAAAATTACACTATAAATTTGCATCAATGTCAAAATTATGCTTATCTTCTTATCATGATCGTCAAACATTACATACTAAAAAATACAAAATAAATTAAAATAATTTTCTCTCCCAATAAGGATCGTCACATAAGTATGTATAAACAAAAGCATGTCAAAAATAGATGTCAATCTTAGCAATTTAGAATCATCATTAAATGTCAAACAAAATAAAATATCACAAAAGAAGTAAATGTCATTTTTAAAATACAATAAATCATTTGAATCATAAATAAAATTACATATTTCATTACAAATTCAATTCCATGAAGTCACTTATAGAGTACAGAGGATTATCCAACAAAAGGTTTCACAATTTGCGCTTAAATTTGTCGTCACAGATATTTAAGTGATATTTGCCCATTTATTATTTTAGTGATATGATATTTTCTATTTTAGTGATATTTGGCAATATTTGCCCATTAACTGAAAGGAGGCACTCATTATCATTTGTACAAGCAAGTTTAAAATTTAAAACCAACATTGACGCGGCAACCCTACTAACACTGAACTCAATTTCGTTTCAGTTAGCCCGTGACATGCACTCCTATTCAACTAACTGTGCTTAATTCCTGATTGTTAATCTTATCTAGTTTGTGCTTGGTGCATAAAACACTACATATACTACCAGTTAACACGTTTATATTAGACTTCACAAGGAAAATTTCATTACCGTTAACTTTATTAATTATTAAGCCTGAAATAGACCTGATGGTATGAAGGTTCTACTAAATAATATTTATTAGGGTTTTCGAATGCAATGGGTACCTATTATTTATCTGTTTTGTTGTTGGAGTCCCCTAAGGTGCTCAATCAAGAATGTATAAGTTATTTATAGAGAGGCTCCTACCACAGTAGAGCTGAAATATTTACTGGGGTAGCAAGTCAAATAGAGGCCGAAGTTCTGCCGGGAGTCGGCGAGTTGCCACACGTATTTAGGTTTCTGAGGGCTAAGTGACACTCCTCTTAATAGTCAGTTAATAGCATTAAGAAAATGTTGAAACAACGCTGTCGTGGCAAGTTGGTCGCCGAGGCGGACTCGTAATTAAGTTTTCAAAGAGAATTGTGGTTTATTTAGGGCAAACATAAGGGAACAACTGGCCAGTCAACTTTACTCCTTGCTTACCTGCGGTCTGGCTCATTTTATATGCAGAATCGAGGTGGCGGGCACGCCCTGTTGATCCTTTTAGTAGTAGTTATGTAGGTACTCTGTAAGACAAAATACACGCTTGAAGTTAGTTACGCACTGTCGATATTTATCAGGTGATTAACGTACTACCTAATAGGTATGTAACATGAAAACTAAATATTTACCTGTATGTATTAAGCCAGCCAAGGTTTGATATTGATAATAGATGGTTTGGTCTTCAGGTCTTTTTGCATTTTTTTGGAGGTTTCTTCCATAAGATACATATTATTAATGTACCAATCTTGAATAGAGCTGTTTCCTCGATGTATTCTTTTCGAACTCGACTTACCTAAAATAAAACAATAAAAATATAAATATAAATTATTTGCATATGTGGAAGAACTTTTCAATTTCAATCAATCAATTCAATACCAAGCAGCGATCCATGCCAATCGAGCATTTGCACTAGCGAATAGGGATACGGGTGCCGTTATTTTGAAGATAGACATCAAGAATGCTTTTAATAGCGTTGAGAGGGACACTATTCTTGATGAAACTATGAACAAAGTATCATCGATTTACCCGTTCCTTTATCAATGTTACCACGCTGACAGCCATTTACAGTATATCGACACCCTTATATCCTCGCGGGTTGGGGCCCAGCAGGGAGATCCTTTGGGTCCATTAATATCTTGCTTGGCCATGCAAAAGGTTATCACATCTTTAGATTCACCCCTGAACGTGTGGTATTTGGATGACGGAACGATTGGAGGTGATCCGCAAACAGTTTTGAACGATGATGTTGAAAGGCTGGTGCCGGCTTTGAGAGGGATCGGTTTGGAGATAAATTCGGGCAAATGCGAACTGTTCTGTTGCGATTCCGATGAGGCTAATACCATATCGAGATTTGAGGCAGTATTGCCAGGGGTGCGACGCCTGCAAAAGTCAACCTTTTCTCTTTTGGGTGCTCCTATATTTCCGGAAGGCGTAAGTTCGGCTCTGGAAGAGAAAAGGTTGGCTTTTAGGCTTTCAGATACACCTCAGCCATTTATCCGCGCATGTCTCGCTTGTTCTTCTGCGGAACTGTTTCGCGATGCCTCGGATAATGTATATTTTAAGAACATCTCCCACCTGGATGTTTCATGACGATGTAGCGAAATTAGATGACACACTCAAGTTAGCGCTGGAGTCAATATTAAATGTACATCTGAATGAGGCGCAGTAGACCCAGGCTGCTCTTCCGGTACGTCACCCGGGGGTCTTAGGGTTCGTCGGTGTTGTGAAGTAGGCGTAGTGGCTTTCCTTGCCTCGGCACATGGTACTTTGGGACTAGTCACTCGAATATTGTTTGACCATGGTGGCAATTCCCAGATACCTTTTGCTGCGGAGGCATTTGTCAAGTGGTCATCGTTTTGTCAGGGTACGGAACCGCCAAGCAATCCTGCGACCCAAAGAGGTTGGGACGACATCCTATGTAAGAAGGTGGTTGCAGATTTGCTGAGCGAGGCTATTGGCTCAGATTTAGCGCGCCTCTAGGCCGCATCTAGGTGCGAATCAGGAGCATGGCTTCATGCGTTGCCTTCCTCCCAGTTTACTAGATAACGATTCTTTGAGGATTGCGGTTGCCTTACGATTGGGTTCGAAGGTTTGCGAGGTACATAGGTGTATATGTGGAGCCATGGTTCAGGAGGACGGTCACCAGGGCCTTAGTTGTCAGAGGTGCGCTGGGCGTTTTTCGCGTCACCATGCGATAAATGAGGTAGTTCGCAGGGCTTTGGTCTCAGCCAATGTTCCCTGTGTCCTGGAGCCTCCGGGATTGTGCCGGGCTGATAGCAAAAGGCCAGATGGTCTTACATTGGTTCCTTGGCAGAAGGGTCGCTGCCTCTTATGGGACGCAACGTGTGTTAGCACCTTTGCCCCGTCCCATCTGAGTCACACCATCGGTGCTGCTGGTTCAGCTGCGGAGTATGCGGCTAAACAGAAGCATACGAAGTACTCTGCCTTGGAACCAATGTATGATTTTATACCAGTTGCGGTGGAGACTGCAGGACCTTGGGGTGCGGAGGCTAAGGAGTTTGTGTGGGAATTGGGTCGGCGATTGAGAGATAGGGGTTGCGATCCTCGCTCCGGATCGTACCTGATCCAACAGATCTCCTTGGCAATTCAACGGGGCAACGCTGCCAGTGTCATGGGGACGTTTGGGCCGGCTACGGTCCGGGGTGGCACCATAGCCTAAATAGTTTAATTTAGTGGTTAAGATTGACAAAGCCTGTTGCGGATTACATCATTTGTAAGTCGATGATGAAGCCTGCGTTGCCGATCACGATCTATGCATGGACTTTCTATTTACTGTTTTATTTATTGTGACGGGAAAACATTAAAGACAATTTTATTCAATACCTATGTACCTGATACTTCTACGAGTACACAAGATTTCTATTTGATATGATAGTGATACTTGTTACGTAGGTAGGTAAATAATATATGTAATATTGGCCTTAAACCATTGCATCAATATGATATTGTACTTCGTGTTTGATGTTCTGATACAAAGAATGTCATGAAAGCGTTTCTCGACGCGTTTATGCATTCGATCGTGTATTACAGGGCATAAAAGGATTGTTGAAGGCTCTCGTCGCTCCGATCAGCGAGTTTACGGTCCATTCGTCGCGAACTGTCGACGGCATGCAGCGCGCATTCGCGACTTTATGAGACACCTACACGCCCATGATGCATACCTACTACATGTATTAATGAGACGAAAATATATGAATAAAGTTGTGAAGCTGACGTGGAATGGATTTTAAATATATGTAGGATTTAAACTTAATTACCCTCCTCCTTTTCCTGGCGCTATCCCCCTTAGCATTAATCTATAACTAATGGATTTTTAATATTTTTATATAGGTACCTAAGTATATTCCGAATTAGTATGCTGAATGGAGTATCGAGACAAACCATTCTGGTTTAACGATGCTTTTTATCAAATATCATGTAAAATTTGTGATTTATCTCTAATAAAAAAAAATAAACAAAAGAAATTGTATTTATATATTTTGAATTGCTAATACGTTAGTCATTCATAAAGTTGATTTACCGATAAAATATATTATCTATGTACATAAGATGTTCTTCATTCAATTCGTTTGAATATTTAATAATGAACAGTAAAAAACCGGCCAAGCGCGAGTCGGACTCGCTCACGAAGGGTTCCGTACCATTACGGAAAAAAACAGCAAAAAAATCACGTTTGTTGTATGGGAGCCCCATTTAAATATTTATATTATTCTATTTTTAGTATTTGTTGTTATAGCGGCAACAGAAATACATCATCTGTGAAAATTGCAACTGTCTAGCTCTCACGGTTCATGAGATACAGCCTGGTGACAGATGGACAGACGGACAGCGGAGTCTTAGTAATAGGGTCCCGTTTTTACCCTTTGTGTACGGAACCCTAAAAATTATTCAAAATTTCCTTAGTGGAGCAAAAATTGGAGCAAAGTAGGACCATTTTACGGTACTCCAAGAATAATCCACTGATGCACTTTTGTTGTGTACTTATACTACAAGTGCCATAAAAACTGAAATCAGAAGTAATAATCATATCTTTTCCCTTTCCCCTTCATTCATGTTGAGTGAAATTACTTTTTATATCCGTTTATTACTTTCCGAGATAAGTACCAAATCCCTAATTTTTTTTACGCTGTAGCCGTAATGAAAAGCGAAAAAACTTTTTTATGGAAAATCGAATGGTTAGGCGAGTCGCACGTTGGATACGAATTCAGGCTATACATAGAGCGCATAGGGCGAATAACTGCGACTTAGCGTCATAGAACTTAGTATGTAGTGTTTTAAGCGCGAAATGAATAGCCTACATCTTGTGAATAATTATCTTTTCATTCATTAGTAAACTGCCACTGAATCATTTACACTATGTCCATTAACGTAGGTTAATAAGCTGGTTTACATTATTTTTATAGTGTTTAATAAGGACACGTTTAAATATCAACAAGTGGTTCATTCGATAAGTTTGATGGTCGGGTGTTCGTAAGTGTTTACAAAAGTAAAATTTGTATCTACGATTCTTTTTAGGGTTCCGTATTTAGTAAGTGACAGGCTTGTATTTTGGTCTATGGCGAATAACGCTAATAACTGACTCATGAATGTGTTTATGAATCTTGATTGGTAGTGCAGTAGCATCTTAATTTCCCGGGTTTGACCCCTAAAGATAAACATAATATAGGTATAATTGAATAATTCACGTCATTTATTGATTCCTATGTTAGATGTTTCCTATAAATCAATGCAAGTCGTTTGTACAAGGGAAAGGGAAGGGCTCTCGGACGGTGTGCCCCGGGGGCAACGGTAACCCGAGTGCGTGCTGGAGGGGGGCCTTTGGGTCGGGTGACTGCGGTCGCGGATGAGGCCATCGGGCCGGGCGCCTTCGGGCGCGTGAGGGCACAGGAATGCCGCTGACCTGTATAAAACTGCGGTCCCCGTAACTGTCTAGGCAGAGGGCCTATGATGACGGCCGGGGGGGTTGCCACTGCTGGCCGGCGCCGGCGTGGTGGCCATGAGGATGACCACCTCTATAAAAAATTGCTAAGGCAACCTGAGGGGGTGGAACCCGGGGTTTTTCCATCTCCTCCCGGCGTGGAGGTTGTCATGAGGGACCAGTGTGTGGTGTCGCCCTGCACACTACCTTCGAGAGGGGGAGCTTCGGCTCCAGGGCCTTCGGGTCCAGGAAGGGGACGGCTTCGGCTGTCGGCAGCAGGCGGTGTTCGCGGTGGAATGCTTACGCGTTCGTGTCACCGCCACCATTGCTGCGAATTTATCTTCATTGGAATTCTTCAATCATCAATCATTCTTAATTCGATTACTTTGTGTAGGTAGTTAAACAATTTTATATAAACATATGTACCATAATGTTAAAGTAAACATTATAAATGTTTATAAAAATATTTGGTGTCAGATTGAAATATCCCAGGGAGCAGGGAGGGAGTTAAGAATAAAAGAAGCCTTTGTGTTATGTTTTTTTTTATCACCACCATCATTTATGAATAGCAATTTTTTTAACGTTTTTTCCTTGCACCAAGCTCGCTTAGATTTTTTCAACATTGCGGCTTTATTATTTTAATTCGGTGTTTATATAGGATATTCCGGAGTTAATAAAAATATATACGAGGGTAGTACGGGTACGACTATTGCTTTTTTGTACCAAGGAATAATATAGTATGTACCTTTTAAAGAAAAATTAAAGTAAACAAATGTACCTATCAATAATAACTTACTTACACGTACCTATCTCATGAGTAAAAGAGCTAGTGGCCTAGCTAACTAGTAAAACCGGAAATCATGGGTTCGAATACCCACTCCTACCATGGAACATAATAAATCTTAATAAAAGTCCCCTACTAGGTTTTGATATAGCTAGGGCAGCCGTCGAACTTGTCTTTACAACCCCTACGGAAGAAAGTGTTACAGGATGCAAGGTTATAAACACAGTGGAAGTTGTATGTCTTTCTACAAGTGAGTTAGTGTAGAACCGCTAGAAGTATCCTTGTTAAGAATTTAGTGTGTACTCGTACCTAATGTGTGGTTGTAACAATACCATTCACTAGTATTGTGTCCACTGGGTTCCATTGTAGTGCAATGTAGTGAAACAACGGCGAAGCACCTGTGACGGCACCCGCTTTGTTACAACTTGTTACAACTTGTTACAACTTTGCACAAATGCTTCCTTTGGCTCACTCATCTTAATACAGTGTATAACTTCTGTACATAAAATGTGCGCTGGCGACATGAAATGGGAGCTTTTGCTCGCGACTCAGTGTGCGTAAATAATAGTAAATTCCATCCCCCTTTTTCACCCCCTAAAGAAACTTCCTCTGATCATGTAATAACTTAGCCGCCATAGTAACTTAGTCCTTCCACCTCATAGAATACATATGCATAAGGTCGGCCCATACTATAGGGTGGGTAATTAGTTTTTAGAATTGTGTTGCTATGCCCTGACAGGGTAACCATGCATACACTTAATACATGTTAACACCTTAATGTAACCATGGTTCTGCAATAAATGAAATGAAAGAAAAATATGTTCCTTAAGTACAATACAATAATAGTAGATTGTTAACCAAGGGATGAAAGGCACTCAACCCTGCGGAGGTTGTTTGGCGCTCGAATGCTGCGCAGTGATAGCGCCAATAGTCCGAGGCTGAAATGATGCCTTTCACCCGAGTTAAACACTCTACTTTTCATTTCGAATACGAGGAAAGTAAAATGCATGTGTTATTTTAAAAACATGACTAAGTAAGTATACATTTCTATAGTATTTCTTGAGGGTACTTTCAATTAATAATTTAGGCAAAAGTATCGTTATTTATGGAATGGGGAGTTAAATGTCACAATGGAAATTTTATAACAAATTCATTTAAACCCAAGTTTCAATTGCTTATTGTAAAAAAATAGAAAAAATCGTACTTGGAACGTAAAATGCTCTAGTGCAGGGACGTATCATTTTCTGCACACCCTTTAGATCAACAATGACCCTCTTTTAGAGCATGAGAAATGAAACGGATTAAATTCACCCAGGTGCACAAGCAACAAAAGATGATCATGTTTAAATTTATTGTTTTAAATATGCTATGATCTATACTTATCAGGGCGCTAGAGGGTCGGTTTTTGGTCTAGAAATCGATTTTTGGTCATGTCGTTTAGGACATGGGTATATTACTATATTTGGTATCAGTACATTCAGTATAATGTCCTGAACACAAATATATGAGATGACAAGCGCGAATGGTGGAGGTAGTTGCTGTGATGTCATAAAGTCGGCAGTACTAGTAACTATTTATTAATTTGTCAGTACAAAGTTTTTAACTTTTTTCTTTTAAAGATACCATGTGGGGTATCAAATGAAAGGGCTTTGTAAGTAGATCACAGATATATAACATATACTGCAATATTTTCACTACTTGGTCTCACAAATTATTAGAAAACGTTCAAATATTTCACATTCTACAGATGACTTTGAACTGTTCTAAATAATTGAAAATGACTGAATGGATTATTCCAAAATATATACCAAGTCACTGTGAATATCCTCTATATAATGTTAAAAAATAATTAACCAGATATATCCAAAACTCTTCTGCTCTGCGTGAAACTGACTTAGCGCCACTGGCTCTATTCCACTATACCGGGGTTAACCGGTTAAACCTGGAGTTACCATGGTTACCAGTACAATTTTACACTGAGTTAACGGTTTAACCGTTTAACCTCGGGTTAGTGGGATGGTGCAAGTGGCCCTTAGTCTTGTAGGCAACAAAAATGACAGATTCCTTGCGGTAAGTTTAATTAAGTTGCTAATACTGAAACAAGTTACCAAAACTAGTTAGTAACTAAATAATTAAACTTGTGCCAAGTTATGATGATGTAAGCGAATGAATTCTCCGGAGAACTGGTCTTGTATAGCCCCCTTTATTACCGGGTCACATCATAAACCATTTTTATTTAAGCACCTGCGCGTCAGAAAGAGCGTAACATTATTATTTTTACGTGGCTTTTTATAGATGCTCTCACGGTTTATCTCTTTTTTCGTCCATAACTATTTCTGTTACATTGTCTACTTAAATTAATAAATCATTTACTTATTTGACCGATTACATACAAAAATATCCAGGACTACAACCGGTGCCTGTATTAATTAAGACGTAGATAAAACAAAATTAAAAATAACTTTGATCACTTTAATATGTGCAGTGCAATAAACCGATATGAAAGGCGTAGTAGTGGCCGAACAGGCTTTAGGTTACTTTTCGCTCATGTCGTCTCGGTATGGGTTATGGGTATATTTGGTATCAGTACGTTCAGTATGATGTCCTGAATACAAACATATGAGATGACAAGCGCAAAAGTGGTGGGGGTAGTTGCTGTGACGTCATAATGTCGGCAGTACAAAGTTTTTAACTTTTTTTTCTTTAAAGATACCATGTGGGGCACCAAATGAAAGGGTTTTGTGAGTAGATCACAAATATATAACATACCGTAACATTTTCACTACATAGTCTAACAAATTATTAGAAAACGTTCAAAAATTTCACAATCCACAGTTGACTGAACTGCTCTAAATTGAAAATGACTGAATGGATTATTCGAAAATACATACCAAGTAACTGAATATCCTCTAAAAATGTAAAAAAATAATTAACCAGATATATCCGAAAATAAAAAAAAGTACATCAAGTTGAAAAACAGTATAATTTTCTGTTACATTAAACTGCAACTATTATTAAAACAAATAAAAAATCTGACTGATTACATTTTTTTTAATGGTCTTTTCACTATAGCTTTCATTCGGTACCCATATTGCTATAGTAAGAAAAAAAAGCAACCCCCCCCTTTTTTCATTAGCGAGCGCCTTTTCCAAAATTTATATAACCTAGGTAGGGATACCACAATTCTGACGAATTCAACCACATCTCATATGCCAAAAACCGTCCAGTCGTCTGGGCTGTAGGGCGTCTTCTTGCGGCGCTTGTATTCCTTTTCCACTGTTTCCGGTTTTGGGCTACGATGTTGTCTACTCCTACCTCTTTCAGGTCACACATTACGCCTGTGAGTTGTCTCCAGTTCATCCACCCCGTAGTTGTTCTGTGGGTTACATAATTATATTAACCCAAATATTTGAAATGGTCCACTGTCGGAATGTCATCGATGTGGAATTTTATTTTATTCTCGTCCGTCTGGCCATCAAAAATATACACGACAATGTCGTGTTGAAACTGAAACTGAAACAAGCATATGTCATATGCTCCGTTTTTTTGCGACTGATTTTAAGACCATTATTTTCGAGCGTTCTTAGCCAATTGTTGAAGTCGCTTTGCAGGTCTTCCACCGAGTCCGATATCAGAGCAACGACACCTGCGTACAATATACTCCATGGCACAGGTTTCTGGCATTTCTGACTTAAGGTAGTCCATGGTGACATAAAACAGAAGAGGGCTTAGCGCTGAACCTTGATGAACTCCAACCGTGATTTCAAACTTGCCGCAAGTTCCTGCTGGGCTTACCACCTGAGTTGTAACACCGCTATACATGTCCTGTATAAACGCTACATATTATCCAGGGACATTTTGTGCTCCAAAGTCCCGTGGCACATGGTCGAAGTGTTCCACATACCCGCGATTTCTCCAGCAGGACTCTGATGGTCTGAATTGAATCCGAGGTGCTTTTCTCGGCTACAAAACCACATTGGTTGGGTGTAAGCTTTATGATCTATCTATGTATCATTAATCTATTGTTTATGATTCTCTCCCAAATTTTGAAAGCGTGTTAGTTTACATTAGTTTTACAGCTATGTTATGTAGTAGTTGTTGCAGTCTCTAAATTTCACCCTTGGTCTTGGTAAAACGGCATCAAGAAACTTATTACTTCGACTACCTGAATAAATATATTGAAACATGTGATATATAAACGACAAGAGTAATCTTTTCCCAATTTCATATCGATAACTAATGCACAATAGAACGGAAAAGCGGGATATAATGTAAGTTTAAAGTAAAATTAGTTACCTACTCGTTACTATTCAAAGCGCTACTGTCCAGAAATCTGTTCGTAGCTCAAATTTAGGCATTATTCACGACCTGAAACACTGAAAGGCTAGTTTCTACCGAGCCGAACCATTCACCCGTTTTCTTTTACCAACGTCCAGCGTCATCGCCCCAGGCCAATTAGAAATATTGACGCTATTTCTTCTTTGTCCCCGTTGCCTCCTCCCGCTCCCGGTGCAGGTAAGTATGTAGTGAATAAATTGACTTCTATTTTTTTGGATTTTCATCCGAAAAATGAAGCAAATAATTTTCTGTTAGAAGATGAAGGTAATTGATTGTGTTATTACATTTGACTGATGTTAGTATTTGTGAACTAATGCATGTACATTCCGCACCTCTTACTTACTCTAAGTAATTATATTTTATTGTGAACATATTTTCTTTCCCACTACTTCCCGAAATGTTTATAATTAAATAAATTAATGATATGTCTACCAATTTTCCATACCATGAAGGTAATAATTTTTCCCCTCACTAGCTCGGAAAGCCGTCTTTTATCCTTTAAAACAAGCGGGGAAAAACGCATTTTATCCACTAGTGTGGAAAGTAATTTGACCTTGAATGGAGCGTGTTTAAGTAGCTTGACAGATAACAAAACGTAAAACGCTCATAATAATGGTTCGTTCGATATTAATTATCATTAAATAAATGGTTTGAGAATCTAATAAAAAACACCAGATTTAGCTTTATTTAATGATTTTAAGTCATAAACCTTAAAATTCCATAATAAACGTTTGTTTTTTAATAATTATGTTAAATATAATTCTGAACGCACAAGTTAAGTCGATGCAATTTCAAAACGCATCATTGACATTTCATACGTCAGAAATGTCAACATTGTCAACAAAAATTTTACTTAAAAACTTCTCACGTAAAAGTACAGAATTTCCAGTTTTTTTTGTTATAATATCGTAAAAAAGTGAGTGATTCCAGTTGATGAAGATGATCTAACGCCTGTGGATTGTTGCACTTTCCTCGCTATAGTGAGGGGAAAAGTTTTGTGTTACACACGGGTGCAAATGTATTTTACTTCTCGTGTGTTAAAATACAACTTTGCACCCTTGTATAACAAATAACTATTAACCTATGTCTAGTGATAAACAAACAAAAATATCACTTTTGAGAATTCAAATTTATTGATAATAATAGGTAGATATAAATTAATACTGACCTAAACTTAGCGAGAAGCTGTAGCTAAGAGTTAAAACCTGTAGCTAAGAGTAATATAAGAGAATGAAATATAAAGTTATAAATTAAACAGTGGTAAAATGGAGATAGTTTTTAATCAAATGGATGGGCTCGTAAATGTGTCCCCATATGTCTATTGTCTAGCACTACCTATATTACTTGGTATTGGTACAATAGCGCTAGCCGCTCCGTTGTTTCAGCAACAAAAAAACTTCGACCGCGCCACGCCACGTGTCAACTCTCCCATCGGTGCAAAAATTCGATGGAGCTATTTCAAGAATTTAGCCTCCCTTTAAAGCCCATAGTCTTGTTGATTTCGCTTTTCCCGCTTTTTTAGTTTCATACGTTCAGTCTTCTAAATCTTCTATTCCGTGAACTAACACTGTCACTAAAAACGACTATAATTTTAAGTAATAATAACATTCCTTTTGACAGCATAGTGATTTAAAAGAAACCAGAAATAATTTAAAATTGCGACAAAGGAAGGACAATGTTATTCATGTCAATGTTACTCTTTAGTAACCGTTGCGCAGTTATCCGGTAATATTTGATTTAAATTTGGTATTTAAAAATATTCAATTTTATGTAAAAACGAAACACGTACGTAGTACCCAGGTAGCAAAATGACGTCAGCAACGTCATAATGACGGCATTATTACATCATAATGACGTCGCTGACGTCATAATGACGTATTTATGCTACTGGGGTATTAGTAATAGTGTTCCGTGAAATAAAAAAGAAGCGGAATTGAAAACACATTTTTATGTAAGGAAAGAAAGAAAAACAAAGTGCTATATATTCACCACAAAGCAATATATTTGAGTTCACAGCTCTATCAGGGTGAAAAACTGCGCCAATCTTTAATCGCTTTCGGCAAACTCCACTGTAGGTTTAAACCTAGAAGGTAGGTTTTTATTTTTAAATTCAGAATATCCAGGTAATATTGATAGCTCAAGATAAATTTTTAATACGGTAGTTTGTTCTATCTGCTAATTACCTATATACTAAAAGATATTTAAAGATGAAAGATTAAGATAAAGAAAAACTAAGTATATAATCGTAGTGTGTATTTAGTTTAGTATTTAAAACTTGGATAATATTTTGGATTATTACTTGTGTTCCGGACCTTCGGGAGGCGTGCACGTGGCTGAAGCCAACACGCAGAAGCCCTTTTGATACTTCAATGAAATGTAAGGGGTACACCGAGCGGATGCTGCTGCCCTTGCCCATGTCATGGGATGCCTGCAGAGGCCGCACCCACCAGGGTGTAATGACTATTGAGAGTTGATGGAATCTAAAATTAACTAGGTTATTGCAATTTTTTTCCGGATTATTACTATTATTAGATAGACTAGTTATACAGTTGTTTAACCTAACGTTCAAAGAAGATTTGTTACATAATTATTGTAGGTAATTTTTTTTCCTACCAACCCAAAAATTGCTTAATGTTTATTTGAAAGGTTTAAATCCAGCTTTGACTGTACAAGTGTAATCCAAATGGCGAGGCAATATCTAAGTCAATTTATTTAAATTAGAAAATTCCGTCGAATTACGGAATCCAATTATTTTGTTCATTAGTCACTGAAGCACTTAAAGCACATTGTGGATATAAATGCTTATAATTAAGACGCCGTTCATGGGGATCGATCAATAATATTGTTATTTATAACTGGATACAGTGGCTCTCTTACCTAGAGTATCTGATACGGTTTTTGCATTTATCAAAAATATATTTTACATAGTATTTTAAATGGTACTGATTGAAGTACTACTACTTCGTAGCCTAAATGCAAAAGATACCGGTTATAAACTTACAAAGGCGTGTAAAATATTAGGTAAAAGCGGTATTATTTTCATACAAACCGCTGAAGATAAGAATGACAAAAACATTTTTTTTTACAATATCCGTTACATATGATGTAAGATCAAACATAGTCCAAACGTGGTAACCAGAACTAAAACTTATTATATTTGGTGAGGCATGGTACTAGGCTTCTAAAACATTCCGTATATACCTATAGGCCAATTAATTCTTGGAAAACATCTCATTTGATTGGCCTACTAGTTTTGAAAGAGACAATAATATTAAAGAGTGATGCTGTCATCAAATACCTGTCGCCCTATTACAAACAGTGCAAATTACACCCCAATTAGTTGGCGACATAATACACGCGTGTAGTACCAAATTAAAGCTAATGAAATATTACGGACTAGGTATTCACTTTCTCCTAGCAAGTGAAATAAGTACCAGTTATATTCTTAAATGCTATATTTTATCATGCTATTATAACGAATTTCCGAATGCAATATATAAACTCCAGTAAACGCAAGCTTTATCAAACCATTCGAGTTTCTTAAGATACACATAGGTTTTCAAAGTACCAATCCATACCTTACGTACGCAACGTAAGTACAAACACGAGATCTACCCAACCAAAAGATCAATTCCAAATCTCATTTGAGTAAGACGAGGGTCTTATTATTTGTTGACTTATGTAAATTGTTAGGAAAATACTCAATAAGCCGCGTCTAATACGTTGTAATCCTTTATCAGCACGAGGCAGGCATATCTAACATTCTGACGGAGAAGGAAACCCAAAATTGGAGGCCGAGAGGGCTAAGAACAACAACAACCCGCCCTTTTCGGATGATACTCGTTTAGATCGACACTTAGGGTGAACCGCAAGCAATTTAACTGTCTGCTTTTCAGAGGTCCGCTGATGGAGTATTAAATAACCGATTAGCTCTCGGGCAAATGCCCGAGAGCGAGATTTAACACGTTCAAGGACAGTCCGTCGTGAGACGTGAAAGGACACCCTCGTGATATGGCACCACGGCTGAAGCCGATGATTTTTACTTTAATGACAAAACCGCAATCTCGTCGACAACTGTATTATGTATACTAGACTTCGAGTTTTCAGAGGATTATAATGAAGTGCCGTTGTAAGTACACCACAAGGCTCTCTGGTATCACAGCAAAATCCTCAGAGTGACTTACTTACCGACTTTATGCATCACCACCACAAGTATAGGGCCGTGACGCATGCTGTGGCACGACACGGCTGAGAACGTTATACGGCTATAGACGAGACGCCGTATCACGAGCCTCTTCAATGTTTGAATATGAATACAAACTGCGCTGTCAATATGAGGCACAACTTTTATAGAAAATGAAATGTGGCAGTCCGTCTGTAGACGGGAAAACATCTTGTATGGGATTTAACTGTGTCACATCACGCAGTTTCGAGAATGGCACTGTGCCCGTGAACGTGTTAAGTAATTGTTTAGCAATAGTCAAAGTGGTGTTTTAGCGACACTAAGCCCTGTATTAATAGATCGTAAAGGGTCGGGGTGACTTTAAATTTAGATTAAGACGTTCGTAAAATATTGTTTGGTCAGTGGTCATTAGTCATTACTTAATTTTCAATGAAACTGCTTTCCATGCCACTCCCGAGGTGGAACTTTAACAAGGCTGATTGGAAGAAAGTAGATTCCTGCATACGCTTTATTCCTGCTACCGCCCGAAACTACGGACGCCTCGTGGGCCTGTTGCTAAAAACTGGCAAGTCTCATGAAAAGCGTACATAAGTAGGAGTACATTCCCGGATGAAACAAGGAAAGTTAACTCCTCTATGAAAACTTCGTCAAAACGGGCGACTGTGATGTCGGTCCTGAGTTGCTTCAGTCACTGGATCAAATCCGCGAGGAAAAATGGAAAGATACTGTCTCCAAATTGGACTTCAGACATTCATTCGAACCAGATCGCCAACAGAATAGTGGAAACCTCTACTAGGGCAAAAATTTTGAAGACAGACACCATGACGATCCAAAACCAGTTTCAAGCCCTGAAACAAAATCTTACTACGGACTCAAGCCTAACCTTCCTCCATAGAAGAAGTTTCGGAAGCAATCGAAAACATGAAACCGGGAAAGGCGGCCGGTACAGACGGAGTGTACAACGCGTTTTTTTTAACCTGGGCCCAAACTCACACCGCTGGCTGGCTGCGTTCTTCTCAAACATTTTGCCGTCGAATTTCCTCCCAAAAGCTTTTAAAGAGACAAATCAAGCCGGCAACGAAAGTTAAATAACGGTTTCCCCCAACTTTAACTTATATATCCATGATCTTCCCATCACCAACGCCAGAAAGTTCATCTATGCGGACGACATAGCGCTGTCCACTCAAGCCAAAGACTTTGCTTCCCTCGAGCTAGTTTTGTCTGAAGACCTGGAGAGGTTGGCCTCCTCTTTGCGAATACTCACTCATAGCCCCGCAAAAACTGAAGTCACTTGCTTTCATCTCCACAACAAGCTGGCAAACTACGAGTTGAACGTACACTGGCAGGGAAAAAGACTGACGCACAACTTTGCCCCTAAGTACTTGGGAGTCACTTTAGATCGTTCACTCGCATTTAAAGAACATCTTACAAAATTGGGTAGAAAACTGCAAACCAGGAACAACATCCTCAAAAAAACTTGCTGGTACTTCGTGGGGAGCGAATGCAGACTGACTGCGCACCTCAGCCTGGCCCTCGTTTACTCTACTGCCAATTATTGCTCACCGGTGTGGCTGGAAAGTGCGCACACGGACCGAGTCGATTTGAACTCAATAAGTCGATGAGATGCATTTCAGGCACCATTCTTTCCACACCAACTTACTGGCTCCCGGTACATTGCCCCTCCCAGACTGAGAAAGGAATGCTCAATGGCTGAGAACCTTGGATATAAACGTGTGACATACCTGTTATATTTCCGACTTATTTGTGTCTTTTTATGCCGTTCAATTAAATAAATAAAATTAAATTGCTATTCGTGTTAACGGTTCTGGGTTTCCATTGTCGAACTGGAGCAGTATTCAGATTTAAAAATCTGTCACAGGCAAACATGTATTTCATTCACTCTTTCATTTTTATTAGTATTTTATCTGATAGTGGGGACCATTTAAATCTCGAAATTTAATGTATTATTATATTATTAACCATAGAGACTATACGTATCTGTTAGTATGGACACAAACAATTTGATCATGCATTTTATAGGTAGTAAATCTTTTAAATGAATGTGGATTTTGAAGCAGCACTTTTCTAAATAATTTGTAGATATCAAACTACATTATAAAATACAATCATAGCGTAACGTTAGGTTGTCTGTAACTTTTAGTATTATATATTCCACCGTACCTAAAGCCTGACCAGGAATATATGATCCTTGTCAAGAGGGCCCTGTTATTTTTAACCGACTTCAAGATTTCAAAAGGAGGAGGTTATCAATTCGGTTGTTTTTTTTTTTTTTTTTTTTTTAATGTTTGTTACTCCATAACTCCGTCATTTCTGGACCGATTTTGAAAATTCTTTTTTTGATTGTAAGTATATACATACAGGTTGGTCCCGTTTTTGTCAAAACGCAGTTCTGATGATGGGATCCATGAGGAATCGACGGAACTCCTCAAATGTTAAAGGCATACATATAGTGATTTTAGTATTTTCATCAACAAATCAAGCACTTACATTTAAACAAGTGACATTTGATGAAGTGGAACTGCTGATGATGATCAGAACGGAACTCTTCAATGACGCATAGTTCACGTTTGGCGATTTGTCCTCTTCGTTATGTTTGTTAAGCAAGTTAGGTTTTCAAGAAACATTTTTGCCAAGCTCGAGTTCTGATGACGGGATCCATGAGGAATCGAGGGAACTCCTCAAATGTGAAAGGCATACATATAGTGATTTTTGTATTTTTATCAACAAATCCAGCATTTCCATTTTAAAAAGTGACATTTGATGAAGTGGAACTGCTGATGATGATCAGAATGGAACTCTTTAATGACGCATAGTTTACGTTTGGCGATTTGTCCTCTTCTTTATGTTTGTTAAGCAACTTAAGTTTTTAAGGCATATTTTTGTCAAGCTCGAGTTCTGATGATGAGACCCATGAGGAACCGAGGGAACTCCTCAAATGTGAAATGCATACATATTGTGATTTTTGTATTTTCATCAACAAATCCAGCATTTACATTTAAAAAAGTGACATTTGATTAAGTGGAACTGCTGATGATGATCAGAATGGAACTCTTCAATGACACATAGTTCACGTTTGGCGATTTGTTCTCTTCCTTATGGACCCAGACCCAAACTTTGACCCGGACTCGGACCCGGGTCTTGACATGGACCCCAACTCGGATCCGGACCCGGACCGAACTCTGACCCAAACTTGGACCCAGACAGCCAGACACGGACCCGGACTCGGATCCGGACCCAGACCCGGACCCGGAAATGCTACTAGAAAAGTGGGTTAGGTTAGGTAGAACTGTGACCCTTACAGAAACGAAATGCTATCAGAAAAGTAGGTTAGGTTAGGTTAGAACTGCGACCCTTACAAAAACTAAATGCTACTAGAAAAGTGGGTAGTTTTACCTCCTTTTCTACATTATTAGGCAATATTATAATAATAAGGCAATTAGGCAATTTTAGTCAAAAGATGGATTAGGATAATTACGCAAAATATGCTGTCTATTTCATTTCATTGTCTGGAATCTAAGAGTGCACCATCAACAATAAGTAAACTTTCAGCGGCATCCCCCATTGAAGTCGGTTTTTTTTTCTTAAAAATTATCATGTATAGGGTGACAGTTCAGTATAGTATGAAAATATTAGTTTCAGTGAAATTCCGCAACATGGCGCGTGATCATATATTCCTGGTCAGGCTTTACATTTATATTCGATATAAAGGACGTTCGATGCACAATGAGTAGGCACTATTCCAACCGCTTACTAACCAAGAACCAGTGCAAATACGTTTGAAATTACGTGCTGTTAATACGGATCTCAAGATCATGTTACACTCACTCGAAAATTCAACTAGAGCTCTCGCATCTAATGGAGCACACTATCAGGACGAGCCGAGATTGAAAGACGGGCTGGCGGCTAACCGTTTATAACGCCTTGTCAGGTCTAAAAATGATCAATGGTTTAGCTAATCGACCAACGTAATGCGCCTACCGCAAATTACTATATGCCATTCAAGTCTGTGCAAGCGCAAGCGTAGAAATTAGACATTGTAGGTAGTGAGCTCTAAACTTGATGCGTTCAAAAATTTTCTTAAACTACTTAATATTGTGAACACTAAATGCCATTTCTGTCGAATATTTACGACCATTTTCGGTGGAATAAGTAATACTACTTGCCCGCACTTTTGGCCTCATAATAGATTTCATAGCGTTTGCTAGAGAGCTTGCTTGATAGGTACTTAGTAACAATGCTGAGGGGGTTTAAAATAAATGCCAATTTGTTTCGACCCCCTGAAATTGCTTATCACTGACCGAGTTTTACCCTTGCACCATCGCTTACTACTCCCGCACTAGTCGATAGCCGATACCCGTCGGTTGCCTGCGTTGGGGCTTAATTAACATTGTTCGAACACATTACACTCGCAAACATCCGCAAATATTTGCGATGATAGCTTTCTCAGTCAGATGTGGGCTACAACGCCGACCATTAAAAACTTATGACCAGTTTGCACAAATTGGAAGCTGACCGGGTGAATATCGAGACTATGATTCTACGGAATATATTTATATTTATATTTATACAATATACACGTATACAGTTGGGGTAGGTATCTGCTATAATGCTCTTCGAATATGTAAATAAGTGATTTTACACAATAACAACTTCTTTTTCTTGTTACATTTCAATTTTATTTATTTCAATTTCAATTTAATTAATTTAAATTATGACTATCAGAGGAATCAAGCCAGCAAAAAGAAAGGAAGAGTCCGCTTGTTGAGCTTGGACATCTCGAGAGGATACCATTTGATAGGACAAAGGAGTAAGGCGTACGTAGGTATATTATACTCTGCGCGCGAGTACGTACGCCTTACTCTAAAATATGTCAAGTAATATCGAGACTGGTCTGGAGTACTCGTACTTGATCGGTGGAGCAATGAAGCAATCGATTGCCTTCGCATACATATCCCATATTATTGATATTTACATATCAGCCCCGTCAATCATAGCTGGAGGCAAAATAAATATCTGAGCGCACAGAGAACAATAGGAGCTGTGGCAAATGAATAGGCGTAATGTTTTCTTTACTAAACTGTGATATC
Source organism: Cydia strobilella (assembly GCF_947568885.1). Lineage (NCBI taxonomy): Eukaryota > Metazoa > Arthropoda > Insecta > Lepidoptera > Tortricidae > Cydia > Cydia strobilella. The sequence continues at coordinate 7,927,287 of NC_086043.1, forward strand.
TATAGGTCTACCGTTTAACTATGATGGTTGGTGAGTCGCTTAAAATTTTAGGGGTTCTAAGTATTTTGTATTAAATCACATTTACAATATCTATCGCGAATTTATTTTGTTACCTTTATTTACCGACATTTCGACACAGGTTTCACTGGTCGTGGTCGCGGCTAACTGACGTCCCAGCAAAATGTCAAAACAGAGATTTGTGTGACTACCCGACGAAAAATATTTAGTTTGGGGTTGACATCACATTTTCAAACCACACTCACAACATCCGCGCACACATCCGAAGATAGATCCCTTGGCTTTAATTTCTGAATCACTGGATCTTCTAAGTATTGAATTAGAGGTGCCGCATCCATAGTTTCCGTTCCTATAAACATAAATAAAAAATATTGGACAAGTCGCTTCACAATGAAAAATCGAAAAAAAAAGATCTTGTATGTAGGGTCCAAATTTTCAAAGTGCGGTATCCCCTAAAATGTATTTAAAAATTCTGAAAAAATATGACATTAGTTTTTAGTGGTAAATTTTACATTAATACTCATACAGATTAATCCGGAATAATTTGGTGCGGGTTAGTAATGCACCTATTGTTAGTATTATTTACAAGCGACCTGGCAATATTAGTTTACTCTGGTAATACGAAATTGTAGATATTTAGCATTAATGTGTGCCATGAAAACAAAATTATTACAAGAAGCCTACTTCTTATACTTATACCTAGGTATATTATAAGTTTATAAGGTTTATACTAAAATGCAGTAATCTCATTGCTATACAAGTCATTTAAGAGTCCCCGGCAAGCTCAGCCGAATTTCACCTTCCTATACAAACGGAGTTTCGTTCTCATTTTAAAACTGCGTGTTGGATTGTAATAAAACTTTGCACATACAATAATACGAGGTATATCTAGGTCTGTAATTAGCTAAATAGTTTATATAGCTCCAGTTTATAAAACACATGAAATAGAGCAAAAACAAGTTATGTATGAAAAACTTAAATTCGCTGTATTTTTTAAGTAAGACACCATACTTAATACAAGCTACATAAACTAATTACAGACATAGATATATTCATAATCATAATATAAGTACAAAGTGTCAGAGCAAACTAGCTACTCGTTTTAAAATGAGAGCGTAACTACGTTTATATGGAGAACAGAGCTTGCTTGAGGGTTTCCTGAAACGTTTACTTGCGTTTGCGTCAAATTATCCTACCGATTACTATGTATAGGTACATTCAAGCAGTAAAGAGACTCAACAGTTGTAGGTAGGTTTACAACCCTTTCTCCACTGCATCATTAACCCCGGAAACTTAATGAATGTATGAAAAGTTTACAATAAAAACAAATGAAAATGATTTGCTTACCGTAGGAGTTGCTTTGCGGAGGAAGGAAACGACGCTCGCGAATGTTTGTTTGTGGCAAACAATGAGGCTGCAATTTGCGGGCGACGACGGTCGCTTTGTTGATGGGAATCAAAACCTTAACAAAATAGAGCTTTTAACTCAGTAGAACCGAATTTAATTACACTGCCTAAGCACATAATTATTCTAACCCGCTCCGAGTTAGTAAATAATTATGAAGGCGCCTCCGCCCGATCTTGAGTTCCGTTGTAAACATAATTTATTGAGTCCCAAGCACTACAGTCGGAGCCCTCGGAGACAGACAGGTTTTCATTCATTAGTTACAAACGCTCAAAACCGCATTGCGTACCCTCTCTGTTATGCCCGGGAGAGAAATGACAACGCAATCTCGTTGTTGTCCCCGTACATCTTATTTAAATAAAACATACTTCTTTCAAATTTAGCATTATTTAAATGTAATCTACTGGAGACTAATTCAACTTGTTTAAAAACTAGTAAAATTATGACACATTGTTTTATAGCAACAATGTAAAACCTTTGTGAAAAGTTTTCATGCTTTTAAAAATGCATTAGGTACTTGTCTCGTACAAAATTAAAACGGACGTGTGGTGAATTTTATAATATTCGTACGCTGACAAAAACAATCTGAAATTGCTAGCCTGTTTTGTTTTGGATAAAATTGGATAAGCAAAAAAAGGCCAAAAAACTCACGTTTTTGTATGGGAGCCCCTTAACTTAAATATTTATTTTATTCTATTTTTAGTATTTGTTGTTATAGCGGCAACATAAATACATCATCTGCGAAAATTTCAACTGCCTAGCTATCACGGTTCATGAGATACAGTCTGGTGACAGACAGACAGACAGACGGACGTACAGACGGACAGACAGACAGACGAACAGACAGACGGACAGACAGACAGACAAACAGATGGACAGAGGAGTCTTAGTAATAGGGTTCCGTTTTTACCCTTTGGGTACGGAACCCTAAAAACGAAAAAAAAACTTCCCATAAAATGTTTCCGGGTTCGCCGCCAACCTAAAAACAAAAGTAAAATTGGTAACAAACTCTTTTGGCACACATTTCTTGTTTAGAGAATAAAAGAGAAGCCGTGAAAAACTTGGCAATTTCCTAAATGGCCAATTTTATCGATGTTATGTCGACGGTGTGGCAAAATAATAGCATCAAACGGAAAATGAATGTAACGTGTCGGTTGTATCATAACATTTTAGGGCTGCATTAAACCTGTAAACAATAACCGATTCTCATGTTTATCGCTCATAATTTCATATTTAGTGTTCATATTTAACGTTCGGCAATATCCGATGAATATTTAAGTAAGGCTATCAGACAAACAAATTATTTGTGATAGTCCTATAGATAATATTAAATTCATATCATATCGCACACAGTACATTACTTTCAAATTCATTTTACACAGGATAAACACAGTATTTGTTTTATTGGAAAAAAAGTGTGAGATAAAACTTAAATTTAAGTTTCTCGTAACAATATCCTCAATGACCTACGCATAAAAAACATCAGATGTGTTATTTATCATACTAATATTACCATAAGAAAGTCGGCGCCATTCATCAAAAACTGCTGACTTTCCTTTTATGCCTAGTGGTTAGAGCGGACGCGTAAGGGCGTAAAAGAAGGGATCCACAGCTTATATTATTTCGTATAATTTGCTAACAAAAGGCTGGGAGTTTTTAATTTTTAATACATTACTTTACCGCCCAGGTTAAGCCGCCCTTGCCCCAAATTATACTACCTAAGCATTAACGCTACTCGCGGCCGTGAAAAACTGCGCTGCGGTATATGTTTACTAGTAAACTTCGCTATAGTTCATTTTAATATTTGTTAGGGATTTCTGGGTTCTATAAACATTTAGAAAACCTTGCCGTATTGCCCCGTTGTACCTACAGATAGAGTTTGCCTATTTGGGATACTTCGTAGAGGTATAGGGTCATGCACTATTTTCCTTGGATTTTTATAAAACATCTATAAATTGCATTCCATTGAAAAAGAGTACGGTAAGTTAACCTAGGAAAGATATTTCTTTGTATATTTAACGTGTTAGTTACCTACTAGCCTATTACATTAGAAACGCATTTGTTTTAGGTAAAGTATTTATTTATGAATGAAGAGAAAGACACATTTATTATACTTTTTTATTAGATCTCGTAAATGTACATTTAATACTGACACTTTATCGTACACTAAAATATATACCTATTTACTGAGGTACTAGTGTGGGCCTGTGGGGTCATCTCCATTATTGCTTACACTAATGTTCTACTTTATTGTCTCTTACGATATCGACATCCACAGATGATGTATTTCTGTTGCCGCTATAACAACAAATACTAAAAACAAAATAAAATAAATATTTATGTGGGGCTCCCAACAAACGTGTTTTTTTTGCCGTTCTTTTGCGTAATGGTACGGAACCCTTCGTGCGCGAGCACGACTCGCACTTGGTCGGTTTTTGAAAATATCTATTATCGTTAAATTTTAATAGGCACAATTATTTAGTAGTGGTGCTTGTGAGCACGTTGATGTGCTCTTAATCTGTTCACATTTGTTTATGAATAGGAAGCAAACGGATACGGTGAAACTTTCTACTGATATTTTTTGTCCTAGTGGAAAATGATTTTGTTGTAATGAGTTTTCAGATTGACATATCGATAACCCGTCCGTTATATTTTCTTCCGTGTAAGCATAGCTTCATATTCAAATGCGACTTTATGGTTTTACAATTTCATAATTAAAGACACGGATAAATGTTGCCGAGGGCCGATTTAATTTAATTGGTAACTTTGTGCCTTGATAGGTACCTTGACATATTTGCCTCGATAATTATCAATGATAGTATTAAGCCGAGCTAGAGACATTGTATTCATTGCACAAAGCCTAATCGTGCTGATAGGATAGGGCGTAGTTATCTTACTGGTTTAGAAGGTCAAATAGTATATCTTTTTTACACAGTTGTCGACAGTGGTGATAGTGAGCACGTTGATGAGCTCTTAATGCTTAATCATATTATTCCGAAAATTTTCAGTTTCAATGAAAAAAAAAAACTGTTTTGTACGAACTTGTCATCGAACCATCACAAGATCTCGTTGTAAGAGTACATAGGAAATGTTTTTTTGTACACCTGTAAAGGTAGAGTCGTGGTGAGTCCATGTAAAATTGTTACAATAGTAATTACTGGCAATGTAATTTCTCACAATAAAGATTATGATTATGATATGAACGTGTATTTAGTAGGTATGTTAAGTGTGTATCTAATTAGCCTTTTCTACTTCGTTCTGCTGCAAAAGAACATAAATTACAAATGTCTACTAAAATACCGAGATACGTATTGATAATTACCCACAAAACGAAAACCGAATCGCCAATGCGGTATCGTTAAACTTTTTACCTCTCGGTCCATCCGCCTGCAGTTCGCGGATAAATCTCAGATGGATGCTATCAGCGCAAGCAATTAAGATAAGCGAACGTGGCTGTCACAGTGGCTCGCTTTGTACGCTGAGACTTGCTACCGATTTATGCGCTCCTGGTTGATTATAAATTGTGGTGTATGGAGCTGTCGTACCTTACAGATGCTTGCACATTGGCATCAATTACGTAAAGATCTAAATCAATGTAAAAATTATTTTAATTGAGCATACTAAAAATACTTCAACATAATGTACTTATGTAGGTATTACAGTGTAATAAGCTCCTTGCAAAAATAATACTTTAAAAACATATTTTAGACTGTACTTAACGCCCTCAAAGGATTGCACTCGACAAAACGTATCATATGAGTCCAATCTCGACGTGTCTACTAGTGGCTGTTGAAGAGTAGTACTACTATCCATCTGCTGGCTCTATCTTTAGATAAGCACTGCTCGATGGTGGCATGTAAACAATTATGAAATGATTGGACTTTAATAAACAAACGGCAGGATGTGTACATGAAATGTTGGGAGTGAACACCCAGGCAAACTATTTGTTAGTTCAAATATCAAAGTACGTAGTACTTACCTACTGATAAAGGCCGAATTGGAAATGAAATTGTGCGTTTAACCACTGGTATATATAATTGCCCTCTGGGGTTAATCAGGGCAATATTGGGGATTCTCGATTCCGTATTGATGTATCTAAACAAATGTTTATTCAATATGGTCACTCGACCATGTGTTTGAGTGTGCCACGTTCAAAGTCATATTGAACTTGAAACATATTTATTTATTTATTTTTCCGAACAAAAGTATTTATTTACATAAAAGATATATGGGGATTTGTTTAGGCTACGTACTTTATTTTTCACATCACCTATTCGAAAAGGGAACTTTTCTTCCCTGCTAGGAGCTAGGGATCAAAGTGGCACTTTTCTGTTCAAGGACATTTTGTTGCCAGTATGAAATATTGACACAAATACATATGAAATTAGTATGCATATAATCGATTACAATTTCTTTATAATCAATTACGTGCATACAATTTTTCTAACTTAAATAATATTTTGTTGTAATTGTAAACAATAAATGTAATTAGCGTATTTTAAATTAATTAATAGCATATTTAAATTAAGTAAATTAATTAATTAGCGTAATATTTACAAAGAAACGTAAAAAAAACCGGCCAAGTACGAGTCGGACTCACACACAAAGGGTTCCGTACCATTAACTATAAAAACGGTCACCCATCCAAGTACTGACCCCGCCCGACGTTGCTTAACTTCGGTCAAAAATCATGTTTGTTGTATGGGAGTCCCACTTAAATCTCTATTTTATTCTGTTTTTTTAGTATTTGTTGTTATAGCGGCAACCGAAATACATCATCTGTGAAAATTTCAGCTGTCTAGCTATCACAGATCACGAGATACAGCCTGGTGACAGACAGACAGATGGACAGACGCACAGACGAACGGACAGACGGACAGCGGAGTCTTAGTAATAGGGTCCCGTTTTTACCCTTTGGGTACGGAACCCTAAAAAACATTAGTTTAATAATTTAATTTTTATTTTGACCTTTTAGGTCTCCTTAAACGCAGCCATACTTGTCTATGCAATTTAAAAAGTTTATATTTAAAAAGTTTTGTACAAATATTTCACAAAGCATAATTATGCGGCTTTGTATTGTGTATAAATTTGTAAATACTTAGTTTAAATCAATAACTTTATAATAATAAATATAAGTGATATCAGCCTTCATAGTGTTCTTCCGAAGATTTGGTTTAAAGGGGTAAGAGCTAATTTGTTACCAGAAAAATCTACAAAAATAATGTACTTGATTTTTATTGTATCATTTTAGGCGTTTGCTGCTGTCTTTGAAAAAATATTAGGTACATAATTATGAGCTGTAGGTACTTTTAATTTGTCAGTACAGTCACGCCTGAAAATATCGATACGGACAAAGTGCCAGAAGTATGTACCTATACTAAGGTCGTGTATACATATATTTGGCACTTTGTCCGTATCGATCTTTGCTTAAAATAATAATGTTTTGAAACCTAATATATGTATGTAATTTCCTCATAGGTGATGTGAAAAGCAGTATGTGTCACATGGTAGCAAAATTATTTTCACCTTGGGCGTTAACACTTGAATCCCTCACTACGCTCAGGATTCCATGTTAGAATCCCTATTATAGAATCCTTCGCTTCGTTTAAGATTCAATTGTACGCCCTCGCCGTAAATATGTCATTTTGCTCCCTTGTGACACAATCTACTATTTCACGTGTTAATCACGGTAATATTTGTAACCGTTTCTGAGATACAGTTTGTTAAAGATCTAGCAAGTAGATCCGATGAATGACATGACATGTATTAATTTAAAATGTAAATAACTTTGTAGGGTTGCCACTGATATAAAAATATTTCATTTTAATGACTTTACTCTAAGAACAAATTAAACTATTTTCTATTGATTTTTATTTTAAATTATTTTTTAATTATTTTTTTTTATTTCAGTTTAATGACTTTGTTTTACTTATTAATCCAGCTTTACGATTAAGGGGCCCACAGACTATCAGTCCGCCGTACGATATCGGCCTGTCAGTTAGAACAAAAAATTGACAGTTCCGAACAACTAACAGGCCGATATCGTCCGGCGGACTGATAGTCAGTGGGCCCCTTTATAATAACTCGATTGTAGATAACACCATCCTTTCAGCTCAGTCTCTAGAAATGTTCCATCCTGTATACAGTGGTAGGCACTAAATACTAAACTAAATATAAGGCATTGTACCAAGGATGCTGGCGGCGTTTCCTCGTTGTATCGCAATGCTGGTACGTTGTGCGATATTTATATTATGTAGTAATATCGGCAGTAAACTTAGTTCCCGCTGCGGTGATCACCTCGGCTGAAATATTTACATAATACCAAGCAGTTAGGTACCCGTTGAGGTTTCCTTTGATATTCAAGGTTTTGTTAAAGACGTATGTGACTAAAACAACGAAGTTTTAAGAAAGGTATTAGGTATTCTATTCTTCTCTATGCGGAAATGAATTTTTTTTAAGAGAAGGTACAAATACACTTTCTAATACCTTATACGTATATACATTATAGGTAGCTACATTAAGTTTTTACAATTTTAAATCTTTTGCCTGATGTATTGTTACATTATATTATCTAATAAATTTAATAATCTTATGAAAAATACTTATGTTTTCCTCATCACGAGGTTTCGCAGAAAGCCACTCGAAAAACGACAACCACGAGATACAGTAAATTCTTTACATTTTGGTCGACATGTCTTGGAAAAAATTGATTGTTTTTAGGGTTGCGTACCCAAAGGGTAAAAACGGGACCCTATTCTAAGACTCTGCTATCTGTCTGTCTGTCCGTCTGCATAACACCAGGCTGTATCTCCTGAACCGTAATAGCTAGACAGTTGAAATTTTCATATCAGATGATGTATTTCTGTTGCCGCTATAACAAATAATACTAAAAACCAGAATAAAATGAATATTTAAATGGGGCTCCCATACAACAAACGTGAATTTTTTGCGGTTTTTTGCGTAATGGCATGGAACCCTTCGTGCGCGAGTCCGACTCGCACTTGGCCGGTTTTTTTATTATTATACTTTATTGTGTTTGTTTTGACCATCTTTATGGTATGACATCTTTACTGAGATTCGGACTTACAATTCAAATAAATAAAAATTATATTAGCTCTATCTTATTACCACATGTTTTAACACCATATTTATTAGTAAGCAAACTAACAAACGACTTTGCTTTAAGTAATAATGCCTTTGCAGTTGGTTTTCGAGCGTTCCGATCTACAATAAAACTTAACGGGCACGTACACCAAATATTTCCAGAGTATTTTTTTTGAAACTGCACCAGATGGATATATTTTAATGGTTATAAAGCAAATAGTCGTTATACCTTCGGCAGTTGGGATCTGGCTCCAGGCATCTATTTGAAATTTGTTTTTTTAATACGCGTTTTCTGACAAACAATAACAGTGAAGTCTTACAATCTTAAACCATTGAAGGTTGAGGTTGACTTTGAAATTTTCAATACATTTTTTCAATGGTGAAGGATTTTTTTTAAATTTCACACCAATTGGTTAAAAATTCTAAGCAGATGAAGTTGGATACATTCGGTGCCCAACATCGCTCAATAGAAAAATATCCATTGAAATCAATAAATAGTGTTCAAACCTTGCAAGTATAAGTAAATGTGAATGCGAAAAAGTAACAACTTTCAAATGCTTTAACTTCGCCAAATTCCAGTGCTAAAAACAGTTGTCATCGAAATTATACTAAATCTTAAGAGTCCCCGACATCTCGGCCGAATTGCACCTTCCCATACAAACGTAGTTCCGCTCTCATTTTAAAACTACGTGTTGGATTGTAATGAAACATTGCACATACATTGACATGAGGTATATCTAGGTCTGAAATTTGTTTAGCTCCAGTTTATAAAACAAACGAAATTTAGCAAAAACAAGTTTTGTATGAAAAACTTAAATTCGCTGTATTTTTTTAACTATGGTATCTGAAGCTACATAAAATAATTACAGACATAGATATACCTTATCCTATTGTAAGTAAAAAGTTTCAGAGCAATCGAGCGAGTCGTTTTAAAATGAGAGCGGAACTACGTTTGTATAGAGAACCGAGCTTGCCGGAGAGCCTTAAATCAAATCCTACACGTTTAACTATCAAACACAAGTGATCCAATACGGGAACGTAGTAGTATTTGAGATAAATATTACCTACTCAAGTTATGTACGTAGTTTTGCCAACCCTTGTTTTCTTTAGGACACGCGTAGAAGCTACAGACGAGCTACGGCGTAGCACTCCACGCAGCTACGAAACGAATTACCTTACCTTACAGGCCAATTCGAACGTACACTGACATCTAAATGATGTCATCCTGACGACCGGTCTGGCTTAGTGGGTAGTGAGCCTGCCTATGAAGCCGATGGTCCCGGGTTCGAATCCCTGTAAGGGCATTTATTTGTGTGATGACACAGATTTTTGTTCCTGAGCCATGGATGTTTTCTATATATTTGAGTATTTGTATATTATATATATCGTTATCTGAGTACTCACAACACAAGCCTTACCGTCTTGAGCTTACCGTGGGGCTTAGTCAATTTGTGCAAAAATGTCCTATAATATTTATATATTATTTATTTATTATTTATCCTGCGTCTCACCCGCCCCAATACATGTACGGACAAGTACGAGCGAAATGCACGATAACTAAATGACATAATTCAGATATCGTTCATGTCAGTGTACGTTCGACGTATCGTTATCATGATACCATGGGCCTCACCCCCAGGGCTCGGAACCGGTATTTTTTAAAAACCCCGAAATAGCCCAATATTTTGAATTTTTTTATGCTCATTACGTAGGACTGAATCATGTATTTAGGAAACAATTTTGCATTATTAAAACGTCCCATTAAAAATGAAATTATAAACAAAAGAACGAAAAAGAACGTTATAATACCGGTATTTTTGTATGGAGCAAATACCGGTTTCCGACCCCTGCTCACCCCACACTTCAACCTGTACTTATCAGAAAAGGCATTGCCCCACTTGACAACATTCGTTTGGTTATTATACCAATAATCAAGAACGCCTATCACATCCTCCGGTACGTGTGTCTCTGTACAAAGCTTATGTATCAAAATATTGCTAAAATGACCATACATATATGGATTAGGGCAACTACACGCTTTTGAAAATAAATTCAAAGGTAATAAGTACCTAATATCTGTTATATTATAAGTGATGATAATGATATTATAAGTAAACCGTCATCCACCAAAACCAGAGTGGAGACTATAATATGTCATCGCTAAAGTTCATGAAAGAAGGCCATTTCAGAAATGGGATGTAAGCCATATTTGCATAAAATGATATACTGAGTATATAAAATGTGAGAATGTGTGAATGATATACTGTGTGTAGGATGATCTTGCAATCTTACAGAGTATCGCATTTAGCATAGCATTGTATTTTGGCAAATGTGTTGAGTAGTTGACCTACGTAACTACAGAATTATTATTATAAAAATGCAGTGCTGCAAACTTAAGGGGCCCACCCATTATCAGTCCGCCGGACGATATCGGCCTGTCAGTTGTTCGGAACTGTCAAATTTTTGTTCTAACTGACAAGCTGATATCGTCCGGTGGACTGATAATGGGTGGGTTCATTTACAGACCAATTCGAACGTACACTGACATCAGAATTTATTCGAATCATGTTATTTATTTATAGTGCGTAGTACGAGCGAAATGCAGGATCACTAAATAAAATTAGTCAAATATCATTCTGATATCAGTGTACGTTCAAAATAGCCTGTAACCTGTTACATATTGACATATCGTTACTTAGCCTGCATCACCTTACAAACAACTGAAGTTTGAACACACTGGCAGTATAGGCAAACAGGCTTGATTATCTACATTTTCTGGCAGCAGTCTGCCTTCATAGCCAGTTCAGAAAACGTTAATTCAGCGGTCAGACACCGCGTCGGTTAATGTGTCATGTTAATGGGCTCTGGGTAGAATATCGGAACATCCGTTACGTTCTATGGTATCCCAATTTATTTTATCTCGCAAGTGGTATTGAAAGAATTACGAGTGTTCTACGAATGTAGAATGAAATCGGTTTTAGATTCGATTTATATTCTATAGCCGTTGACCTCGTACATTTTAGGTATATTGCCAAATGGTTTTAAAATCGTAATAAGAAGATTTTACACCCAACAAAAATGTATTCAACATAAGTAGTCGGCGTTAAATTGATAAATATCAAATTTACCTTCTTATGACCGAGGATAGTCATAAACTGAAATAGATGACATATACGAAAGAAAAGTGACCATGGTCTCCAGTTCCCAGGGCTGGGAACGACCAAGCGTCATCTGCATGCGCGGCACATGCCTGGACCATTCGGCCACCCAGCCCTGAGCACTGGAGGCCTTGGTGTTGTTTTCTTTCGTGTATTGCATCTTAATTACAAATAGTTTTTACAAATAGTTTATTATCATAAAGGTTGTTTACATGTGCATCGATATATCCGACTCCAAACTAGGCTGAGCCTATATCTTGGAATATATATATATAGTAGTATTTCTATTTGAATTAACACAAATCAAAATACCTTAGGTAAGTCGTCAATAATTACGTCACAATTCAGGTGCGTAGGTGCAAGATGCCAACAACTAAACTTCTGCAAGACAAACTCATCCATCATTTAAATGTGTCTAAATCGACGGTTGCGAAACTTGTTAATGTTAATAATTATGTTCCACAAAGTGGAAATGGTAGTGTAATGAATAAACAACAATCGACTTGCACAAAGACTTGAAAATGGTCATTATTTTCACGTTTCAAGTTTTTTAACTGCTCTTGTTAAGTTTGAGTGGCACTCAGTTCAGCGGATTTCGAAGTGAAAAGACGATAACCATTATAAATAAAATATATAAAGGCCGCGCGTGGTCTCTACACTGTTTAACTCAATCTCAATTTAAGCACTGTTATCTACATTATTTTGTGGACGACATCGCCATGTGCCCTCAACGACTCTCGTAAATAATATTATAAACGGTAAAATAAGTTGTTTAAAGCGATTTATCTGATCGAAATTTCGTCAGGAGCATCTGGATCACTTTTTAGATGAAACCATTCATTCTGTGCTACTTAATAAAGTACTACTACTAGTAAAGCTAAAAAAAAGTACAAAAAAATACAAGCCTAAAAAAAGAAAACTAAGGTAAAAGTTGTACTATTTAAATAAAAATTTGTACGGTTATATGAATTAATTTAGATTAAGAAATATCCCATTGAGAATAGATTATTTTCTTTATTAATAATGGGTAAAATTGGGAGTAGAAAATCATATGAGCGGGCTTAGGTATAAATTTCAATGCGGATACCTAAATCTCTCTCTCTCTCTGTGCTATATTTTAAAATTGTACCAAAATAAAGAAGAAACAATAAAATAAATTGATTTGATAAATTAGATCAAGAGTTATTAACTATCTATTATCTCAAACGAAACTGTCGTCAAATGTCCCTCCAACTCAATGTAAATTTTTTTTCATAATAATTATGTCATTATTCAAATTACAAATGTAATTTAGTTTTCAGCGTAATGAATAGAGGCACATTAAGATTGTAAAGGTACTCTTTTCACGCAAAAACGTAATTTCCTCTCCTTTTTATTCAAAAAACTCCCTAATAGCGTATGATTAAGCTTAAGTGCCACGGCAGCGACAGTCTATTGTAATGAGTCAAGAATTACCGTTTTGCTACAAAGAGGCGAGTTTATTAAAGTTTTGGATTCGTGATTTACTTGGTTTTGTTTTGTTTTGTTTCACCGATTCGAATTGTTGCGTTTATTAAATGAGCTAAATTAATTTTTGGTACTGAATTTTATTATGCCGACAATATACGTTATTATTGTATAATTTATTCGAATTATATATTTAAACAAAACAAAAAATAGACATTTATAGACATAAATAAAATGTTATGCATAACATATTATTTTACTTAGTACCTGTATGTGATGCATAAATACATTAAATTTAACTCAACTCAACCTTTTAACACTCAAACTAATTAACCATGTCATAAGGGGTATTGTCACTCATTACGTGTGAAGCTTCGTGAAATAATCAGCTCACTTTGTTAAAGCGCCCGTCCCTGGAATACAAGATATGTAGTTTCAAATTAAAATCTCGAATTGCGCGAAGAATTTATATGAGTTGAGTCGATCAATTATCGTTCTTGTCGAAAATATTCTTATTGCTGAAATCACAGTTACCCGAGTTTTAGTTAGACGACGGGAACATTAAATTACATCGTTTGCGCTGCGAGCAAATTTACGAAGTTACCTGATAGTTAGTCAATTGTTTCTCATCACCTTTGGAATATGTTTGAAACTTCTACGTTCTCTCTGGTGTTTGAAGTTAGAACTTACTTTTAAAATTAATTTACGAAACAGACAAATCAGACAATACATGTTTTCATTTTTAAAGTGCAGTAGGCTCATAGAACGGGTCGGTCAATTCGAACAACGTGATAATTACTAGATACGAGAACAATACGAGATCTAATTAACAGATACGTTATAGTTACAACTGAAAGCGAAAGCAAATGTCGTGTCTTACAGGGACCTAAAGAACCTGGCCGAGGACCGAGAAAACTGGCGCATACTCCACCGACAAGAGCCATGCTCTTAAATTATGAATGAATGAATATAGTTTAGTTCTCAACTAGTTATCTTTTGCAGTTCGATTCGAGAAACCAATTGTCATTTCACGCTACAACTATTGTGACGTTTTGGGATATCCATTAGATATCCATTGGATGTCTAAGTAATATCTTAAGCAAATCTTAAAGAGATCGTTCAAGAGGACATTCGGAATCGCGGAAATGTCAAATTTGACATGACTTTCTTAAATATCTCGTTATCGTTTCTGTTTCATATCTAGTGGATATCTAGTTGATATCTAGATCATTGTTCGAATTGGCCCGGGAGTTTTTGAAAAGGCATAGCGCTTTTTAGGGTTAGGGGTTAGGGGTTCCGTATTCAATTATTAGGAACCCTTATAGTTTCGCCATGTCCGTCTGTCTGTCTGTCCGAGGCGTTGCTCCGTGATAGTTAGTTCTAGAAAACTGTAATTTGACATGGAAATATAAATCAATCAATCCGACAGTAGTAAAATAATTTTATTGAATGAAAAAAATAAAGCATATTTGAAAGAAAAATATTTAAATAAATAAAGTAAAAATATAATAAAAACGATGTCAATTTATGCATCAGGGTGCGTAGCCAACATGCCTATCGTTTACGCTCCGTAGCGAACAAAACGCAACTGTCGCACTAATACGGAAGAGTGATAGGGAGACACAAAGCGTTTCATTATCGTAGCGCAAGCGATTGTCACTTTGGTTAGGCACTAAAATTCCAGCTCTACTAGAAAAATACTAACCACAGCCGAGCGTAGCTTCTGGCTAAGAGCGGATAACTGTTTCTTGAATGCAGTGAGCGCGAATAGGTAGCAATGGTTCGTTTTCCGATATAAGCTTTTACATGAAACTCATAACCCTTGTATTATTACCAGGCATTGTAAACTGCGAGCGAAATCCATTGAAGTACTAGGGTTGTTGTCAAGTCAAAGTACGTCATTTCAATGGATTTCGCTCGCAGTTTACGATGCCTGATTATTACTTACACAAGTGAAACTTTATATACAAGAAGCTTCGCCCGGCGCTTTGTTTCAAAACCAAAATATCTACCTACGCTTTTGTAAATTATAAGTAAAAAAATCTTAGAGAACGCCACTTCAGTACAAAAGAGTCGGGTTACTTTGTAAATTTCCAGTTAATAACTTGTTCTAATTAATTGCTCTTGAGTATATCATAGAATTAGATAATGTGTCTTTTGCCATCGTATTTTCTCGGAAACGTTAGTATTTGTCATGCTACTTCAGTCAACCTCAGTACTTATTGTACAGAGACTGACTGAAATATCGTAACACCTTTGTGCGTTTCCGTGAAAATACGATGGTAAAAGATTATGCACTACATCTGTATAATATAACCTAGCTAACTTAGCGGTTTCACTTACGTATTTTTAGTCACTCGCGCGACATGCTTGCTAAGTTAGCTAAGTTAGTATGTCTCACGATAATTTAAATTCGATTACACCTGTATAATTGTTTATTGCAATGGTTTTATCATCTCAGTGTGTTTTGAATTTTGAAAAATGTTATTCTATTAAAGCGACTTTATCTGCAAAACCGACGAAAAATAGTGCATAAGAATCAATAGTCTACCAATATTTATACTTTTCTCGTTTGAATGTATATATCTTCATTCTTCTTCTTCTTCAAAATATTCGAGTTTAACACTGATTTATAATAAATAATAATTATTCGAGTTTAGTTTAAACGGCTCAATTTAAACTAAGATATTTCAGAGTAAGTTTGTCTGGCCAAGCGATTATCCGTTTCATTATAGTAGTATTCATTGCTCCTAACACTTAAGTAGTTAACTGATGGGCAGGCTGCCGACACACGATAATAACTAGGAAACTTTTTACTTCCCTGAGCCCTATCGTTAAGCTAACTGCTCCCAATTACCATTTTCGCGTGCCTCCTAAATAACTGCGTTCAAAAGTTCACCCAACTCGTAATGTATTCGTTTAACTGATAATTTTGTTCGATTAGTTACAAAGGCCGAAGGTGAGGGGCGGACCAAAGCGCCTAATGATCTAATTTTGACGAACTCCGCTTCTGTGCACGTCTGCATGAATTGAAATAGAGTTATTAGTAAAATGACAAATGTGAAAATAATAAGTATTATTTTAGACTTCCACGATTTAAGAAAACGGTATAAAAAAGTAGCTTTTTTAATTTTTCACAATGACAATACATGTATGTATATAAAACTAATCTCAAAAAATATTAATAGTGTTTATTTTGTAGGTATGATGTTCGCTTAAGAAACACAAAGCAACACGGCGAATGCAACCATGAAATCCAAGTAAATTTTCATGCAGTCGCAGCGACTACGAATCCTGTTTGAATGCGACGGACATTCCTAAGCACACTTTAAGAATTTCGAATTCAACATCAAACGTATGAAATATTTGGTGACATTGTTAAAATTTGTCGTTGAATTTAAAATTTATATTTGTCACGATTTGTCACGTGGCGTGGAGTTCATAGGGATATCGCCGCCTTCTAAAGTCAACAACAACTTGCATTTTATTAAATGACCTATTCATATTCATATTCATTATAATGGTAGTATTTAATTACATGTCAACAATAAGATAAAATATATTACAAATAGCATCCTTATTATTAGAGCGTTTTACAACTATGTATTAGAGAATAACTCCCTATGGTCGTAAAACGCCTGCTCGAGAAGCCTTTTTTTGAGCTTAGTCTTAAATATAGGCGCACTGGGTGCAGCATTCAACGAACATTCGGATATGTTTAATACTAAACAAGATGCATTGTAGAACTTTTTTTATGATTAAAGTTGGTATTTACATGAGAAAATACGAGTAAGTAGTATACGGGGTATGTGAATACCCCGTCGGAAAAATTACAAATGTTATCACAGAAGCAAAATACAAAATAATTAACACTTTATTACATACACAACGCCTATACGTTTGCTGGCTAACTAGAAGGATATAACTAACGGAGACGTCATCTCTGTAAATTGCTGTACAAAAAGGTCTGCCAATTTTTGCGGGGGAAGGGAACGTTAAATGTACACGTAACGTCAAAATAGCCATGTCAGATAAACGTCAGTCCATACATTGTGTATTTATTTATTTATTTATTTAATCTTTATTGCACAAAAGAAAAACCTTACAGTACAAAAGACGGACTTAATGCCATAAGGCATTCTCTAGCAACCTTAAGGCTAAGCAGAGAGATTGTGGGCGGTGCTACAAATACAACACCACCATTATGACCATTCACCATGATGATTTGTGTATGACCATTGGCCGACTATTTTCGACAGAGGGGAACGCCTGATAATGGCTACTCCGTTTGGTTATATCCTCCTAGCTGGCTAACGTGAAACAAACAAGAAATGAGTATAAATTCTGAAAATTTAAATCTTAACAACATGCCATAATTGAGAAATACATGGAGAATAGAGAGGTTAGGCAACGTATGTCATTGACAGAAAGGTTTTATGTGAGGGCTAATCTGGCCGGGGTCGAGGCCCATTAATTAGGTCGCTCGTCCGCTCCTTCGGCGGTTTTTGTGGTTCCCATTGACGTATTTCTTCTTCACAATATCGGTTAGCCGTTACGATCGTGTCCCTCGCTCAATTTACTCAGAAAACCCTTACAAAACATTGCAAACTCACCCAACTAACTATCAAGAACCTTTATTATAACTAAAAGGTGTTTTAGGGTTCCGCAGTAAAAAGGTAAAAAGAAAACCTGCGACTTTATCTGACACATCGCTAAATTAATATCTCAGACACTACTCACGCTATGGATTCGAAATTTGTAATAGTTATGGTTATTATGAACAAGGCTAACCCAGACGCGTTGAAAGTGTATTTTTTTTAAATCACTATGCAAATTTCAGAGTCTATACTTAATGTGGTTATAGTTTTTGTTTAGTGGTTTAGTTTTATTAATTTTAGAAATAAACAGATTAAATTTTTTTTTCATTCATTCATTCAGTGATGAATTCAGGATGATACGAAATAAAAAAAAATAAAAAAATTTAGACGAGCGATGATGGTATCATCATCTAAACAGCAAATCGGAGCTCGAAAGTGTCAGTTTATATTAATTTCATTTTTAGGGTTCCGTACCCAAAGGGTAAAAACGGGACCCTATTACTAAGACTACGCTGTCTGTCTGTTTGTCTGTGTCCGTCTGTCACCAGGCTGTATCTCACGAACCGTGATAGCTAGACAGTTAAAATTTTCACAGATGATGTATTTCTGTTGCCGCTATAACAACAAATACTAAAAACAGAATAAAATAAATATTTAAGTGGGGCTCCCATACAACAAACGTAATTTTTTTGCCGTTTTTTTGCGTAATGGTACGGAACCCTTCGTGTGCGAGCCCGACTTGGATAAAAGCTTTTTCAAATTTAACGAGCCGTTGATAATCATTTGTCCATATCTATTATGTTGACATTTGTTTATTTGCTAAGTTTTATGAATAAGAGAATTAATTTTTAGTGTTCCGTACCCAAAGGGTAAAAACGGGACCCTATTACTAAAATAAAATAAAAGACTCCGCTGTCGGTCCGTCTGTCTGTCTGTCCGTCTGTCACCAGGCTGTATCTCATGAACCGTGATAGCTAGACAGTTGAAATTTTCACAGATGATGTACTTCTGTTGCCGCTATAACAACAAATACTAAAAACAGAATAAAATAAATATTTAAGTGGGCTAATAAAATAAATATTTGCGTAATGCGTAATAGTATGGTACTGAACCCTTTTTGCGCGAGTCCGACGTACTGGGCCGGTTTTTTACCTATTTCCGAACACTTTATAAAAAAAACCCGTGATCGGGTTAAAGGATTTTATTTGTTAACTTGAAAATATTACATTACAAATTAGATGGATAGATACCTGTAAAGTTATAAACCAACAGTCAAATTAATTTGTTTTATGCCATAATTATGTATGTTATACAGGCGAGTATGCTTGGGAATTTCCGCAGTAGTCCCTATTCCCGTATCCCGCATTCATACAGTATTTTTATAAAGTTACTCGGGCCCTTTGGGTCAGTCGGAACGCGAAGGTTAGAGAAAACAAATGAATCGAGAGGCAGCAGCGGTAACAAAAGTGACGCTGGAAATAGCGGCAATCAATAGAAACCCGCCGTTAGCCACCGCACCCTACCGGCCCATATTTACGACTTATGTTCCGTTAATTTACTCTCGATAATATAATAATCGTTGTTTAGACGATTGACTGCTTTTATTATTGTGTTGAACGTGTAGCTAATTAAGATTAATCATGGCTTGGTATTTTCACACAATAATTATTGGCTTGGCAGTGCCTTTAAATTGTTGCCATATACCGCATACATGTATTAATAACCCACCTTCGTACTCCGAGACCGTAACAAAATTGTTAAGAAAATTTGAGAAATATTTGAAATTTCCTTAGTGATAACTAATTTTTATATCACTCATGCATATTGCTTGTGCTTATATATTGGAGCGCACGAAATGCGCTGCAAAGGACAGAAGGCCTCCTGGGTGCTGTATTTTCTACTATGAAAAAACTGAAAAAAAAAGGGTTTAAACTAACAGCCTGTATCAGATATAATGTATGTATGTTTTATTTTATATTATATAGGTAGGTTACATAAGACATAAGTATTATCCTAAACATATAAAAGGGATTCTCAATTAAAACAATATATATTCCGTTTTTTTATTCCGTAGACAAAAATTACTTTTCATGTGGTACTAAGAAATGCCATGTCTACACATGAAACGTCATTTTAGTCTTTCTGTTTTTTTATTCCGTAGACTAAAATGACATTTCATGTGGTACTAAGAAATGTCATGTCTTACACATGAAACGTCATTTTAGTCTACGGAATAAAAAAACAGACCTTAGGTATGAATAAATAAATTAAAGCTTTAATAAATGATTGGATTACTTAATGAGTATGCATACATAATTTTGATACTTTCTTCTTATTTGTAATACATTAATTTATTTTAATATTTGATTACTTTGCCAATACGCTACACACACATTTGTTAAACATGCGCTAAACAGTGGTTCACTAATATAAAAGTTGTATGATATAATTTATGTACTTAACGTAATAAGTGGACCTGGTCTTAATATTTCTACAAGACAAAATTGTTATTAAAGGTCTAGAATTATAATAATAATAATAAAATAGTTTATGTTACCTTCATTTACTTACATGAAAATTTGATACTTTCCATATTCGTTAACCCCATTTTCAAATTAGAACTGTCCTAAAAGCATTCAAGACGTGCAATAATATAGAGATGACGGTGTTTTCATTTACATTAATTTGGCGCCGTCGTGACATCAGTTGCTGGTAAAAACTAGGGTCCTTATTCCGACACAAAAATTCGATGCCAATACCAATAGAATATTAGTGAGTATAATGTATTTATGTCCGAGGACTATATAGCCTATATCGGATTGTGCAGTAAGACCGTGGTGGTTAGCAGTGGGACGTATAAACAGGCTTATGAGAATGAAATCGCTTATTAGATTAAATATTTTTATTATATCGTATGGCTTTATTCCTGAATAAAGACTTACAACAATTTTATTTACACAAAAACATACACATATCTAATTATAATTTTATAACAAAATTGAGTAGATAATCCCTTGCGTCCGGTGTGAGTGCTAACAGGTTCTGCATGATTCCAGCAAATTGCCTCTTAGGATATTTTTCTACGGTACTTATTAGATGCTTCAGTTTTTCGATGTCGGCAATGTCAAATTACAACCGTCATATCATATAGAACAACGCACTTAAATTATCTGCCGCATTCTAATATGTTGTCTGTCAACGGTTCGCGTTCAAAGTTTATTTAAGCACTTGGTGCTATAAGACAGTATTGCAGCTGAGTGTACGTAGTTGATCCCCAAAGAATTGATTTATTTTATTAAATATAAATGTCAAACACAATTAATTAAATTCTTAAACTAAATTTATTGCATGAACAGGAAGTTCGACTTATCGCTTTAACGCGTTTTCTACCAATCAACCATCGCAGGTAGATTTAGCAGAAACAATTAGTTTTTAGGGTTCCATACCTCTAAAGGAAAAAACGGAACCCTTATAGGATCACTCGTGCGTCTGTCTGTCTGTCTATCCGTCTGTCACAGCCTATTTTCTCCGAAACTACTGAACCAATTAAGTTGAAATTTGGTACACATATGTAAGTTTGTGACCCAAAGATGGACATGTAACGTAAACATATTAATTTTAAACACGGGGGCCACTTTTGGGGGGTAAATGAGAAAATTAAAAAATTAAGTTTGTCAAACTATATCGTGTTACATATCAAATAAAAGAGCTTATTGTGATAATCTCAAATATATTTATTTTATAATTTTAAGATAAATAGTTTAGAAGTTACTCAAGAAAATAGGCAAGAAATTACCATTCCCCCCCTTTATCTCCGAAACTACTGGGTCAAAAATTTTGAAAAAAATACACAAAATAGATCTTTACCTATAGATCACCGGAAAATCTATTAGAAATGTGCAGTCAAGCGTGAGTCGGACTTAACTACTTAGTTTTTGATCCGACCCCTACGGGTTTTTTAAAGACATTTCACACAAAAAATACATTGTTTAAATTGTGTAATGTACGGAACCCTTGGAACGCGAGTCCGACTCGCACTTGGCCGGTTTTTAATTGTTATGTTGATTTGAAACATCATACACTGTAATCTAAATCTGTATCAACCGGCACACCAGGGTGAATAAAGGCATGTAACCACCATGTTTTTGATAATTTTTATACGTAAAATGATTATCACAGAATAAACCCCAACCTTCCCGCGCCCACTTAATTCAAAACACGTTTCAGTACAATGAGAGGGCAAACGCAATACCTATCTTTGCGCGTCACACCTCTACTACACATTGATTGAAAAAGATTGATCCAAACCAATCACAGGGCGTTGTTTGTTTTCCATCTGGGACGTGTTACAATAACGAGTAAATACAACCAATTAAAAATATTTCAATGCTTATTTACTAAGAATTTGTATTGAATCTATATCTAGCTATACGTTTTAAAACTCCGGGTATCGAATTGAGAAGATTAACTGCAGGGATATCAAAAATGTAGTTGCATAAAAATTTACCTGCCGCGATAGAGGACGCTGGTTCGATTCCAGCCTGGGGCACTGGAGGCCTTGGTCACTTTTTCTTAGTATATGACATTTTTTCAGTTTACAAATTCATCATTTCAGTTTTATTTTATTGTGACGTTATAATGTAAGTTTCATATAATGTATTGTAATTTTTATAAATAAATGTATATGTAAATGTTTACAAATTGAAATTGTCACATACCTCTTCTAGATCAAGAGCATTTTTTTTCGGAAATGTTAGTCTTGAACATATTCCTAAATGATAACGAATATTTAGTTGCATTGTTTTTCTGTCATATAACTAAAGTAGGTAATAAATTATAATTTAACATTATACATTTTATAGATTATAAATTAATAAATCACGCTTCTTGTTACAAGAGATAAAAAAAAAACTAAAGACCGACTACTATTTAAATAAAAGTAAAAGGCCGGAGTAGATTTAAGCTATAGCATGGGGTGCGGCGGTAAACTGTCGAAGTAGAAGGCGGTCGGCTCTAAAAATACGATAAGGAAGCTATCAGGCAGTTGGTTATCGGCTTGGCAAACATAGGACCAACGGTTCATGAATAGTTAAAAGCTGGGCATCTTAGGGCTCGAGTACACATGGCTCAATCCTGTAAAAACAAACAAAGTATACGCTTTAATGCAATAAATGTTTACGCGAGTACCACGGCATTAGTATGAACAGGCGTTGCGTAATCTTTTAGAGAGGGTTGTTGCATTCCTACAGATAAATTCGTTTCACGGATCGAGCAAGCTCTTCAGCAGTCCGTGTGAACTTTGGCTTATTGTGATGGAGGCATGCGCGGTGTGTGCCCGCCAGGCGGTGTTGGCATAGTCTCGTCCGGCGCGACTGGGACCGCCCGCCGCCTCGCGCCCACCGCGCGCGCTCCGGTAAAACTCGCCAATCGTAACCCGATTATTTCCTACAAGCACCTGCTGAATTTTAATGAACTTTTCAGTGCTTCTTGTGATTTAACGTAAGGAGTCGCAGTGAGATCTTTAAATAATTAACAGTGAGTAAGTAATCATAAGTGGGTGAAATCGTACGTGATTTTATTTGACATTTTTGCATCGGACATTGTTTATCCACGAACCGGCCGGCCAAGATTGCACGAGGTAAAATATTTACTTAACTATAAGAATTTTATTTAAATTAAAATATCAGTAAACCTATCATAAAAAATGTATTTATTTGTTTTCCTGTTTGAATACCTACGTGAAAGAGTCTTACAAAGTAAGTCGTACGTAGTAACAGGCGAAGGAAAGGAATTATTCTCTGTCATAATGAAAAATATCGCGCACGTGTTCCCCTCGGCTCAATCGAAAGCGGCTTACTTTCGTGATATATTTTTCACCAAGTACAGTGTACCAAACGACGTAATGGTAAATATAAGACATGTTCAATCCAATTTTGCCTTATTAATTTAAGTTTTCTGGAATAAAATATTGCAGTTTTGTTCAATAATGTTTAACAAACATTGCCTTATGGTCTCGCTACGCTACGGTATATGTTAACACGTAACAAATGACAGCGAGTGGCATGTGATGTTTAATTGATTAGGACGGGATTTCTTAGAGATTTATTGGTCTGTTTTTTTCGAAAATAAGACATCATCATATCTCCTAGGCGTTTTTCACGTTACATACGTCGTATAGGTACGTTACATTCTCGTAACTTATGTTGAAGTTGATAAGTACGCACCAAAATTAAAGACTAAAATTGAAAGAAAAATAACATGAACAATTGGGTTTTCCCTACACACTACCTACACAAAAGTGTTTATCATGTATATTACCTATAATCTGATATATACTTATAAGATTTTGGCAAAATTTCATTATTGGTACAAGCTTTTATTGCTGACTGTACTTTTCTTTCCACAGACAACAAATACTCGAGACAATTCTAAAAACCCCAAACACAATTAGGTTGCGTTGTTTTATCACAGAGTTCCTATGGCCACCAGGAGGTGGAACAGGTGGGAGTCTCCATCATCAGATCAGCTCCATGACGTACCATAATATTGCATTGTCATCCGACTTACACACGTATTCAAATTTTCAGCTTCACCGGAAACCGAGAAGTGGGGCAAATTAAACTTCCAAGATTTGACCCGTACATATATAGCTTGTAAAAACAAGTTAATAAAATGAGTAATTTAAGTCAAATTGTTTTGGTGTAGATTAAATATCTATAGTTAAATCTACGATAGTAATACATTTGAGAGAAAGATGATGACAATATTATACTTTGGAGCTTTTCACGCGTGGGTTCGAATCTTATCCTCGTCGCCATTATTGGTAGTAAAATAAAACGGTAAATTAATTAGTTATGGTTTATTGGGTAAACAATAAATGTTATAGCATACACCTAACCTACCTATACCTATATACTGCTAAAGTATGTACTACTACCAAAGATAGATATAACTCCGTAATAGATGGATACAGTCTATGGAAAAAACGTGCCTCGAAAATCAAGAAAATTTGATTCTCGTTCAGAGAGCGCTACTAGCTTTGGCCTACTGTCGTATAGATGGCGTTGACGGTTTCGTTTGTTATTTAACAATTTTAACGCATATCAGTGAAAGAACATGGGTCAAAATCATAAAAATAATTAATGCAAATAAAAAAATCATTTATCCATATTTAAATACATTTTATCGTATTTTTATAAATCTTCATTTTTAGTTTTAAAGTGTGTTGACAGATAGCAGTGAATTTACTGGGGTTACAAAATTTACTATGACAGTACCGCTCTAGTATAAGTTACTTTATGCTACTACTAAAGTTACTGTAGATATGTACCCAGTACTTACATATACCCGAACACGGAAGCATACTATAACGCAAATTCTCCGCTTAATTCAATCTGTCTGTTTGCTTTGAACTCCGGACGAAATCCGGTTTTAAATAACGTTTCGATTTAATCCCGAATCTCGATTTAGTCTCATCGCTTAATGATAATGCTTTTAGATTAATTTGTCTTGAAAGCCCACTGCGCTGTCCGCTGGATGCTGGTGCTGCGCGGAAGCGAAAACATTTCTCGGCAGTAATGACGCGCTGCAAAACAGCAGCAATAATGCTCGTGCAGCCGGAATCCAAACGTCACATTTATTTATATACCTTCTAAAGAATAAGTTTAACGACTAGGGTACCTCATTGTCGATCGTAAGGACGACCGACAATGAAGTACCCCCTAGTCGTTAAACTTTAAGCGTAGTTTTTTCCAAGTTATCGCAGGAATTTGCGACTTTTGTACAATACACATGATTATTTTAAGTGTCTAGAGACTGTTTCTGAACAAAACAAAATTTAATCAATTACAACTTGATTTACAAAATCATTGATATTTCGGAATCTATAAGCGACAATGCGGTGCCTTTTAATTGACGATGTCACATATATGGAAAGACATATAGTAATAATTCAGGCTATATACTCGTACGTCCCACCGTTGGGCACGGGCTTCTCTTATGCGCGAGAGGGCTTAGACTATGGTGTCCACGCTGACCCAATCGGGTTGGGGACTTCACGTAGGGTAGGTACACCTTTGAATTTCTTCACGGATGTATACAGGTTTCCTCGCGATGTTTTCCCTTACCGAAAAGCTAGTAGTAAATATTAAATGATATTGGATACATATTTTAAGTAGGCACACTTTTAATAAGTTTAAGAGCCTGTTATCGATTTTAGTCGCAAAAATGTAAAATTGATAGATTTAGTCGCTGAAATTGTACACCTTTTGATACGTTATAGAAGTAACAAGTACTGGTTTCTATTAGCGCGTCTTCTCATCTTGCCGTTTTACAGATCAATAGTTTGAAAACGGACTCACTAAATTAGTAATGATTTTTTTCTGATGGACATTTAGGTAAACGCGCGTAAAGCACTGATTTTGTCGCTCTTATTTGTAAATTTCGTAAAGTTTGGACGGCTAAAAATAGTAATTTTGTATTACACATATCCTGTACTCGACCTTTTACAGACTACATTTTTATTATTATGACTTTGAAGTAATGTAACCAGACTAGCCTTATGAACCGATTTTGCATGTACAACCAGCCTTAAAGTTTATAGTCTATAATGGTTCATTATTTTTAGTATGTGGGTATTTTTGCACTTTGTAGTTTATCCTCAGTCACCCGTTGACCACGAACGCTGTAAAGGGTTCGAAACGTCGGGATGTATTATAAATTCAATATACGCGATATAATCCGTTTTCATAGTTTTATTTCATGTGTAACTATCGCGGTAACCGAACACAATATTATGTAATTTTGATATTTAAACAATCTACAACATATGCTGAAACTGTTCTTATACATCATTCTGTATAATTTACCACCATAATTTTTTGATGAATTTTTAAAATCTCTTCTCTTTATATATTACCGGTGACGCACGCTCGCGACCTCATTATTAAAAGGCAAGATGAGATTATCATGAGAAGACGTGCTAATAGAAACCAATTCTTGTTATTTAGATATTACGTAACAAAACGTGCATAATTTCAACGACTAAATCTATCAATTTTACCTACATTTTTGCTCCAAAATCATATAAGGACGTGTTCCGATACATTTGGTCACTTTGACCTTCGTTATCTATTTGATGCTGACTGTACATATTTTGCATACTTATACATGCCTAAATAGATCTTCCAAGATTTAAGGCCCAGTAGGTTTGCAAATTCATCTCTCACTCTCACTGAGCGTAAGCGTGAGCGACTTGAGCGAGATGGATTGGCGCGTGCTCGGGACCGCGGATAGCATGTTTTTGAATTTAAATTTTTTGTATGTTTATAAGATAAAAAGGTAATCATTATATCCCAAGCATATTATTGCTCATTTTAGTTTTTGTACAAAATTTATTATACTTTTTAAAGTGCATTTTAGACCTATGTTCGTGATTTTTTCTATCGAGCTAAAGTCAAATACTCAGGAATCAATTAAATTTTTGGCAAACCGTATTGTGATATAAAAAAGCGTTACGACTTTTCAAAAACTTTGTTCTTTAGCCTACTGCACCTTAACACAAACAATGCTTGGTGAGGCGTTAGTCGTTCCAAATGAATGTGAAATATAATTGGTTAGGAGCTTTCAGCGTGTCTCAGTCTCCGCAGAAGAGTCAAGAGCCCTCCGTCAGGCGAGCGGCTCTGTCAAATGACTACAATGGAGAGGATTATTCACACGGCGCACGGACCACTTGGCAGTAAGATGCATTATCTTTTGTTAGCACCCCTTTGCGTCACTCGAGCGATAAAAACTCTGGGAAATAATATTTGTAATCATGAATGTTTTTGCAATTTTTGCCTTATCTACTCAGTGACGATCGAGTTATGGGCACTTACGTTTCTATCTTTTTGTACAAAAACCATCCTATTTGTAACTTTTTGTGTCACAATTCTACCGTGTATTCCGTAAGTAAAAGCAATCAATGGTAATATTGTTTGGTTCAAGTTTTGAACAGTGGATTGTTTTATTTTTTTATTATTTAGATATTTAATGTTTCTAGAGTTATTAGCACAAAGATGTCATTAAAAATCACCTTTAAATATTAACAACTGACAAAATAGTTATTTACGATACAAGTGCGGAAAAGAGGAAATTAGAAACAAATGGCGATACGCACTAGTGCGAGAAAGTAGCACCATATGTACTGTAAAAGTACTTTACAGTACATATGGTACTACTTTCTCGCACTAGTGCGTAAAAGAGCACTTTTCGTGCATATGTCGAAAGTTTAAAGGGCCATATGTACTGTAAAACGTTGTACGATACACGTGCGAATAGGTAATTCGCAACTCATGTCGATTAAAAACACTCCCTGCGGTCGTGTTTTAATTTATCGCCACTCGTTTCGAATTTCCTCTTTTCCGCACTTGTATCGTAAATAACTATTTCTTAACATCACATTCAAATGTAAGTACCTAATACCTACGTAAAGGGGCCCACTGACTATCAGTTCGCCGGACGATATCGGCCTGTCAGTTAGAACAAAAATTTGACAGTCCCGAACAACTGACAGGCCGATATCGTCCGGCGGACTGATAGTCTGTGGGCCCCTTAAGAATATGAAATCAACAGGTTAGCTATAATAAATGAAACTTTTTAATATTTGGGTAAAGGGGCCCACTGACTATCAGTCCGCTGGACGATATGTCAGTTAGAACAAAAATTTGACAGTTCCGAACAACTAATAGGCCGATATCGTCCGGCGGACTGATAGTCAGTGGGCCCCATAAGATACAACAACCCTGACGTAGCGGCTTCATTATTATCATTATCAACGTTGTCACATAACAATTAGGGCATTATTACACAATAGCCGTGTAGTACTTAGTTTACAATATGAAGTCTGATGTAGGTCAGTCAGCGTTCCGCTCGGGTAAATTCACCATTTCATTTGTCGCATAGAGAAGCACTTTCATTTTTTGTATGCAAGCGAGAGTGCCAAAAGTTTTGCGCACTGCGTCGCTTCCTCAAACTGAATATGTATGGGATGAAGTTGCCAATTCAAATTCGGATACTTTGTACATAGCAATACAACCATAAAGGGGCCCACTGACTATCAATCCGCCGGACGATATCGGCCTGTCAGTTGTTCGAAAGTGTCAAATTTTTGTTCTAACTGACAGGCCGCAGGCCTGCAGGCTATTGCCGGCAGGCAATAATCGCTTATGTGTGTGGACGTTATTGGCCTAGGACGGCAGGCCGCCCGATAAGGCAGGGAGACTGTAGGCGGACTGATAGTCAGTGGGCCCCTTTAATGTGTGGCCTGTTGCGATTAACTTACAGGCTGATATCGTCCGGCGAACTCTCAATTAAAGGGGCCCACTGACTATCAGTCCGCCGGACGATATTGGCCTGTCAGTTGTTCGGAACTGTCAAATTTTTGTTCTAACTGACAGGCTTATATCGTCCGGCGGACTGATAGTCAGTGGGCCCCTTTATATCAGACCGTTGCCGGCGGGCGGCCGTACGGCGGAGAACGGACGACTTTCAACTGCTAGTCTGTAGTCGCAGAGGTGGTAGCAGGCTATTGCCGGTAGGCAATAATCGCTTATGTGTGTGGACGTTATTGGCCTAGGACGGCAGGCCGCCCGATAAGGCAGGGAGACTGTAGGCAGACTGGTAATCAGTGGGCACCTTTAAATTGGAATTTACCGATTTATGTGTGAAATTGAATGGGTATTTTAAAGTTTGGTAAAAATATTCGAATGTAATTTAAGCATTTCTTAATTTGTTATACTAGCCTCCGTTGGTGCCCTTATACATGTATCAGATATTAGGGCACGGACGGAGATTAATTGATAACAATTTGTTATAAAATTAAATACCCAATAATATCAATAGAATAGCTAATTACATTATCTATAATGACATTTACAGGCCAATTCGAGTTTTAGTCATTCGATCTGTTTCCAATATGATACTGATCTGTCAGTCTCAAAAGTGACATTTTTTTTATACCACGTCGGTGGCAATCAAGCATACGGCCCGCCTGATGGTAAGCAGTTACCGTAGCCTATGGACGCCTGCAACACCGGAGATATTACACGCGCGTTGCCGACCCTTTAAAAACCTGTACACTCCTTTTTTGAAGAATCCCATACTGTAGCCCCTCGGAAAAACCTCGGCAGGGAGCTCATTCCACAGCCGAAGCGTACGCGGTAGGATATTCCTCTTAAACCGCACAGTACGCGACCATTTAGGTGCTAGGGGGTGAGGATGAACACCCTGCAGATGGCGAGCGGTGCGGTGATAGAAAGCGGCATTTTTTCAACCAAAAACATACAAACCAAATAAGTACAAAGTTTCAGAGCAATCTAGCTAGTCGTTTTTATGGGGAACCGAGCTTGCCGGAGACCCATAAGTAAAACATCGTCTAGTAATAAGAATATTTCACTGAAATACCTACATTTTTGAATAATCAGTCAAAATTATTTTTTTACCAAGGCATTTTGCGAAAACTAGTTTTGACTGAAAAATTCCAGTTAAAACTATGTAGTTTCCACCGAGGCCTAACGGAAAACTAGTCTTAATTAGTGAAAACGCGGTTTCACTAGGGGCGATACGGAAAACTAGTTTTAAGAAGGGAAAACGTGTTTTCAATAAAAACTGGTTTTTATGGTAACATATACATTGTTGATTACAAGTCCACATGTGTTTTTACAAGTGCGTTATTATGGTGCGTTATTAATAATAACAATTACCTTAGGGAAAACTTCTAAAATTTCATGGTTTTCCGAATATGTGACAATGATTTTGGGCATTCAAGGTCAGAAACTTGATTTTTACAAAAGCGGTTTGTCACTATTAAAATGTAAAATAAACCAGCCAACTCTCATGGTTATAATGGTAAATTGGTTTGTTTACACTTTTAACAATTTCTATTCAATTATGATACTTATACCAAGCAATCATTTCATATCCATGAATAAGGTCAAGCTGAAATGTTAGTATTCTACAGAATCGATTGTTTTTGGTGACATGCCAATATTTTATGTTGGTAGTTCAACTTTGACACTTAGGTCGGATGTATTTGCCAAATCGGGCTGCAAATAGTTCCCGGCAAGCATTTTATGAAGTAGGCATTTTTCCTATTGAAAGAAAATTTTTGCACATACCTCGAAGAATCATTAACGAAAAGTTTTAGTTTTATATTGTGAGGTAATTAAGGTGAAGTAGCTTCAGAGTAAAGTGGTCCCCTATGTTACCACTTTACTCTGAAATATTAACTTAATTTTACGAAAAATATAAATATAATGATTTTGGTTGTTTTATGTTATTTGAAGGTATTTTTTAAAATCTTATGTGAATTCGATACACAACTTAATTAATTATATAACCTGGGTAGAAAATAATCGCAGTTTTCTCTGAAATTGCATTTTTTTGCCCTAAAACTTAAAGCACTTCGTAATTTCATTTTTTTAATACTACGTCGGTGGCAAACAAGCATACAGCCCGCCTGATATTAAGCAGTCTCCGTATCCTATGTACGCCTACAACTCCAGAGGAGTTACATGCGCGTTGCCGACCATAACACCGCACCCTCGTTGAGCTCTCTGGTAACCTTACTCACCGGCAGGAACACAACACTATGAGTGGGGGTGTAGTGTGGTAGGGTCGTTATTACTTAATGTTTTATATTTATTTTTGTGTCGTATTATTTCTAATTTCACACTTAATGATTATATGTAACGTTCCATACCTTAAGCGTCCTTATGCACACGGAGCATGAGGACCCTTTAGGCAAGTAACGTCACATATGAACTCAGATTTTTTCCCAACTAAAATAATTAAGTAGGTAGATAATTAATATAACTGTAAGAAAGACGCTCGCGCCAGGTGCGCCACACAATTACATGCATTTTTGAAGTTGCTGCCCTAATCAAATAAATATTGTAGGAAGATAAAAATAAAAAAGTAATTAAAACACAATTTTTTCTACCTTTTTTAACACAACCGTAGATTGTGTTATTTATTATTTATGTAGAGGAAATTTGCTCGTAGCATACGTAGGCGTATGCAATCTGCACCATACTTCCTTAAAGTGCATCGGGCCGTCTTCAAACTTTACAAATTGATCTTAATCTGGGGGCACGATAGTGCCCCCGCCAAGACGAGCAAAGCGAAGCACAAGGCACTACCTACCTTTTATTGATGCGCTTCGTCGTTTTTTTGAACACTAATAACTTGGGTTTAGAATTCTGGATTAAGTATACCAGATGGACAAAATTTACGGAATATGATGACAATAGTGTACTTATTAAGCATTAAAAAATTCAGTTGCATAGCTCTTATACTTTACATTTTATCCATATCTAAAAAAAAACCCGATTTCTTTACTGACTCACTCACTCACTGATGATCATCAAAACTCTTAGGGTACTTCCTGAAGTCCTAGGAAGCTGAAATTTGTTATGTAAGATAGTATTAGTACACAAACTACAACAAAAATTAAAACTTGAAATGTTTAGCCCCTAAGGGGGTGAAAAGGAGGGTAGAATTTTGTATCGGGAATCAATAACCGCTGAGCCGCTTTAGTTGAGATTTGGTATGCAGATAGTTTTTGTTATAGGGAAGGATATAGAATAGTTTTCAATCCCAAAATCACACCGTTAGGGTGGAAAAGGGAAAAGTTTGTATGCGAAATCAGTAAAAAGCAGATTGTATAGAAGATGCCCAATATGCAGATACGAATTTCAGGATATTGAGTAAATCACCGCCAAACCCTTTAAATTAAGGGATGGAAGATTGTCATAAGCAACTTACAAAAAGAAGTGAAATCCCACCAAAAACATTTTCATGTGAAATGTTGCCAAGACGAAACCATAAGGCTCGCACTATCAAAAAGTTATCAGATCTCTTGTAGAGCCAAGGTTCTAACTCTACAAGCCCTAACTTCACAAACTGCACCTTACGCCCACGTGACGGTAGCGAAACGGCCAATTCACATATTTTGACTAAGGTGTAAAGTTTGTGAAATTAAGGCTAGTAGAGTTGGAAGCTTGGCTTTACAAGAGATCTGATAACTTAATAATAGTGCGAGCCTTATTGTTTCGTCTTGGCAACATTTTACATGAAAACGTTTTTGGTGGGATTTGATTTTTCACATTTTCTTTTATAATACTTGTGTGTAAGTACTATATAAAAGAAAATGTTCTTAGTTTAACAGGCCAATTGGAACGTAGAATCATATTGAAATCATATCAGTCAGCTGTCATTCGCGCGTTCGTTTCTCTTTGACTTGTCCGTACATTTATTAGTGCGAGCGAGACGCCCGCTTTCAATATTCAAATATCGGGTTGATGTCAGGTGCACATTCGAATTAGCTTGGATGTCAATGTCACTAGTTAGAATTGGGAATACGTACGACATCTTGCTCACGACGGCTTTTAAGCCTTTGCATTGTTTGATCAAAAGGCTTTACCAAAACGGTGCCATGTGGTTTGGTCAACGTCCGTTACAATACAGACTATGGCTTTATTGATAAACGCGCTACAAACCTCAATTAGTTGTTAATCGTATGTATTTCTAAGAAATTGATAATACATAAATTAACTAAACAAGGCTTGTAAAGTTTTATGAAAATAGGGGTAATACTTTAAATATAAGAACCACAACAAGAAGAACAGAAGAAAATTATGAAAGTAACACAGACTATAAGAGAGAGCTCAATTTGTTTTTGTTTAGACTATCAATTTTCGCATTGCATAAAAATATTTACTTTTTGTAAACATTTACTTTACCTACGGCTGCATGTGAGGTTTTTTTTTCGTTGAATGTAATATTTTGTCACCATATTCGACCTTGTAGGAATAAGAACAAATTTACCAATATTTTACTTCTGATTTTTCCACGTGGTGTGGTAATTCTGTGTAGCTTGGGTGAAAAGAAAGTGTCGTTAAACATGTCGAAATAATCGAAAACAACTCACTCGTTTAACATATTTTGGTTGTAAGCATAGAAACAATTTTTCTTTTGATCAAACGCCATTACAAAATAGGTATTCACTTACTAAATAAAAGGGGAATGTTTTATTCCCGCGAAGCATAAATCTTCTGGTTTGAAATTTCGTTTTTTCGACATCAAAGGGCCCGGTAACGCATACAAATAGATTGTTTTCATTTTCTTGTTTTACTTTTTTCCTACCTATAGATATGTAATTATGCTGCTTACAGAAAATTATGCAAATTAACGTTGTTGATGACACTTCATTAGACTTTTTAAGGGGTTGCGACGTGACCGAAAGATAAAGAGCGTTTTCACATTGTCCGATCCGATATCGGATGTAGGATCCGACATCCGCGTAGCAAGGCCGTCTCTAGTAGACGCACACTACAACATTACAAACATTATGCCTACACTAGCTTTTGCCCGCGACTTCGTCTGCGTGAAATCAGTAACAGCAGCTTGAGTAAGTTTAGCGTCTGGATAAAGTGTGATAGCAATCATTCAATTTGAGCATAAGCTTAATTATTTGACATCAATTATCAGGCAACTCATAAAATCTCTCAATTTCACCCTCCTTTTCACTCTCTTTAGGGATGATTCCCGACATAAACACTATCCTATGTCCTTCCCCGGGACTCAAACTACCTCTATGCCAAATTTAACTAAATCGGTTCAGCGGTTTAAGCGTGAAGAGGTAACACACAGACAAACAGACTTTCGCATTTATAATATTAGTATGGCTATGGATATACGCACACAAACAAATATTATCGGTCCGACAGCTGACGGGGGGCTCCGACATGGCTGAATTTATCGGAACCGCCTTTCCGATATCGGATTTCGGAAGGCGCCTATGACAAAAACAGCTCTAGGAGAGTGCCATTGGTATTAGGTAAACACATACCTATATATTACTTCCTTCCGACATCCGATATCGGACCTGACAATGTGAAAACGCTCTAACTTCTCAGCTATACATATACAATCACTTTACGGTTGTAAACGAGCCTAACCCTAGGGTCACGCTAAAACGATCCGAACGCTTCGCTCGAAGCTGCTTGCACCGTCAAGCACCATACACTTGTTTATATATTACCAAGCAAGCAAGGAAGCATTATTATCGTGACCAAAACTTACATGCGAATTCTGATTTTAATAACAGGTTATGAATTGGATCATACATACATACATACATATAATCGCGCCTATTTCCCGGAGGGGTAGGCAGAGACCACGGATTTCCACTTGCTACGATCCTGACATACCTCTTTCAATATCATTTGAATTGGATCAGATGCATAAATAATCAATCTAATTCATAACCCGTTATTAAAATCAGAATACCTACGCCTGATACAGGAGGGTGCCAAACTCCGTGATACCTAACTAACTGCGATCTTCAAAGGACTAAGTAGAGCAAAAAAAAAGTTTGATTTGACACAAGTGAAACTAAATTAGTTTTGACTTGCAAAATTTTCAACAAATATAAAGTTGAGTTGTCTTCGTAAAATTATGATCACGGGGCCGCTGGGGAAATGTCATATTATAAAGTTTGAACATTTCCACAGCGCCGCGCCGCGCCGCGCCGACTAAAAACAATTTACTGCGACCTCACTTTGCGAAATCGTCAATTTAAAGTTTCTTGTCACATTGTACGCGGGTTCAATAAGGGATGCCCTTATTTATTGATATTTTCAGAAGTTGAGGTGTTTGTAGTAACAGTCCGTACTTGAAATTTCATGTTGATTTTGAAATATGCTTCAGTGTTCCACAATTCGGAGAAATTGTAATTTAAAGTTACGATCCAGACAAAATAGCTTTTCAAGTTGAGATTTCCAGTAACATTGATGCGAATCTTTTTTTTATAATAGGACTATATTACACAAAAGGATCATTACCGACTAGACCAAGAGCCTGTATTGTTTAAGACTTTTATCAGTTTTTAGTTGATTCACGATTTCTATATTTCTAATACGTCCATAATGTTTATTTGGGGTCGCCGTCATCGAAAACGATGAGGAGGACTATATATTTCTAATAACAAGTTATTAAGCGAAGTTTACAAAAACCAGTTATGAGTTACCTACAATATAACATTCATTGCATAATTTATACTTAAAAACCCGCCAATTCGAGCAAAACATGCAAAAGGGACCTTATAGTTATACCCTCTTTTCTCAAAGCCATTCACGGCATCCCCCCCTCCCCCTCTAACTTCGCTAGGCATATTAAGCGACATAATGAAACACATTTTTTAGTTAATAGGTACTTGCAATCGCACACGGTGCTGTAGGCCCTCAGCACACGGAGCGTAAGCGTAAGAGACGCGTAAGCGTTTCGCAATACGCGCGTAGAACGAGAGCGCTACGAGCACGTACAAGTTCCAACAAGTCCGCGCACGAAACGTCGTCTTAGCGTAGCGTATGAGATTTTTGTCGTCATTACGACAGGCATAGCGTAATACAGGCTTAAAAACAAAACTTCTGATTCTGACATAATCAAACAATAAAAAATCTTCTTCATCTGACGAGAAAGTAAGATCGTCGATACATCCGTCGAAGACATCTGACGCCATGATTTCAAGTAATGACATTTCACTTATAAAACGATTACGCTCTTTCGCACAAACCTGTAATTTTTATGCTGTGCTTTTTCGCGTACGTATAATGTTCGTACTAAGATCGCTGAAGTTTTTATTTAATAGTGGGTTGGACTTATTACAATTTTTCTGTTTCACAAACCTCTAGGTACTCCACTTAAAACGTTGTGTGTTGAATTCGTATACATTAAAGTAACATAAATATACTGTAGTACATCGGAACTCCAGTGATAACGACGCATTTAGGTAGTCTAATGGCGGACTTAAACAGCCCCGCGCCAGTGCAACTCCGAGCGGAAATATATGGCGCTTTCATAAAATCTGAGGTGTCATTTCCTTTTGAATAGTTCGTTATATCTACGCGGGGTCGCTGCATAAAGTCTCAGGTTATTCAGGTTATTACGGCGACGCGATCCGTCGTTGCGGGGACGACGAGTTATAAAGGGAACACTAAATCTCACCCTTATTGACAAATGACATCCCTCGTTACAATACCGTGGATATCGTTTTCCATATCCGTCGTATTTTATACATTTCCTCCCTATTTTGGTGCCATATGATCGTAAACCTACACAACTGTATAGACACTAATACGCTCTTGCCTATATGTATTGAATATTATGGCGGTATGGGCTTTCCCGACAAATTGGGCTCAAGTTTCTCGTATTTTGTTTTATTAGGGTTCCGTACCCAAAGGGTAAAAACGGGACCCTATTACTAAGACTCCGCTGTCCGTCTGTCTGTCACCAGGCTATAGCTATATCTCATGAACCGTGATGGCTAGACAGTTGAAATTTTCACAGGTGACAGTCAAGGGCATAAATATATATACATTCCCAAAGTTTCAAAAATATGTGTACGCTCTTACACCTTAGACAATAAAGTCGTGGTCACATATTTTTGAATTTTGAGCAATTTGTCTGGATCGATATTTTTTCCTTCGACTGTACTGTTGCTATAGAGTAACTTATACTAGAGCGGTACTGTCATAGTAAATTTTGTAACCCCAGTAAATTCAATGCCATCTGTCGACACACTTTAAAACTAAAAATAAATATTTATAAAAATACGATAAAATGTATTTAAATATGGATAAATGATTTTTTTTATTTGCATTAATTATTTTTATGATTTTGACCCATGTTCTTTCACTGATATGCGTTAAAATTGTTAAATAACAAACGAAACCGTCAACGCCATCTATACGACAGTTGACCAAAGCTAGTAGCGCCCTCTGAACGAGAATCAAATTTTCTTGATTTTCGAGGCACGTTTTTTCCTTAGACTGTATCCATCTATTACGGAGTTATATTTATCTTTGACTGTTGCCTAGGGTGTTTCATTTTTCCGAATTTTCGATTTTCATGTGACTTCGCTCGAATTCTTGTTCTCGCTGATGAAAAAATGTTATATTCCAAAAATAATAATCGGTCAATATTTAGAGGTTGCACAACATCAACAAAGATACTCTCATATAACCAACGACTCTATAGCAGTAGATAGAAAAAGCTTTAAGCGGCTACCATCAAAGTGGAGAGTTATGTGTTACTGAACCCTCTATCCATACTATCCATACTATCCATACTAATATTATAAATGCGAAAGTCTCTCTGTCTATCTGTCTGTCTGTGTGTTCCCTCTTCACGGTTAAACAGCTGAATCGATTTAAATGAAATTTGGCATAGAGATAGGTTGAGTCCCTGAGAAGGACATAGGATAGTTTTTATCCCGAAAACCATCCCTTAAGAAAGTAAAAAGCGGGGTGGAATTGAGATAATTAATGAAGTGTCTGCTAATTTGTGTGCATAATATGCTCAAATTGAATAATTGCTATAAGACTTTCTCCAGGCGCTATTCTTACTCTTGCTGGGGTTACTAAGTCCACGCAGACGAAGTCGCGGGCAAAAGCTTGTATATAAATAAATTTAAAAATTTGTAGACGCTGGGACGGAAAATGACGATGGGAATATTTGCTACCACATATCCTCAACGAATTACCTGAAGTAACTTTTAGTAATATTAGTAACAACCCACATAAATGTAAACAAATATTAAAAGCCAAATATCTTAGTTAAATAAATTATATGTTCGTCACACTTAAAGGAATGTCTCATATCACGAAGGCGGATAATTAACAAACATGATTGCCGACTTCGTGAAATGAAATACATACTCCATAGCTTAAAAAAAAAAAAGATAAGATAGTATTAAGATTAAGAGCGATTACAGCGGCAGTTAAGCCTTAGGGGGCTTTGTTCGCTGTCATAGTTTTTAGAATGTATATACTTTGTGTTAATAAATAAATGAAAAAAAAAAAGTAGGAAACTTGGAGTTTGGTTACTTGATAAATGTTCTAATTAGATGCAGTTTTTTCATTCAAATTTAGTATTATGTAATTATATTTTATTATTTTATAACATTGTCACTTTTATGGGGTTCTCACTCTACCTTTTCAATTTGTGCAACCCCTAAACGTCATTCCCTTGAAATTTAGATAGTTAGATAAGTCTTTGTAAAAAACTGCTTATAAAACCTTTTTTCGGTAGATGGCATTAGCACTGTCTGGCACAATCTCTCAAACGAAAAATGTCAAAAATGCTTACGTATGATTATTACCTATTTCCAAATTTTGGTTTTATAAATGGTTTATTGACTTTTTAAAAAACTTATCAAACGGCCCTTGTAGTTTTTAGTTTAGGGAGACTCGATTGGTAAGCAAAGTCAGGAAAAATATCACAACTTTTTTTTCTCCATACAAAAGTGAAACTTACTGTTGCCGCTATAACAATAAATTACTAAAAAGTACGGAACCCTCGGTGGGCGAATCCGACAGGTAACTCATGGTGTAGCTACACTATCACAGTATACCTACACCAGTTAAGTAATTGATTAAAATCTCGGACTTATCTTGTAGGTTGTAGCCGCTAATGCAAGCGAAATAACAGTAAAAGAAGCCAACAATATAAGGGAATACCTGTTCAACATTTTTAGTTCGTATATATATTTATCGTGTATTATAAATGGCAGTCGTTTGGTAACACACAATTGTTCACTGGGTATAATATATCTACGTTTTATTTTCTTTTAAACCTCTCATCGCATATCAACAAATAATTCACGCAGTTAATCTACCGTGAGCGGGTATAATTCATTGCTCAATGGTTTACGCTAAATGTAGGAGTTCTAATCTCTGCCTTATCGCAATCGAGCAGAGTGCATGAGTCCGTCAACGGTTTCCCATGTTCTCAATACAAACGGAAGAATTTATTACAACAACTCTTCATATAGGTACGTACGGACCCTTTTATGGAATATGTCATGAATCACCCGGATGAACCCGCGCGCCTTTGACAAAAGCTTTCATAAATAAATAAATGTACATACATTCATGGAGTTTATCCTTTTTTTTTCATTTACATAACTCATTGAAATGATACCCTCTATGTAAACTATAGAGACATGACAGATGTGTGGTGGCAATCAATTCGGTTTTGTGGTCTATTTGACAGGTTCAAAACTATGAGGAGTAATATTGAAAATAATCGTAGTTTGGTTAATTTTATTGTGGGCACGAAAGTAGGTGAATAATAAAAATGTAACAAAAATAAAAGTAAATTTTCGCCATTTTTAGGGTTCCGTACTTCAAAAGCAAAAAACGAAACCCAGAATCACTGCTGTCCGTCAATCTATCTGTCCGTCCCGTCCGTCTGTCTGTTAAGACCCTTTATCTCGGAAACGCGTGGAGGCATCGACTTGAAATTAAAACCATATATCAATTACTTAGGTCTACAGTCCCTTGAAGGCTGTAAAAAAATCAAACATCTAAGTTAACGTAAAAAAAGATACGTATATTTTGGCACTCTAGAGTTAATCAAAATTTATCAAAATGGCCGTCGAGGTTCATTTACGTTTCTCGTCTGTCTGTATTTGGGTCTGGGCGACTAACATACCTGTACCAAATTCTAACACATAATATATGTATAATTATAATCAGGCATCGTAAACTGCGAGCGAAATCCATTGAAATGACGTATGACAACCAGTTACAACGTTACAACCCTAGTACTTCAATGGATTTCGCTTGCAGTTTACGATGCCTGATTATTATACATGTATGTATTGTATTTATTTTTCCCCTCTGGGTTGGAAGGTCAGATGGCAGTCGCTTTCGTAAAAACTAGTGCCCTCGCCAATTCTTGGGATTAGTTGCCAAGCGGACCCCAGGCTCCCATGAGCCATGGCAAAAATGCCGGGACAACGCAAGGAAGATGATGATGACATGTATGTATTGTGCATACGACTTATTTTTCTTCTACCTAAGCCTTTTCCCATTATCTGGGATCGGCTCTCCTTGTCCTTTTTCTCCACACTGGACGATTTTGTGCAGTTCCGGCGTCAATATTTGTGTTTTTCAGGTCATTTTAGACCGTTGCCAGCCATGTAGCAGTAGGGCGTCTTCCACGGCCTCGTTTCGTCGTTAGTAGATCCAATGACGCTCGTACCATGTGATCAGAAGACCGCCTGAGTACGTGACCGTACCAGCGTAGTCGCTTTTCCTTCAGCTTTTCTTCACTAGGAGCGATTTTAAAACTGCCTCTTAGCATTCGTTACGGATCCTATCCCTCCGGGTGACTCCAGCTGACCAGCGAAGTATGCGCATCTCTGTTGTACGCAGTTTTTAAATCTGTTTTTTAAGTAAAACTTCTTGTCACTCGGATTTTTTTTCTGACGGAAGTAACACTTAGTAGTGACGCACGCACAATAGGACACACGTCAAAGTGCCAACATAAACGTCACCGTAAAGATTACACGCACACACTTTTTTTTGTTGATGCCCAGAATTCGGTTTCATAAAGAATGGCGGGTCGCACTGCGGTTTTATTTAATTTACCCTTTACTTTTAAAGGCATTCTGTTATCACACATAACACCGGTCAACTGCCTCTACTTCATCCAGCCTACTGTGGTACTATGAGTGACATCTCTATCAATTTTACCATCGTTGCTGATTATCGACCCTAAGTATTTAAATTCTTTCACTGTAGACATCATTTATATAGAGTTTTATTGAGTTGGGATCTGTAGTACCATCAAACAAACATGACATTCTGTTTTCTTACGGCTTACTCTGAAACCATTTTCCTCTTATGATTGAGTCGAAATGCTTAGTTGATTTGGGAGGTCTTAGACATTATCTGATATTAGGGTGACGTTATCAGCATACAAGATGTGCCATGGCACTGGTTTTTGGTGAGCCCTTGCTAGGTAATCTATGGTGACGTTAAATAATAACGGGCTTAATATTGACCCTTGATGCACTCCGTTGCTTATTTCAAACTTTTCACAAGTTCCAGCTGGACAAACTATCTGGGTGGTGACATTGGTATACATATCCTGTATTAGGTTTATAGAACTTTATTTTCTCAAAGAAATTATACATTTCACTTCAGAGAAACTTAACTACAGCAGAACTAAATATAAATAATCAGTAAGTATAGCGAGTGCATTAATGCTATATACTATATACTGTTCAGGTACTTCATGGTTTATGGTATCTCAATGCTTCCCAGATAAGTTCGCGTGGGACATGATCGAAGGCCTTTTCTAGGTCGATAAAGATCATATGCAAATTGGTGTTGTTGATGGCTTTAGCTTTTTACACTAATATTCGAATGGCCTGAATCGCGTCGGAAGTGCTCCTGCCAGCAACAAAGCCACATTGATTTTGAGTCAGCTGTACGATATCTTTTAGTATGTTATTTAATATACGTTCCCACGTTTTGAACGCATGTGACATTAGTTGTATTCAAGCGGTAAGCGGAGCTATTGCTCTAAAATTATTGCAATCCCTACCCCATGTAAACTGCAACCACTAATGTTTCCTTTCCCTTTATAAAATTAATTAATTAAAGACTATTTAGATACATTAATTTCGCAATGCAAATTAAGTATACCGACAAGTACCTACTTAGAGCGCTTGGCCCGTTAAAGGTATTTATCTCTTGTGCAGTATTCTGGTGATTCAGTTGAGTGGAAATATCTGAGGTACAAGGGTATCGAATATACCACAGTTCAGTCTGAAAGGATTAAGTCGATTGGAAGTAATCGTCTTTTCTTCTGATAATATTACTGAGGGCGTTTGTAAACGTCTCTTATCTCTGATCTTGCTTGGCGGGATGGATTGACGTTATAGTGATTGGATTATATTTGTCTTACTGTTTCCGAGATATATAATTTTGGGGGAAATATAATGCATGCATTATTTGTCATAGAGTTAGTGATGAATCAGACACCGCAAAGTAGTTCAAATTTAAGTTACAAGATTTGAATCATAATATATACAACGTACAGATAGAAACAAATTGTGCGAAAATAAAAAGCAATCAGATAATTTTAAAGGAAAAGCTATTTAGGTACAATCAACAGCAGAAATAACTAAGCGAACGAGGTATTCAAAATAATCTGAATACAACTTTACTGTTAAGTTTTAGGGTACATTCAATCGGCTGCGCCCACATTGCTTAGTCAACTAGCGTGCGAAATTACGAAATGTATTTGTTGATATCATAAATTTGTGTACAGCGACCTGCAAAAGTGCATGGCCACATTATGAATGAAATCCATTCATAAAGTGGCCATGCAATATTGTGACTGGGTTTAGGTACATAAAAAGTAAGTAAATGATAGATTATTATTATAAGTACGTGCTAAATATTCAAGAAATTAATGATATCGGAATTTACACACCAGCGAATCGTGTCTCAACTTTCTTCGCCGCACAACTAGTCGAGGGTCGAGGCAGATCTTCTCTTACATAATGCAGTCCACTCCACTCAATAACGTACCTATCTAACACAGCACGGTATGTTAAAGTGAAACGTTACAAGTGCAAATCCCCCCATAGGTAGCGTGATGTGTGACAATGGGCGAGCAAACTGCATGAGTGCATGAGAGTTCACCATTTTGCTGAGTAAAATGTTCGCGTCTGAGATTTGCTATACCAATAAAATGTGCAGCAACTTTTATAAAACAATAGAGATGGTAAATAATCTAATATCTATTTTTTTTTGCAAAAAAGGGTTTCCAATATTTCCTTTTTGTGTTTGCCAGCATTTTCATTTATATATTTCATTTTGGTTGATTTGCCTTATCCAAATACCTGTTGCCTATTTCTATAAGTCAATTTTAGAATGACTTTTAAACATTACATTAACGTTGATATTAGGTACATTATATCATCCATACATCTTATAAAACTAAGTCCCCCGCCGCGTCTGTCGGTATGTCTGTATGTTCGCGATAAACTCCAAAACGACTGAACGAATTT
Organism: Cydia strobilella; assembly: GCF_947568885.1. Lineage (NCBI taxonomy): Eukaryota > Metazoa > Arthropoda > Insecta > Lepidoptera > Tortricidae > Cydia > Cydia strobilella. The sequence goes on from NC_086043.1 coordinate 7,970,924, forward strand.
TCATGCGGTTTTTCACCTATCAATAGAGTGATTCTTAAGGAAGGTTTAGGTGTATATTTTTTTAAGGATAACCCGTGCGAAGCCGGGGCGGGTCGCTAGTATAAAATAAATATCACTCAGATGAACATCATTGGGACACGATGTTATATTTGCTCTTTAATTACTCAGTGTGTGGGACGCCTACAAGGGTACTCAATATCATGCTATTTTACTTTTCGACATTTTCCAACGTTACAAAAACTAGTAATATATGTTATACCACTTTATTGCGTAGCACAATATTACGTTAACACTTTTTGTCGTTTGAAGCTTTTATTGCAATACTTTATTGTGTACCTTTGTAGGAAGAATAGGGAGCTGGAGGAGCTGGTTGCGGTGCCCAATTGGCGAGATCAAAGCCCCACGACTCCGCTCACCTAGAGAGGATGGGAGAGGAGCGTGCTGTTTGAAGAGCGTATGTGGGGCACCCGGGCGGAAAACGTCCATCTGGGCGCCCCAGATACCGCTGGAGTGACGAAGCCCTAAAAGACCTATCCGCTCTCGGAATACCCAACTGGCGTGAAGTGGCGCAGAATAGGCCAGAGTGGCGCTCTCTTGTGTCAAAGACCAAGATCCTTTTTGGGTCACTGATCCAGTAAAGTACCTTTTCTCAAAAATGGACGGCAAAGTCGACGTTGCCGGTTAAAAAGTAGGTCGCGAAGTACGTAGTTTATGGTCAGTCAAAAAATTAAAAAGTTAAAAACATTGCAGTCTCGATTTCGGGACTGCAATGTTGCATACAAATTCCATTATTTGTCGAGTTCCAAACTTTTTAAAAGTTCAAGTGGCCATATCAAATGAAGGCAGAGGTCCATTAAACAGCCAAGCAGATGATCAGTACTTATTATTATAATGTTGGTACCGCGACTATTTAGGTGTCTCAAATAGGTTGGCGTATTTTCAGCAGAAAAATACACTTCTATTTTTAATTAAAAAAATAAAAAGGCGTCAAAGCAAATCTTTTTACTTTTTTCTGTGAAAACGTATACATAAGAACGTTGGTTCTGTAAAATATTTCTACTATATTTGTATTTATTGCGCCATTTTTGAGAAAAGCACTATATATGACTCGGCTGGAAGGCTACTTGCTGGCTTCGGATTCAATTAAACGGACTCCCAAGGTCGTCCGTTTAAAACGAAACCTCAGCCAGCAAGTAGCTACTTCCGAGCCTCGACAATAATGTACTATTTGTACTCACATTCATGCAATAAAAAAATATGAATTAAGATCTAGCAAAACATTACGGTTTTATTAAGTCTCGTCTCAAAACACATACTAAGAGCATTCAATTTGATATTCGATTTCTTAGTTAATAAACTGATATTCAGATTTTGAAACTAGAGCCATTTCCTTTACCGAGAATATTAAGTTAAGCACCGATCTACCGTCAAATACTTGAGCAAATGCAGATCTCGCTGGATTCCCTTAGGACGTGGTCATCTTCAATTCTCTGCGGAAGTGATGAACGGAATCGGCAAGTAAAAGGCATTAAATCTGTCTGGAGCGTTCGATTTGCATTGGGAAAATTGCATTTTCGAGTCGTCGGCGACAAGGAGGCGGCTGCAAATGTTTGCGACGCTGGCAAAAGCTTTGCTTTAGGATTTTGCTCCGTTTTGTTGGCGATAGCACGGCGACTAATGTGTGTTCTCGGGACCGTGCAACCTTACGGAATAGGGGATAAGTGCTTGATATTGAAACGGTAAGATTAAATAAAAATTCCTCGGGTAAGGCTATAGTTGGCTAAAATGATCTATTAAATACTGAAGAACCTGGTACATACCTAATATATATAATATATAATATATGTATATAATATAGAAGGAAAGTTATAACACTTGTTTACTCATACTGTGTAAAATTAATAAGTTTTGTTAGGTTTTTAATTCGGTGCGATGTTTGTTCTTTTTAGTGTTCCCCGATTTTTCATACATGGCTGATGGGATTAGTTTTTTTTTAAAGTTTAATTGGAGTTTAATTATTATAAATAATAACTGTAAATTTAAATTACAAAACTTATCTTATACTGCAATTTCTTTACATAGAACTTAGTCTATTATAAAAAGGTTCCAAATAGGGTTTTTTTAACAAACAGAATTATTACAACTTCTCATTCTAAACGCATATTAGGTAAGTGGCATATTAACGCATATGGCCAATATGATTTCTTATGGGTTATTGTCGTCCTTGGAGAATAAACAGATCTGAAATTGGAGTGATCAGTGCTGGTTGCAGGTCTAATGCTAATATTTTAATATCGCAACAGGGATCAAGTGCTAACTTTTACGAGCCAATCTCTTTTCTGAATTTTTTTTTTTCACGAAATGCTTTCAAGACAACAAATAAAGTAAATTAATTGAAAACCTTAAAAGTCCCCGTTTACGTGCCGATGCCGGGCCGTCCCAGTCAACTTGCGCCTTCGTAGCTCGGGAGATGTCTATGAGCAACGAACGTGATAGAACTGATAGACAAGCGCACAGACAGGACATTGTTTATAATCAATTTGATTGAGTAAGCGCTGCAGCAGCTGGAAATCTTTCACGTGCACCACCATCTCAATTCACTGCACTCGAATCGCGGTTTTCGCGGACGCCGCTAGAGCACAACAACCATACGATAATATTACTTGAAACTGTCATCTGCCAAAAAATGCCACTGTCAATGCAATTAAATCTACTGCATGGAGGTCCAAATCATATACCTAGTAGCAGAATACTGGTAGGTAATTATTAACTTTTAAATCACTGCCGAATCATTTCAAAATTGACAAATAATAGTATAGGGTTCTTTTGGAAAACTAATATAAATTTATTGTGATATTTTTGTTGTAGCTAAATTTTTAAGTGATATTAAGGATAAAACCATAAAAATGGAAATTTGTTGCTTAGAGGAATGTGGAGCAAATTCAGTGCGGCCAATGCTGGTCGCTCCGAGATGCGATGATGGGCCTGTCGACTTCTACCCTTGTCTTCCGGCGTGCACTAAAACATATTATTGCTGTGAAAAACCAAAACCGAAGCAATGTCGCGAGGAAAGTTCTCGTCGAGGCGAGTGTCCTCATAGACAACATAAGACTGAACGTCGACCATGTTCACCGCCTAACAACCATCAGGACTGCTACTCACCTCGGCCGCCGTGTTGCGAGCCGCAGTGTAAACCGGCCAAGACAAAGTACATTATACCATGCTATCGATATGAAGATGGACGCATTGTAAGTAAATCAAAACTGTTATGCTTTGGTTTTTTTTGTAGGTATTGGCACCAGTTAACATTGAAAAAATAGTTCATGAAGTAATAGTTATTAAATAACAACTCTGCCCAAGTTGTTTAACCGCTCGTGCTAATATTGACACCCGAGCAAGCGAAAGATTCCAAAATTGAAACACGAGCGTAGCGAGTGTTTCGAAAAGTGGAGTCTTGAGCGTTGCGAGGGTTTCAAGGCACGAGGTTTTAACATATTTTGCCACCGCGGTGCACCGAGTGAAACACAAAAATTTTCATCACACCACGGGGCAATTACTAACTGTAAAATATCAAATAAAATCAAACCAAATCAAATCCAAACGAACTTTATTAATTATTTATCATTCAAAATCATCATTTAAAAGTCAATTCCATCAGCCGACATGAGTAAACAACTTTTTTTTTTAAAGTATAATACATTTTAAACTTATACTAGGTTCGCCAAACTTGCGTTTAACGGCGAAATGATAAAAAAAAAGAAATTTAAAATTTGCTATTTATAATTTGGACACATGTGGATAAAATGCAACTTTCTTATCCGTTTTTCAAAGTACCAAGAGAGCCTTTACCAGCTGGTGTGGTGAAAAACAATTTATCGAGTAAGTAGATCAAGTACCAAGAATAGTAATTTGTTTTAACTTCATACAGCCGTTATTTATTACTATACCTAATATAACCTAACACAAAATTACCCATAATATTGACATGTAGGTAGCACTTATTTAAATTAAAATCAAGACAGGCTCAAAGCTTAATACGGTTTTAGTTCTGTATTAATGTATGCCTGAAAACAATTACGAAAAATTAACTGGAACATAATAAAAAATCATATAAGCAAAATAAATCCTTTAGAAAAGATAGTATTTTGAGGTTTTAGTTAAAGAATATATGACAATTTTATGAACTGACACATCTTGCTAGGATAACCTATTTAACGCCCCTTTTTGCGACTTCTTTCCTTTTTGTGAATTCGAAACCAACCGTACACTGAAACCAACTACAAACCTTTTATTATTATTATTCATTTACTTTGTGGTTGGTTCCAGGAACGGTATGTTCCTACCCGTCACGGACGACTACCAAAGACGGCGTACATGCGAAACGGAATTCAGGATCAAATCCATGGATACAGGGGTGCAATTAGGTTTCTGTGTGCTGGTGGGATAGCACTCGAACCTTCCGTATACACAGCTGTTACACCGCTAAAAAAACATTACCCTAAAATAACCCAAGAAGTGCAGCCTATTAAAAAGAGGAAATAGTAGTAGTTACAAGAAAAGTATATATTCAAATTACGACCCAGACGACCTTTGGCAGGTTTATCCCCTGCCATCAACTGCATTGAAAAGGAATGGCCTCCAAGATCAAAATGTCGGAGAAAGCGGTGGCATTGCATACATCAGAAAATGTTGGCACGATGCTTGGTGTGGCGACTATCCCAGACCAATTGCCATCAAACCAATGAAGAAACTGGCTGTAAAAAAAACTAAGAAACAATGATCCTGTTGGTGCGTAGATTCTAGCGTGGGAGTTATTAGCGTCATCAAGAAATATAATCAGAGTATGATTTTTACTACACTCTTATTTTGATTACTCGACCCATAAGATGCCAACTATCACTGCAAGTGCTACATTATCCTCAAAAACAAGACGCATAAGCATTACCATTAATCATTTAATATTGGGTTACATTGTGCAAACAGAGCGTAAACAAGATTAAAAAATAATTTTAAAAAAAAGATAAAAGTGTGGCTGGTTGATTCGTCATGCTCAATAAATTACACATTTCACTAATGTGTGCCTACTCTTTTTTAACTTGTTTGTGTCACCAAGTCTGAAAATTATTTTATCTGACATAAGTGAGACTAAACGGGAGTGTCTGGGTTGCAGGTGCACAAACTCCCCGTGACTGCATTCAAGCGCAACGGCATGCAGGACCAGGAGCATGGGAAGGTCCAAGGTGCGACCAACTTTCTTCAGCGCTGTCCACGCGATGTAGAACTCGAATGCGATGTCAGCCCCAAGGTCAAAGTGTGTGATCCGGCGAAAGTACCGGTCTGCGACGGAAAAACCGCACTTTGCTGTCGTCTTTTGAAAAAACCCATAAAAGTTTCACTTGAAGATATACTAGATGATTGACAATGTACGCTGCCTTTGAATTTTCGTTTGTTGTTATAAGTTATAGTTAATTATACATTTCAATAAAACAAGGTGCGAAGAAAAAAAAAGTATTGCTAGGTTTGTACTTGAAAGGACACTTGTTCTTACCGGTTACCTGCTAATTAGTTGTCATTCATTTAATTCTGGTTTCCCTGGAGTTAACACTCGTTTGACACCTTTAATAAAGGACATTACTAAAACCCTTGATCTTTATTCTTATTCATCCTTAACCCGTGGAGCGCCCTAGTGACACGTGTGATACTAACTCCATACTAATGTGATACTGGGGCGCTCCATAGGTTAAGCTGGTAACAGAGTCCTAAAAAAACGACTCGTGGAAAAATTTAGTTCCTCAATTTTATTCCTCTACATTTCTCTGTACCTATGCTAGACTGTTCGGCCAATAATGAATTTCAATTTGATTTTTGCGTTTAATAAACAGTTCACTTTAGAAGTAGCCTTATTTAGATTTGGTGAAAACGGCTTTAAAACAAACAATACGTATCAAGTCTCGTCAGGTACGTTTTGCCCTAGATTTATCTGTTATTATTTTTTACTACAACGCCGTGCACTTGGTTTCACTTCCTTGTTTTGCCAAAAATCGTTCTGTGTAAGATAAAACGACGTTTAGTAATATTTGTTTTTAAATATTTATTTTTTTTGCTGCAGGCTAACCAACCGACGGTGCTGATGCGGCGCGCCTGCGAAGTGGCAGTCGGCAAGCGCCCGCGCAAGAAGCCCTACGAAGAGAGCCGCTTCATTCGCGACGCTGACCACCAGGAATCACGTTACATTAGGGAAGATGAACAGGTAATTAATATTCAAATCATTGACAGACCATTCCTACATCGATAGCACGTTTATGACAAAAAGCACTTTCATATTACACCATCTGGATCTATCCGTACCATCCGCAAACCTATTTGACAATCGGACTTCTCAATCACTTGTATCGTCATGGGCTCATGGCAATAGAGAAATAGTTATTTGTTTTACAAGGGGGCAGTTGTTGTTTAACATGCTCGTTCTAATATTGATACCCGAGCAAGCGAAAGATTCCAAAATTGAACCATAAGCGTAGCGAGTGGTATCTTGGGCCTTGCGAGGGTTTCAAGGTACGAGGGGTAAAACATCAATCAAAATCAAAATCCAAATAAAATTCAGTTCTACCAGCCAACTTAAGGAAACAAATCAAAACTTGCATCAAATTACCTTGCGCTTTGCCACACATGTGGACAATACTTTCTCAATAGTTTTTGAACAATCAAAAGAGCCTTTACGAGAATTACGAGGTTGGTGAGTTATTATCTAAAAATCTGTTCGGATTAGTTGTCGGTTAAGCTAATGTGCGACTGTAAAAAATTTAAACTGTGGAAATCTACGTGTAATTTTAACTCCGGGTGTATATGTACATATGTGAATATGTATACTATATTTTAATTATTTTGTTTTCAATGTTTTATGTAGTGCCTAAATTAATAATGGTTTCGAATAGAGGTAAATAAAAATATAACAAAAATGGGCAATTTATTATTATAATTAATTCCGGTGTTTATACTATACATACTTACGTTCGAAATTTTATTTAAGAAACAGAAATGGCTATAAATTGAATATCCAGTAAAATTCGATACCAATAAAAGTTTGAAGCATGGAAAATCGCAATCTGAATAAATTCCCACGCAATATCCTTTTAAAGTGAAAGCAAAAAGCCAAATGAACGCCTGTGCCGCCGAGGTGAAATCCAATTTCATTATAGCCACGCTCAAAAAACTAAGGTGGACCGAATCAAACTGAAACCTCAAATAATATTAAAATCCGGCTTTTATTAAAAAACTTGAACAAAAGAGGGAGAGTTAATATAACTGCGATATATTTTAATGATAATCCGATTCTGTAATACTTCTGTGGGTATTCGTCTACCCAATAATGTGCCATTCTCAAGCAAAAGGGATGTCGGTTGTCAATAAGGCGCTATTTCCATATAGCTTTAATTTGAAATCAACCTTTTCGACAACCCACATACCAAATTGTTGGTTGTCGAAAAAGTTGATTTCAAATCCTTTTGGTTGAAAACGTCACAAATAATCGATGGCCAGCACAACGTAAGGCCCACAAGATAAAAGTTTGTCTTTCCCGTACATGAAACAATTTATCACATCGTGGTAGGGTAACGTTACGTAACCCATCATGCACGTTCCACCAACGTTACGTTAACGTTAGATGGGGTAAGAGAAGTATAGGGGCAAGAAAAACACTTGTAGGTAATCCTCATACTGTTTCCTATGCCTCAAGCAAAAATAAACTATGTTTCTCTTACCCCACATTATATTACGAGTATTAAAATTTCAAGCTAAATTCTCCATAGGGACAGTAGAGACGATTTCATAGTCGAGATGAAATGTTTTGTAAATTAGGCGAGACTGAGGTTGGAATTTGTATTCGTCTATGGTTCGTAAACCACCGCTTTGTGAGATTGGTCTCAGTAATTCCTTTTTATAACTCTTGAGTAATTCACGATGCTTTGAAGAGATTACGTTGACTCTGCTTACTCTAATTGATAATGCTCGTAGCAATTTTATGACACAAAAAATTTCTCGCAGCTTAAATGACTTGTTACTTCGTCTGTCGTCTGCAGGGTACCTCTTTAATTTTATAACTTCACCAATCTTCTTTGAAACTTTGGTCTATACTTTTGACAATGCGACAAATAGTTAACATACCATATAAGGACTGTGGCTCTATTTAAATATGTCTATTAGGGTTTTGCAATTGAATCGAAAACGTGTTGTGTTGTTTGCATTGCATGAGCTTCTCTAAAAAGGTGGCCACTGGCAAGCCTTTCAACAGTCCAAATAGCGTGGCTGCATTCGGTCAAAATCGGTCCGTGAATGTCAAAAACTTATGTTACGTTTTATTGTTGTGTTGTGTAATAATGTACTGTAATTTTACTAAAATTATACTAACCAATGAAAATAAAAAACTTATAATGTAACGGCATCCTAATCGTGGATTTCCATTTGGATTGAAATCCAGCACGCCACTCCATTTATACGTATCGGCGTGGCGACTTTGGAGCGACCGTCAATGCTAGAAATGTACACCAAACGTGCGCCACGCCATCTGAACGCACTCCAAACGTACGTCCATTTTATTCAGTTTACATGGCGCTGCCACCAAGTAACGACACGACAACGAATTCATCGTAAAAATGCCAGGCCGAGACTTTGTTTTGTCGTTAATGGAGGAGTATCGGAATCATCCATACTCCAACATCCGTTTGGAAGGCTGACGAGCTGCTTTATATGTGGAAGCACGAAGCACTGATGCTTATATAATTTGGGTTGTCGTCGAATATAAGTCTTATACATTATATTATTAGCCAGTTTAAAACTTTTGCTCTTTTACTCTGGGAGTGAGTACCGTGGTGGGTACGGCTAACTCGATCACTTTAGTAGAGGATGCACTTTATGGTTACACCAGTTAGCACTTTCATATAAACTCTTGTTTGAACCATGTTGACAGCGTTCAAACTTTGACTTAAGTTCACTAATTGCCACGCGAGTGCATCGAGAATTGTATGCAAAGTTTAGAGCGACATTCTGATGGCTCCTCTACACGATGGGCCATCATACTGGCCCACTAAGCTGGGCCAGCGTGTAGAGAGGGTACAGCCGAGCTAGCACATGATTGGCGCGAGAGTATCTCGCCGCGTCATAACTACCCTTCCCTCTTTAATTTATACAGTTAGTAAAAGACAGGTAGTCTATCTCGCGGCGAGATACTGTCGCGCCAATCATGTGCTCGGCCTACTAACTGGTGTCGATGCTGCTGATGACTGGTGCTGCTTGATGGGATGGCCACGGTGTCGGTTTTTCGTCCGCACATCAAACGTCAGCGATGGTGCGTACGCATCTACACGTAGCGTATTCCATAGTGCGTTCTCTTAACCATCGCATGACCGTTTCGCTGGTCCAGCGCTGGGCTCGCAGTTCTAACCTAACCTAACCTACTTTTCTGATAGCATTTCATTTCTGTAAGGGTCACAGCTCTAACCTAACCTACTTTTCTGATAGCAGTTCTCTTCTGTGAGAATCGCAGTTCAAAACCGAACCACCCACCTAACCCACTTTTCTAGTAGCATTTCCGGGTCCGGGTCTAGGTCCGGATCAGAGTCCGGGTCCGTGTCCGGCTGTCCGGGTCCAAGTTTGGGTCAGAGTTCAAATCGCCAATGACAAAAATGTTTCTTGAAAACCTAACTTGCTTAACAAACATAACGAAGAGGACAAATCGCCAAACGTGAACTATGCGTCATTGAAGAGTTCCGTTCCGATCATCATCAGCAGTTCCACTTCATCAAATGTCACTTTTTAAAATGGAAGTGCTGGATTTGTTTATAAAAATACAAAAATCACTATATGTATGCCTTTCACATTTGAGGAGTTCCCTCGAATCCTCATGGATCCCATCATCAGAATTCGAGCTTGACAAAAATGTTTCTTGAAAACCTAACTTGCTTAACAAACATAACGAAGAGGACAAATCGCCAAACGTGAACTATGCGTCATTGAAGAGTTCCGTTCTGATCATCATCAGCAGTTCCACTTCATCAAATGTCACTTTTTTAAATGTAAGCGCTTGATTTGTTGATGAAAATACTAAAATCACTATATGTATGCCTTTAACATTTGAGGAGTTCCCTCGGTTCCTCATGGATCCCATCATGCTTTTTGACAAAAACGGGACCAATCTGTATGTATATACATATACTTACAATCAAAAAAAGAATTTTCAAAATCGGTCCAGAAATGACGGAGTTATGGAGTAACAAACATAAAAAAAAACATACAACCGAATTGAGAACCTCCTCCTTTGAAATCTTGAAGTCGGTTAAAAAACAACTGAATTGAGAACCTATCCTTTGAAATCTTGAAGTCGGTTAAAAATTATAACAAAAGTTGAAAATATTTTGTTCGATTAATTGTGACCACATGTGCGTATAGCTTCCGAATCTTACAGTCACGCACATGAAGGCCTCTTTATAATTGTATTGAATTGAATTTAATTGAATAATAAACAATTTGTTTAATAATTTGTTCTAATGAAATATATGTACTTATGTACTTTATGTTTGTGTCATCTGTCTGTTACCAGTCTGTATCTCATGAACCGTGATAGCTATACAGTTTAAATTTTCACAGATGATGTATTTCTATTGCCGCTATAACAACACATACTAAAAACAGAATAAAATAAATATTTAAGTGGGGCTCCAATACAACAAACGTGATTTTTTTGCTGTTTTTTGCGTAATGTTCGTGCGCAAGTCCGACTCGCACTTGGCTGGTTCTTTTTATATAATTCATATAATTTGGTCTATTTTAAAAATAAATACCGGGATAAGTAGGTAGGATAAGGACATCTGAACTTTTCAACTTTCCGCTCTAAGCTCAGTAGGTAATTAACAGAAAGTGCCGTATTTTTCCAAGAATTTTACAGTAAGATCTTTACCTGGGAAGTTAATTAATTCACGGAATCTAACTTAAGGAAGTTATTCGCTTATGTAAATAAGAAGATTGACGGCTTGGTTTTTTGTTGTTCGGAATAAAGTAAAATTGGTAAATTGATTTGACTCGAGTAAATATAAACGTCCTAGTGCTCGACAAGCTAATGTCCTATAAATATAAATAAATAAATATTATAGGGACATTCTTACACAAATTGACTAAGTCCCACCGTAAGCTCAAGAAGGCTTGTGTTATGGGTACTCAAACAACAATATATATAATACTTATACAAATATTACTTTAATACATATTAAACATTAGAGGAGAAATCACCATACATCATTAAATAAAGGATTTAATACATAAAACCACGGAAAACAGGCATAGCTTAGGTAAATCACACTCCGACGCCCCAATGGCGAGCGATCCTCGTCTGACAGTTCGGTGTGACCATCGACATCAATAGTAGGGCTGCACCCGAGCAAGCCACATAATCGGTTATCAGTAGAAAACATCCATGACTCAGGAACAAATATTTGTGCTGATCACACAAATAAAGCCCTTACCGGGATTCGAACCCAGGACCATCGGCTTTACAGGCAGGATCACTACCCACTAGGCCAGACAGGTCGTCAAATGGATGACACCCTACTGTTATAGTATAGATAACTCTATTGACAATTACTTTAGTGAGATGACGTACTGGGATATTGACGACTGTGATAAGCACTTGGACGTCTGATTTCTCAAATCTGAGAAACAAGGCAAAACGTTATACTTTTTTTTTTCATTAGCGATTTAGTGCAATACAAGTACGAGTATTTAACGCAATGTAACTATGTTTAATACTCTGACACACGCGCTCTATTCTAATAACAATTCTATCCATGACTACTTCTTTTTTATCCACAACTGTGCCAACAAAGTGAACAGCCCGCTTGTTAAGCGGCAATCGCACTTTTGTTTTTAAAACATGATATTTTATGTTTTTTTTTCTTCCTTTATCAGGGTAACTGTTGTTTTCATTTCGAAAAACAAAAAAACCAGTCCTGCCCTCCGCTCATTGGACAGTGCGCTTCATGTCCTCAATACTGCATAGAGTACCCGCCCTGCGTGACCGCTCGCCCTTTGCCTTCAATGCCAGCACCACCGCAGAATTGTTACTATTACTCCTGCTATAATCCTTGTTAAATACTAAAATAAATAAGGCCATTAGAAGATTATTCACTCCGTACATACTCAATAATATATATCGAACCTGTCACATTGTATCCTTGTTTGTTATTTACCGTCCGTGACTAAAGTGATAACTGGGATAATTTCGTTACTTTGAGTAAATGCGCTGTTTTATAGAAACTTCAGAGAAATTTAATCACATTAATGGGTAAAAATCGCCTTAGGTACACCTGCCTATACGCACACTTATGATTTTATATTTAAACAAAGCGCATTTACCCCGATGAACGCAATTTTATTCTGATAGTAAAAAAAAACAATAGTTAATGTTTTGTTTCGTATAACCGATTCCAAGGAAAAAAAATAGATGCCATAAACACGGAATAAAATTTTACAGTACATATGGCGCTACTTTACCGCACTAGTGCGATAATTAGCACATTACGTAACTATGCCGAAAACTTAAAGAGCCATATGCACTGTAAAACGTTGTACGATACATGTGCGAATAGGTAATTCGCAACTCGTGTCGATTTTAAACACTCCCTTCGGTCGTAATTTAATTTATGGCCACTCGTTTCGAATTTCCTCTTTTTCGCACTTTTATTGTACTGTACAATGTATTTATTTTTGATAATTTTCTATACAAACTTGATGTAAAACCATAGGCTGTTCTGTCAATTCCATTTAAGTAGGTATCGAATATCTTAATCTAATAATTAAAATACTCTGTACCTATAAGTTTAATTTATACACCAGATAAATTTTGTTTTTGTTTACTGTTTGTCATTGTTTTGTAAGACAACTGTAATTATTTATGGCAGTGTTTGTTGTTATCTTATCCAGTCTTTATTCGCCATTACATTAATTTGATGTTGAGTTTTCCTTTTCTTTTGAAACTTATAACAAACTTAGCGCATTTAACAACCGGAGTCGCCTATAAGAGCTTACCACTCTGTCGAGAACATGTCATACTTTCTAGCGGTCACACCGCTAGGGACATACTTTCTGGCGGGCGCTATCTATTTCACTATGTAGCAGTCGAGTGTAGCACATTTTTATAATTAGCGTACAATTTTGTGCATTTCTCGTACATATTTTCTGATTCACAAGAAAGTTGAAAACTCGACTGCTACATAGTGAAATAGATATCGCCCGCCAGAAAGTATGCTTCCTAGCGGTGACAGATTGATCATTGATTTCTCGTAAGTACGAGTAGTATATTTTTTTAGTAAGCGTACAATTTCGTACATTACTCGTACATTTTTTTGATGTGAGTTTAAATGGGGTTGGCAACTGTCAAAAGTTTGCAGAGATGGCGCCAACATAACTTGCCCCTTTTTCTATGAGATTTGGCTTAAAGGGCTGGCATCCAGGGCATTAAAAACACAAAAATTTCACACAATTCTAGGCATGGAGACTATATAAAGGAGCCAAATCTCTATGTATGAAAAGTGTCCATCAAAAAACAGTAATTAGGCGGCGCCACCATACACCGAAATACTACCAAAAACAACCTACGTAATTTGGTCGGGTTATTTGTTGGTTCATGTGATACTCATGTCCCAGAGCCTAACTAGCGCCACCGGAGAGATTAGGAACTATTATTTAAAACTGAAAGCGGTCACTTTTGCAACAATTCTGCCATAAGAGATTGGCATCCTTTCTATACCATCCATAATTCTAGGGATTGACAGGGCATGCTATGGACACTTCGACCGGCCAACCCCATTCCGTACGATACCATGTCACCGCTAGAAATATGACATGAGTCGTGTCACAAAAAATACTGTAAATAAAATAAAACTTCCTGGCAATAAAAATAATTAAATTACTTTGAAATGAAATGACAGCTTAAATATGGAAATACTGAATGAAAGGTTTATCTAAACAAGGAGCGGGAGTGTTCTTGTTTTATTATCAATTTATCAGATTATCAAATCTATACATCTCATAAAACAAAGTCCCCCTCCGATTTTCATGCGGTTTTCACCTATCAATAGAGTGATTCTTGAAGGTTTAAAGTCTGAATTTTCTTCTTCTTCTTCTTCTTTTAAAATTATGGCTTCAGCCCAGTGGGACTATTTCGCCAGTATCAAGGTATTGAGAGGTTTACAAACGACAAAAATTGTACGGTTGTACAAGACAGTGTACGGTGAATTGTTAGCTCTTGTAAATCGATAGCTAGTCTTTACAAGAAGCACGTGGACTACCGGCCGTTGACTCCAAGATGGTGGTTAAACGCGCTTCAAAATTAATTCTCCATTCACTGCACACTACCACATTAGTTTACTGTATAATAAGCTATCGATATTACACTTTAAACAATATTAATAAGCAAAAAACAAAGTAATTAATCACGATGCTAACTATCAAGATGGCGCTCGAACCGGAAGTCCAGTCTGAATTTTATTCTCACGGAATTAATCTAAACAAACAACTGTCACTGTCAAAGTGACACTTGCAGGCAAGTTAGGGTATGGATGGTATAGAAAGGATACCAATCTCTTATGGCAGAATTGTTGCAAAAGTGACCGCTTTCAGCTTTAAATAATAGTTCCTAATTTCTCCGGTGGCGCTAGTTAGGCTCTGGGATATGAGTATAACATGAACCATATAAGGCAACAAATAACCCGACCAAATTACGTAGGTTGTTTTTGGTAGTATTTCGGTGTATGGTGGCGCCGCCTAATTACTGTTTTTGATGGACACTTTTCATACATAGAGATTTGGCTCCTTTATATAGTCTCCATGAGTTAGGGGTTCTCAAAGTAAAGCGAGGTGTAGACTAGCAAGAACTTGCATGCAATTTACGTTACATTGCCGAATACGGAGGTAAACTGCTTTCAAAAGTTTTATCAGATACCGCAATGTAATGAAAATTTAATGCAAGTTCTTGCTAGTCTAAACCTCGCTTTTTAGGGTTCGCAGAAAAACTTAAAAATAAGACCATTGGGCGAGGTTGTTCAAATACCAACCTAGATGGCGCTGCTGGAGAAACATGAAATATTCTGAAATATTTATTTATTTAAGAAACAAACAGTCGTTTACAAACAAGTTTACATAAATATTTCTTAAATGAAGACCTGGAGTTTCATTATTGGAGGTATATAAATTGCAGTCTATAAAAACAAAAACATAATGTAGGTAGGTACTAGGTAGTAATAGTTTGAAGGTATAGGTAAAACTCACGAGAGTCGGCGCAAGATTTGTACTGCACTGTCAAATGCATTATATGTATAAAAGAAAATCCTCGCCAATTTTCGTGAATCGACCCATAGGTAAGTACATTAGTACATAGGTAAGTAATGACGCTAAACTGTAATAAAGCTAAACTGTAGAAATTAATAAGTAGTGACATAATTACCGGAAAGTGACATTTAAGTATACATATGAAAAAAATTACATAATTAATTACCTTAAAAGCACATTTTAATGAATTAATTAAACAAATCAAAATTATTAAGTTTTTAATTTTCGTTAAAAAGTTAACCTTTTCGACGCCGTGTCAAACACAAAAGTGTATGTTGCTCTGTGGTCTTTGACCGATTAATCCGTCTTTGGCGTTGGACCTGCGGTGCCGATATATCCGTCCAAACGGTTAAATCTGAATAATTATTGAAATTATTTTCCAGATAATATTACCTATAATATAAGTAATATACCATTAGAGGTCATCTGTAGTAATTATCTAAATTCAACCTCATGTAGTGTGGGCAATTCGTGCAAGTTATTAAATATTATCTAGTACTCGTAGGTCAATAAAAAAACCGGCCAAGTGCGAGTCGGACTCGTACATTACATAATTTTAACAATGTATTTTTATGTGAAACGTGAGTGAAAGGTAAATTGCGGTTTACGATTTATGACGTATTAAAAAAAACCACTTACTAGATCTCGTCCAAACCAATTTTCGGTGGAAGTTTGCATGGTAATGTACATCATATATTTTTTTCAGTTTTATCATTCTCTTATTTTAGAAGTTACAGGCGGGGACACACACATTTCACCACTTTGGAAGTGTCTCTCGCGCAAAAAAAAATGATATTAGAAACCTCAATATCATTTTTGAAGACCTATCCATAGATACCCCACACGTATGGGTTTAATGAAAAAAAAAAAAAATGTTGAGTTTCAGTTCCAAGTATGGGGAACCCCCAAACTTTATTGATTTATTTTTATTTTTGTGTAAAAATCTTAATGCGGTTTACAGAATACATCTACTTACCAAGTTTCAACAGTATAGTTCTTATAGTTTCAGAGAAAAGTGGCTGTGACATACGGATGGACAGACAGACAGACAGACAGACATGACGAATCTATAAGGGTTCCGTTTTTTGCCATTTGGCTACGGAACCCTAAAAATCGATCTCGGGCTGCAATTTTACACAGTTTAGTCCTACCTACCCTTTTTAACCAAAGATCCAGTCTGGCATAATTTGACGTTTATTTTAGTTTAACTACTATTTCAGTGTAAATTGCTTAAAAAAATGCGATGGTGAAACCACTGACATACTCGTATATGTATAGACAAGCTGTCGAGGACAAATTGTGTCCGCGAGGTGTCTGCCATTTTTTGCGTTTTAAAGCTGTCTGTGTTTGAAAGCTAAAGAATAACTGTAAACTGCAGATTATATTTTTTGTGTTTACTGTCGTCAACGCCATCTAGTGACAGCTAACCATACCGTAGAAAGTTACAACTTTGCCTTTTCAACATAGCTTTGCCCACCGCATCACATTTCAGTAAAAGCGAAATATCATAAAACTAGTAACAGATACACCTCCCTTTTCAACCTATGGTTAAAGCTAATCATATTGCTGGCAACACTGGCCTATAAGTTGATGTGTGCCTAACTTCAGTCACTCGTGAGCCGGCTTCAAGTGAGGACGTGTTTTTTGCGGGCAAAAAAAGTTAAAAAAACTTCGGTGGGATATCGGTCCAGGAGAGTCCTACAGGGATGTAGTTTTAACTGTAAATAATATGCAGCTTAGAAACGATGTAGACGAAATTTCAACACGTTATATGCATTACTTTTGTAATAATGGTCGTGGGCAATCTCGTGATCGTATTTACGTATCACTTTTCACAACATTGCCCAGCACATTTTAACCGTTAGGGTTGTCACTAGTAGGTATGTTATTATTGACTTGCGGGGAGGCATTTACCATGCAACGTTGTTTAAAGTTACTTTGCTAGTTTTAAGAGGAAATATAAGAAACAACCGCCTTATTTATAATACTTTATACTTCCTTTGCAGTTTAAAAAAGTTTCTTGTTATGTTATCTGTAGTTACCTACTTTTAATGCTTAGTAATTCCTTTGCAGTTAAAAAAAATAATGTTGATTTTTGATTGTTTCTTTATAATTTGGGTAAAAGTGAAAATTGACAATCCTAGCATATTTAGGATTTTGTATGAAGAATCACATTTTTTTTATGACTGCCCACATAAGTTTGGAGGTGAATTACTGAACTTAGTGACTTAATACCTATACGACAAAACTATGCCATGTTTATTCTGGAT
Organism: Cydia strobilella; assembly: GCF_947568885.1. Lineage (NCBI taxonomy): Eukaryota > Metazoa > Arthropoda > Insecta > Lepidoptera > Tortricidae > Cydia > Cydia strobilella. The sequence continues at coordinate 7,988,569 of NC_086043.1, forward strand.
TATAGACTTTGAGTCATGACCATAAAGTTGCTAATCGTGGAGTTAAGAGAATAGGCAATCTTGAAATTTTTTCATTTTTTTTCATTTCACTGTTTAAGACCCATTTTCTACAGTACAGAAATTTATTTCGACTATGGTTTGCTCACTCACACAAAGAAGAGTATGTCAATATGTTATTGCCACAGATAAGTAATGCAGTATGGACCAACAAACTTGAAAAAAAAAAGTAAAAGACTGCAAAAAGCGGGCAAAGTTGTACAGTTTTACGGTACCAGTAAAGTTCACGTATAGGTGTAAAAGAATTATTACGCAAAGAACGCATAGATGGCGCTCAATTCAGCTGCAGGCGATTGTTTTGCTGAGATGGTCATCCAATAATGGCCGCGACTGTACCTACTGTACCTAGTATAAGATTTTTTCTAACGAACTATGCTGCTATTGTCGCCTGGCTGACGGGATAGAATAATAAAAAAATATCCACCTAGCAGGTTTCTAGTAGTCTGTTGTTTTTTTTAATCCAAATACCATTTCCGTGATCTCTTTGACCTGATTCTGAAATTTTTGTTACAGACAACACGGCGTCCTAAACCCGCAGTGCAATCAAATGGAAAAACGAAGATTGCGAGGATTCGCAATAAAACCGCAATAAACTAGGGCGGCGAAATAACAATAAAACAACTTTATAGTTATTTTTGTGTAATGAAGCGGATCGGTGTTTCTGCTCGTGTCTGTGTGGTGTGAGGGTGTCAGTGTGTCAAATGCGAAGACGGCGGTGGGGGGGAGGGGTGGTGACTCGCGCGCACCATGCAGCTGGCTCTGTCGCTGCTGCTCCTGGCCGCTTGCGTCACTGCTTTTGCGCAGATCGCGTGGACGCCCATCTTTCTTGACGCCACCAGTAAGTATATTCTATTAAAAAAAAAAAAACAGTTTTACTGGACATATTTGGGAACCAAAGCAGTTAAAATGTCAAAAATCATTACGTTTAAAAACTACGGTTTTTTTTATGTAAAGCTGTTCAATTTTTGAAGTCTGTTTCAAATATATCTTTTGTCACTAAACCCATACACAAGTACTTATATGTTTATTCCTCATTCATCGAAATGGGGTTAGCCGGTCGAAATAATTAGCAGATGACGCCAGCATAGCTTGCCCTGTCCTCAGAATAATGACTAAAGCAAAGAAGCCGGGCAAAAATAAAAGCTTGTTAAAAGATATCGTATTCACAACACGTTATTACTTTTTGTCTATGAGTGAGGGAGACAACAATCCGCAAGTTCTTTCGTTTTTTTTCAGTATTGTCATAAGATGAACTGAAGGAAATGTCAAATGGTCCTGTGTGGTTCTATAATATAATCCAGCCAAATAAAATATAAGTTCGTTATTTCACAGGTAGGTGTCAACTGTAACAACTTGACATAGTCGTATTATTTTAGTTGAAATATTTCGGGATGTTTCAGCGGTCATCTTGGTTTATTTTAATTATATTCTTGCTATTCCTGAAAGATTCTTGGAAAACGTGTTGAGTTTTTATTTGTAATGGTTTGAAGTTCCCTTTGTGATAATGTCTTGTGTGATCGAGGGCTGTAAATCGCATACAGGAAGAAAAGAAAATACGCACGAACCGATAACCTTTAATCGGTGAGTTTTGTTCAATTTTGAAGAAATTAATTTATAGGACCTGACCCTAAACATAGAAATCGATATATTGTTTATGTAATTATTACTTGCATTCAAGTCTATATAGATTTTTGCATAAATTTTCGAACTTTTCTGCTAAGTATGAAAGGTTATATTTTTGGCATAGTGATGTATCGACCTCAGATCAATAACCTATCGACATTTACAGCTTTCTTATAGTTTGGCCCAGGACTGTCCCATTTTAATTGATGAGTACAGTCAAGGGCATAAATATATATACATTCCCAAAGTCTCAAAAATATGTGTACGCTCAGACAATAAAATCGTGTTCACATATTTTTAAGCCATTTGTCTGGATCGATATTTTTGCCTTCGACTGTACCTATAGTTTTCTTTGTTCTTACTTACTGACAGATTGTGTTTGCCAGACTATAGTTTAATACTAGAAACCGGTCAAGTGCGGGTCGGACGCGCGCACCAAGGGGACCGTACTTTTTAGTATTTGTTGTTATAGCGGCAACAGAAATACATCATCTGTGAAAATTTCAACTGTCTAGCTATCACGGTTCATGAGATACAGCCTGGTGACAGACAGACGGACAGCGAAGTATTAGTAATAGGGTCCCGTCTTAACCCCTTTGGGTACGGAACCCTAATAAAAAGACATTAATGATCATTGATGAATGTTCCTTTTATTAATATTGTTGGTCACAAAACTCAACTTTTTATTTCAGATTTCCAAAGGACGAGGAATAGGGGATATTACTGCAATGTTCTGCCACCAGAGTGCAGCACTAGCTTTTTTAGTGCACCGTATCGTAACTTATTCATACTGTACCTTTAACAGGTTTTTGACAAGTTTTCAGGGGACCTACCGGAAAACTCGAAGCCGAAATTTCGTTATCTAGCTGCCTCTTTATCGCTCGAATACGCAAGAGTGACAGAGATGTTAGATAACGAAAGTTCGATTTTCTTGTTTCGCGATAGACCCTCAGATTGTGATAGTGGCGCCACCTACGCCGAGTTTCGCGTAATATTCCCTATTATTAAATAAAAAAAAAATATTACACGAACGTTTTTTTTTTCATTTCCTATTTGTACAGTCAGCTGCAGAGAAAAGGTACCCCACGTCCATACTAATTTACAGAACTTATGCAGGGGGGGTGCCTTTTTTCTGCAGCTGACTGTACATGACTAGAAACTATACTTAGTCTTTTAGCATTAGCAAAAACGGTAAACCATTTCCACGTGTCTTTTTATTGACAAGTTTTTTTATAAATATAGCAATATTTTACTTATGAAAGCAAAAGTATGTAAATGATCGTATATTATATTTGTTGTGACTTATTTTCAAAGTGTTTTTCGATAAAACGACACGTTAAGATCGCTCGCCTTCTTTCTAATGATAAAAAACCGAGAGGTTTATTTAGACGGTTCTGAGTGGTAGACTGCAAATGAGATAAAAGCTATATTAGGTACATGCATTAATCCTCATATCAGGCGGCTCTTTGATTCCAAGGATTGCATAATTTTTATACTTTTTAATGATTTTTAGAATATGAAAATTATAAAAAGTATAAAAGTTATGCAATCCTTGTATTCCACGCATTTCATTTCATTTCAACGAGCCGCCTGCTACAGATTTCTTGAAATTGCCGCGTTTTTTCAAGTTCAACTTTCATTAGCCAGACTATTATCAATTTGCCAATTTCGTGATTATTCTTTTACACGGCACATAAACTTATGCATAATTTATCGATATAAAAAGTCGACACAGTCACATCCCTAGCAAATTATCAAACTTATGACACCGTACGTAAATGAGAAATAACAAGCATATATGCATCTCTTTTCGGCACATTATCTTATTCGTAAGGAAGTAAAGTACGGGTATACATATTTGCGAAGCATTTTTGCCCGACTTCTATGCTTTAGTCATTATTCTGAGGCCCTGTCAATCCCTAGAATTGTGTCAATTTTTTGTTTATTTAACGCCCTGGATGCCAGCACTTAAAGCCAAATCTCATAAAAAAAGGGGTAAGCTATGATGGCGCCATCTCTGCAAACCTTTGACAGTTGCCAACCCCATTGACTCGCAATGCGTATATTAGATTACTGAACTCGTAATCATAAACCTTCCTTATAGTTAGTAGTATTCAATTCTTAAAAAGTATAGTTAGCTTTAAACAAATACAGTGTTGTAGAGGAAATAAATATAATTATATCTGGATTGGAAAGCTACAGTTTAGTATTTTTTGTCATACCAATAAGCCGCGTCAGGCATTCGCAGTTGACGGACGTGCCCATTAAATTGTTTCCAGCTTAATAGTTTTGTGCCGAACGGTACCTACCACTAGTACCACTGTAACAAATAGCTTGAAAATAAAATCTAGTGTTCTAATAAGTTTATTTATATTGGTGATTAACTAAAAACGCCGGTCGAGTACGAGTTCCGTTAATTCGCGCATCAAGGGTTCAAAGTTTCTACTATCTCATGCAACTATAAACACGAAGGATTTTTGACTAGAAGTATTACATACAAAGTTCAATTGTGTATAGCGCCATCTGTCGGCTAACGGCTAACTAATTTTCGCGATCTAATGTATGTATGTTCGTTATTCAGGGATAATTTCTTTAAATGTGAACAGATTTAAAAAAAAAATCTTATAGATAATTTTTTCCGTCTGTACGTTCGTCCATCTGTCCATCCGCCCGTCTGTACTTCCATCCACCTGTATGCCCGTACCTATGATCAGCCACATCACAGCCATTTATCTCAAAATATTAACAGTGACACATCGTTTGATAGATCTTTATAAACAGGTTAAGGTTTCTAAAATTGTTTAAAAAAATATATCTTGCATAGTCATTTATGATCGGCTGACTTATGACTTATTAATGACTTACTTCCAATAAAACTTATTTTCTTATTAAAAGGACGTAAGTGCTGGGAAAATACGCCCATTTACTGTTATGGCTTTTTATATTGTGTGAAGGTACGGAACCCTCCATTATGCTTGGCTCGGCACGCACTTATTGGCCGGTTCTTTCAAAAAGCGGCCGACATATGAAAGCTTATATTTACAAGGGACGCAAACATTAACATTTTGTGCGACAGGCCAAGTGGACCTATGGACGCAATCGCCGAAGGGCTGCGCGTGCCCGTCGGGCGCAGACGGAGACTGCGCGTGCTGCGTGCGCGACGGCGCGTGCCCGTGCGGCGAAGTGGCGCCGGCGCGCTGCGCGCAGTGCGGCCTGGAACAGTACTGCGCCAATAGTAAGTGAACCTAAGGCCAAGAAACGCACGCTCTCAGCTTGCACGTTCGTCATACGTTTATTTTTATCAATATATGGAGGTCGGAATCAGCGTTGAGCGTGCGATCTTTGGCCCTAGGGCAAAAGTCTCAGCTGGTGAGTCGAATGGGAATTCTGTGGGTTCCGTGCCCTCTGACACATCCATGTGCGGCAACGCACAAGTGTTTTACTAGGTGATAACTAAAACTAACCAGCGAATCCTACAGGCCAATTCTAGTTTTAGTTATTACATCGGTTTCCAATATGATACTGACATAATTACTAATCTGCCAGTGTCAAAGGTGACGTTTTTGGTTGAAGAACAAGATAACTCTTGGTTCCATCCCATGGTATCCTATTATATGTCTCGTTCAACGATTAGACTATTACAAAATAATAATAATTCATCATCATCCTAAATCCTAATTTCGTTCGGCTCATCGAAATTTCTTGCATTTTCAGCAAGAAATTCATAAATGCTAGCACAAAATTATAACAAAACCCAGACACCCACTTTTAATCTTCCCGTCCACTCTTGCACTTTCGACTTATCACGCCTAAAATTGATGACCTGGAAATCGCTTACGTCACTTTAATGGTCGGTTTCCGTACCGGCACAATCGAGAAGACCCGACACGTCCTTGACAGCGCGGGATTTGACTTTTGAACCGTAAAACGCGGACCTCCGCAAAGTTTGATTTTAATAATTTAGTTCTAATCCTTTGTTCCCGGTGAAATAAGGCAGGTTACGAACCGCGCAAGTTGTATTACTTATTCATTCATAACTTTACTATACAGTGTTCTCGACAACTTGTTGCTGTTGAACCCAATTAGCAACTCTTATCATTGTTTTAAGCGACGCTTTAATGGTATAGATTTGTGCAGGCTTATTATCTTATACTTGTACTACTTATTAAAAGAAAACTTCTCAACTCGATAACAAGACCAACTTAGTTTTATACTTGGTTAATATATGTATCTTTTAAAAATTTCAACATATATTATTCGTTATGCATCATAAAAATACACGAAATGGTCAAACAAAAATCGATTAAAAAGCCATGTGGCTCTAAACAAAGGTAAGCAAGCCACGAGTACACAAAAAGGGCAAACAAAAATCTATTAAGAAGCTGTTTTGCCGTTTTAAACAAAGATAAGCAAGCCACGACAAAGTTTTCCAATACGATGAAATGAAGAGTTCATTTTATTGACAAATCACAACGAGAAACCTAATGAAATGAATACAACGCTTGGTAAACGAAAAGTTGATTTAATTTCCAATTACGTGCCATCGAATTTCGATGAGAGTCGGCGTGGTACACGCGAAATAGAATCACGAATGAGACTTTTTCGAATTGCTTATTTATATCAATGCAAATAAATTAAATAAACGACAATTTAAAAACGGACCGCTGTTTGTAGCCGGATACCCAGGGGATTGCGAGGTCCGGTTCGCGCAATGTTTACCATTTCCTTGAATAACGGTCCATTATTAACCCTTGGCCAATATCAAAGCTTTTCAGTGTTGTTCTTGTGGGATTTGAAGCTCTCCCACCGTTGCGCAGACATGTTTTGTAACAAATGTGATTTAATGTGGACATGAACACCATGAACGCTAATAGGTGTTTTAGAGATACTTGTCTCATTATGATTTATTATTAGTAAATATTAAATTGATTAAATCTTAACTTTTTGTATGTTACAATTTTAATATTAAAGTTATACCTATTTGCTAATGTACTGCTGCATTTTTGTAAAATCTGACACGTCAATACAAAACATTAAATTTGTATAATAATACTTAAGTATTGTTTTAACAAGAAAATCGACTTCAAAAATGACAAAATAAAATATTATACCTGAAACTGATAGTACTGTACAGTGTACACTTAGTGTATACTTAGTCTTTTTTTAATGCAATGTTGTCATTGTATGTGAGCACAATATCACATTTTAAATTGATGATAAGGGAACTGTAATACATTTACTGTACATTTTTATGAAATAAACTGAAATAAATAAATAGTAGTGTGTCTACTTGAAAAAAAAACACAAATTAAAATATTTTCATAGAAAATAATTTAATTTGTTTTTAGGGGAACTGTAATAGTTATTTGTTTTACAAGGGGGAAAAGTTATTGTTTAACCTCTCGTGCTAATATTGATACCCGAGCAAGTGAAAGATTCCCCTATACCCTCGGAACCTTCAGCGTTGCGAGGGTTTCAAGGCACGAGGGTTAAACAAATTTTGCCACCGTGTGAAACACAATTTTCCACCACACCAACACAGGGAGAATACTAACTGTAAAATATCAAACAAAATCAAGCAAATCGATTCAAAATGAATGTTATTAAATATTTATAATTGAAAATCATCATTTAAAAGTCTTTGCCTCACATCACATGCGAATAAAATGCAACTTTCTTATCAGTTTTTGAACAATCAAGAGAGCCTTTACCAGCTGGTGTGGTGAAAATTATTTAATAATTCCGCTGACGATATCTTGCTAATTAGTGCTTTTTTGACAGTGTGCAACATCACAATCGACTCACGCGTCCTCAAGACCAAATCCGGCAAAACGTTTGGGCAGATCAAATCGCCCTCCATCCAAGGCCCTGGTGCCTGCTCCTACTTCCTCCAGCCGGACGCTGGCCAGCGAGTGGAGATTCAGCTCTACAGGCTGGTCTCCGCTGGAAGGTTCAATGGTACCAGGTGAGGTATTATTAGTAGTTTTGGAAAAGAAAAGCTCTAAAGGGGCTGGAGGAGATTGACAGTCAGACAGACCACGCAGATGAAGTCGTGGGCAACAGCTAGAATAGTTCTGTTTAGTAATATTGCCTAGATTGTTTTCTGAAATAAACAATTTAAATATAAAAGAAACCATTGAACCCACGATTTTTAGCCACCACACACATATGAAAGGATGATATGTATGTATCATGTCTTTCTGTAAACAAGAAATACTGAACTTTTTAATCCCGAATACGCAGACCATTCGATTCCATCCAATTTTGCGCACTCACAAAACAAAAAACGGCTCACCTGTGACGCGCTGTTTGAAATTGGAATTTGCCATTTTTTTATTGATTGAGCAAGTTGAACTACGATTATTGACCGGGGCCGGAGTTACCCATCGGATAATAAAAATCTTACAAGCTAAACATTATTTTGGCGACACGGCGGTTAATTAATTACTAGGAACAACAAATAGTAACGCCGCCTTTATTGTTTACTTGAGGGATTTATTTTGTCTTTTATAGCCACTGTGCAGAGTGCATTACGTTCTAAATGGAAGTATTTCGTATTTTCGAGTCTTTGACTAGTCGTCAAACTCCGTTATAGGTAGGACAGACAGAATAAATAGACGGAGGCTATAGGCAACTATCAGCAACCTATGAATTAAGTAGTTTGAGTGTAAGCTCCATTAAGACATATTTGAATGGTAATGAAATAAGTATACTTATCAATTTACCAACCCCGACTTGCACTTTATTGGGCTACAGATTGACTTTGATGGTAACTCAATTCTCGACAAGATCGGTTTACGTTTACGAATTCATCATTCGCTTGCCCTTGTCTCATTCACTTGGGGTCGGCGCAGCATGTCTTTTTCTTCCATACCTCTCTTACGTTTACGAATTACGGTACGGTTATGAATTCGCATAATGTAATAACTCCTAATTCAAGTTGGCATAACGTATAACTTTTAAATCATATAACATTATTCCGCATAACCGAGTATGCATAATGTTAATGCTCATAACGTAAATTGTCATAAAGATGACAACATGTGATGAATGTAATAAGCATAACGTTACTTTGCATACTTATTGTATGGCATAAATATAAAAGGCAAATTAATAAAAAGATTGCTACGTCACTAATAAGCGGTATTTGGAAGCAATTGCAATCAATTTGAATTTAATTAGGTAGATCCGAGGAGTTAATTAGGATGTGAAATTATCTAATATTCTGGCTGTTAGAAAAAAAATCTAACATCGAAGGTTATAAGGTGATCCATCCATTTCGCTCGCTTTATCAAATTATGCTAATTCATTTTGTGACAATGAAATTTATAGTTGATTATGTTATGAAAATTTCAATTATGCGGATTCATTATTATGCACAATAAGTATGATGAATATGACACATTGTTATGCGTGTCAAAGATATGACTTAAACTTTTATGCAACCCAATATGGACCCCTTACAATTTTATGCATAAAGTGTTATTGACAATTAAAAATATGACAAAAGTTGTTAAGCGACCAGAGGGAGTCCCTTTATTTCTACTACCTACTGTAAAAATGCGGTCGGAAAATCCCCAGAATTTATTAAACATGAAAGAATTTGAAAATTGAAATATTTCATAAACATTAAGCTAATTTTACGGTTTAACTCACGTATTTTTGAGTCACTTTCGCGACATGTTTTGGAGAGCCTTGGTCTCCATTTTCAAGCACTAACAGTGCATGAGTAGTGTTAGTTATAATAGTTGAAAAAATTGTCCCTAATACTAGTAAATCCCGACTCAAAGATTGTAAAAAGTACACTGCTTTCGGTGACGTTCATATAATTGGGGAAAACTATTTCCTTTGTCTATTTAATGTTACCCCTCCTGTCCCCACTTGACGGTATTATAGATTCTTGACACGTCTTGGCCGTGTTTGTGTCTCCGACATATATTCATGAACGAACTCCTTCACTATTTATCAGATGGGCAATAACTACCAACATCCAGAATTACAAAAACAGGGATCACCCGAAATGTGAAAAAGTCGAGTTTGAAGGGACAGGGCCTGTCACACGCACGCAGTGTGATCAATGTCCCGTCAAATTGAATAGGTATTTAGACTGACCGACTAAGCTTACCCGCCATACGTCTATGTATTTGGAGCACGGATTCCTCATTATTATTCAGAACTTGAACTGTTCGGGTCAGTGCAAGCCAATATTCTGAGTTTTTTTATAAATAAAGCGGTATTGGATGTCGGCCATATTCAATTTGCTGCTTGCATACGATTTTACACGGATAAACGAACTTATTGTGATTCTGATTTAATAAAAATGTTTTCAGTATGAAAAGAAAACCAAAGAGAATACCATAACATGAATCTGAATTTTTCCTAATACTTCATAAGATTTTTTAAGTATCTATTAAGTAAAGTATATTTATTTATTTATTAATATTGTTAAAACTTCGCGTGATAAACTCACGCAGCGTGAATGTCTATTTTAAATTTAATTAATTGGCAGAAAGTATAATTCTAACAACTCTATTTAAGGTATGTAAGGTAAGGCACTCATTGTAGTGTTATTGGTGTTCTTATGAATATCGACTTGCGAAAAATGGCCAGAAAAGCTTACTAGATGTGTCTGCTATTTTACATAGTTGCGACGGAGGCTGGCTGCAGCTGAGCGGCGCGAGCGCGGTGCGCGCCGCGGGCGCCGGCGGCCCAGCCGAGACCCGCCTCTGCGGGGCCAATGAGCGCTACACCCCGCCCGTCGTGCTGTTCGCTGACCATGGCGCTTCCACTTTAGAATTTAGGTATGGGTCTATATCGTCTTAGGTACCCCATCGAGCTTACGTTTGGCAGCAGCCCAAGGGGCCTACCAAGATGACAATCGTTTGCAAAAATTGAATTATCAAAATCGGACTACTCTGTAAAAAGTTATGCGTGGCCACACATCAATAAAAATATAATACTATACTTACGCGTCGACTTGGGAACCTCTTCCTCCGTTTCTTTCGTCGGGTAAAAAGCGCTCTGACCTCTGTGGGGTCAATGAGCGTGACACCCTGCCCATCGTGCCTTGTGACTGGCGGCGGCCTAGGTTATTAGGACCTCTGCGGGGCCAATGAGCACTACACTCCGCCCGTCATGCTGTTCACTGACCACGGCGCTTTCACTTTGGAATTTAGATAGGTTGAACGTACCTCCTCAAGTTTTCGAATGGCGTCCGCTGCCCAGATTAGGACATCTGAAGTGCCAACCAGCGCTACTCTCACTGACGGTGTACGATGTGTAAACTCTAAGATAAATGTGAAATTGATGTTATAATATTATGAAAGTGCTTTATTAGGTACTGGATATGTATTAGGAGATATTTTTTCACTAGTCTGCAAATCTAAAATGTGATGTTGAATTACAACATATAGATAAACAAGTAGATGAAGAAACAGCTTTTTGAAAAAAACATTTCGTCATTTTGGGCATTAGGTATACCATTTTGAGCATTTTACTATAAAAATGAACTCATAGAAGGTAGATTGTAATCCACCAATTGGTAATCTTAATATTCTTAATCAATAAGTGCCCACGACGTCAAACTAGGTTCCTTATCTTTCTAATTCTGAATATCGCTACACGCGTCCTACCAAGTGGTTTGGAAAATGTTTCTCTTATCCTGATCCTTTTCATATTATCGGTTCCGGTGGAGTTTCCTATCCGGCGAGAATGTAATTTCAATCCTATCTTCAAGCAATTACACGGACTCTTGGTGTTTTATATATTTAATTAAAATTAATTTGGAAAATTTTGTGCTTAAGTAGCATAATACATATGCATACAAATTATTCATAATACGTCCTCGTCCGAACCCGTAATGAATAATACTCCTATATAGGTACTTACCCGGTATTCGCTTCAAAATTTATCTGCATTTGCAGTTCGTTTCGGAAACGCATGTTCCGGTAGTCAGAGGGACAAAAGGTCGTCACAACGGAACCGGTAATGCTCTGTTCGGAATTGCGGCCCCGGCGCTCGCAAAAGCCGTGCCGACCCGTACTAGCACTGTACGAGTAGCACTGTGGTCGCTGATGTCAGTTTATGGCTTGAGACGCGCGTAATTCCATTTCCGACGCGATTTGCGACTGCGGTAATACATTAGGGTGGTAATTGAGCAAGTGCCGTCACTTTGCAGTTCCCAGCATTGCGGCTGTGATTTACGCAGTTCAACTGCCAACCGCAACAATGATCACGTTGTTTACTCGTAATTTTAACTTTCAATGCTTTGCCAAGGTTTGTTTCGTGTAATTGTAGATTTTACGGACGGTTGGCAGAGTAAAACTTCGATTGTGAAGTCTAGGATACACCTAAAGTCGGGATGCTCGGATGAAACTGTTAGTAGTTTGAAACAAGTAGTTAAAAGTAAAAATAACTATTTATTTGATAACAACTTCGGTCTTTATTTCCGGTTGATTCTTTACGTTTGCACAAGACACATAAATAGCGTTCTTTGATTATATGAAATATTTACAGAAAATTGATTGACTGGTCCCATTCTGGCAGGATAACGGAGAAGACGGACCGGTCACAGTTCCTCGCGTTCTTCAGCTTCACTTCTCTCAGCAACACGCAAGGCGTGGGCTTCCACCCGAGCGGCGGTTCCAGGATCCCACTTACAGGTCTGCTTCTTCTATCTATCTATCTTTACACTTAGTCAATACGGGTAAGTGTGGCATACGGGTAAGCGTAGCTGGCCTTTACACTTGGGTCTATTTACACATTAATTAATGTTTATTATGAGTTCATACATTTGCTACTAAACTCAATACAAACGACCTCGCAATAAACACTTATCAATGCGTACCTAAATAAGCCTCAATGTGAAGGCCCGCCACACTTACTCGTATGCCACACTTACGCTTATCGACTTACTAGGTACTTACGAAAACTCTTCACCCATTAATGTAATGCTTCTAATGGGTAAACAACGGAATAACTATACTTCATTTTTCATGCTCTGAAAGTGGGTCGTTGTTGTACTAAAAAGTGTGCAGAAAATTATATATTTCTGCTCTAGACTGCACTGTATAGAAAGTACAGTACGTTTTTTTCTTTTTTCTTACGAGAAGCAATTAAAATTTTAGTTTTAAATGAATTTGTTGTTCAATTTCCATTCTGATAATTAACTCCCCATACGATAAATAACGATATTTTTACCTAAATTGTTAATTGAAAATACCTTCAAGAAAACTACTGAAGTTTATACTTAGCAGTGTTTTTTTAAATGTACATGTAAGTATTTTACTTTCCTCGTATTTGAATTGAAAAGTAGTGTTTTACTCGGGTGAAAGGCACCATTTCAGTCTCGAACTATTGGAATTAAATTTCAGTCTCATACTACCTCGACAGAAATGGGTGACTTTCTGGTTAACAATCTACTATTGTATAATAGAGGTAAGTAATTTTGTATTTTTTTCGTCAACTTTATATGTATCTTATTTCAATACCTTAAAAAATGTTAAGTTTACTTACTAGGTACTACACTGTAGCGGACCAAGTTAGGATTTATTAGTATCTATACATATACATATTTCGCTTAATGCCTTAAAGTAACAGTAAATCGTACGCATTCTTTCCTAAAACGAGCGCCTTGCAGATTGCAAAAAGAATAGGTATTGAAAGTACGCGCCACTACAAAACTTGAGCAGCAGCGACGCTCAACTCCCTCCTCGAAGTCGTTCAGATCCATTTAATTCCATTGCACTCCCACTCCATTTAGACCTCTTTAACCTGTATAAACTTTGCTTTATGTTATTCATCTTTATCAAGTGCTTTAATGATTGCAAAGTTACGATAAGTATATTTAGACTTCGTTTTATTATTTTAAAACTTAGTTCGGGAGCTCATCTAAACGCTTATTATTAATTCGGTTGAAATATTCTGACAAACTTTTCTACTTTATATCAATACAAAAATGCTTTGAACTGAACGCGCGTGGGCCGGACGTTAGGTGCGACCCTTGTCACTTTCTGTTTATAAATATAATGTGTCCAAATATCAGCAGGATATCACATCGAACTCACTTATAAATTATATATTACGTGACTTTTCTTTCGCTAAATTTGAGCTGACAGAAATGTTTGATATTTCTGATCTCTGCTTGTATTATTTGAGCGCAAGTGTTTTATTGAAATTGAAAAACTTTATTTGAGACACGTTGGGTATCCATAAACATTGGTTAGTACTTAAAAAATAACAAAACAAAAACAAAACAAGGATAATGTTAGTATTACTTAAGGCTAAAACAAAAAACGAAAACTAAAAATAATTACCTATCCTAACTTATTATGAATCGAATGAAATAAACAATCAAGTCAAGTCAAGGTCAAGGTGGTCAAGGTTGTGAACCTTAATATGCAGATGTCGCTAGTGACGTCGTCACAGTTGCAATGATTAAATTCGCGTTGATTGACGGATGGTCAGCTGTCGCAATTGGTAACGCATTGGACCGGCAATCCAAGGATGTGGGTTCGAGTCCCACGTTGACCAGAGTTGATCATCGTTGATTTTTTCATTGTGATTGACATCTGTATATCATTTATTCATTGTTGATTGACATCTGTATATACAATTTATAGATGGAAATAAACAATATTCGCTGAACAAGCTATTCGGTGTTTATTTTATTCAGCCGATAAGTAAATACCTAGTTTATTTAGTTTATGTGCTTGGGCAGATATAGGTATATATTAGGGATGTACCGACTAGTCGGGAAAGCCGACTATCCGGCCACATTTGTAGTCGGCGATTAGTCGGCGACTAGTCGGCAAAAATGGCCGATTAGTCGGCCACTTATTAGATACAGAAAAAAATAGCACATAAACGAAATAAACAGCAAATATTGATTAAATGTTTAATACCTAGTTTACATAAATTAATAAAATTACTTTATACCTATTAAGGGTGCATACGGATATTTTTATTCATATTCTTATATTAAATTTGTATGTAGGGAGTAGATAGATATATTCATTTGTTTTAAAGAAAAATACGTAGTACTTTACACAAAAGGAAAAAGAAATAGCTTTCATTAAAAGATTGTTAACTTAAAATTAAAACAGCAAAACCAACAATTTATGAAGTAAAAATTTAAAAGAAAAATATAAATAAATAAATGAAAAACAAAACATTGTTTATGTATACATAGCTAGGGTAAAGCTAGGTATTTTCGAAGTATCAAAAAAGTTTGTATGTCGTCGCAGTCCGTACAATATTATGTAGTTGATTACAATTGTTTCAATCACCTTGTTTATTTATTTTTTTCAAGCATCTGTAATTAAGTTACTACAAGATGATTAACCTCACAAACCGCGGGACACTTAAGGAAAGTCTATTTTGCTCAAAATGTTCAAAAGGCTTTATGTATGAAGTCTGTATTTGAACGAAATAAATTTTATTTGGATATTTGTTGCCGTAATATCATGTTACATATATTGTGCATTTCATTTATTAAATCAAATGTACAAAAATTGCGCGCGAAAAGCTAAAACGACCCAAGGAGCAAAACAAATGTTTTTCAAAGCATCCGAAGTAATCCCAACTTAGACAAAGCTGCTGCAGTGACTATCCGAATGCAAACTTTGAAGAGAGAAAATTATTTATGGATTTGGCCGACTAGCCGACTAGTCGGCCGACTAATCGGCCATCCGAGCGCCGATTAGTCGTCTAGTCGGCCAAATCAATAGTCGGTACATCACTAGTATATATATCTAGTAATAACAATTAGTTACAGTTCAACTCCCAAATTTTGTTTTATATGTTGTTGAAGAACATATATCGACGACGGGTTGACGACCGGTCTAGCCTAGTGGGTAGTGACCCTGCCTGTGAAGCCGATGGTCCTGGGTTCGAATCCCGGTATTAAGGGCAATTATTTGTGTGATTTAGATTTAGATTTATTTATTTCAGGATAAAAATTACACTATAAATTTGCATCAATGAACACAGATATTTGTTCCTGAGTCTTGGGTGTTTTCTATGTATTTGTATATTATATATATCGTTGTCTGAGTATCCATAACACAAGCCTTCTGAGCTTACTGTGGGACTTAGTCAATCTGTGTAAGAATGTCCTATAATATTTATTTATTTATATAAAACAAAATGAGCAGCAATTGCAATATCAGCATACTCGTATAATCATGACATAGGGTAAGGCAATAAACGATTTTTTACATTGCGTCTAATAATACTTACCTATCCTAAATTTACTGCATATTTTTAAATATGTTTTCAGTGTTTCGGATCATAATCACATCAAAATATTTATCAGTACGGTTTTTACTCACTGTTATTTTTAGTCGCTTTTGGCGACATGTTTCGGATTTTTTGGGAATCCATCCTCAGGCACGAGTGTCCGCGGCGGTTGTACATGTCGCCAAATGCGACTAAAAATAACAGTGAGTAAAAACCGTACTGATAAATATTTTGAAATATGTCTCACGATAGTTTAAGTGCCATAATCACATCATTCGATTTTATAAATAATTGTCATTTTATTGACTTAGATTGCGACTGGCTCTACCAAGATGTGTCGTGCCGCGGGCCCAGCCCGTGCGTGCTGGCGAGCCCGGGCTACCCGGGTTTGTACCCGCCGCACCGCCGCTGTCGCTACCTCTTCGCCACCAACTCCGTCAACACCAGGGTCAAAATCATCTTCACATCCATTTTGCTGCCCAGAAAGTGAGTATTATCATGAAATAATAGACGAAAAGTTAATATAATTAGTAAGTAGCAACTTAGCAAGTACATGTGGATCGGATGCAAGCAAAAATAATCATTAATCATTCTCTCTTATCATTCTCATTTCTACAGCGGCACATGTGACATATTGAAATTAGCCCTTATATTATATTCGCCTGAAAGTAGCTACAACAACTCAGCCTAAAACAGGGACGAAACGTATTCATGACGACATTTAAATTGTATTGAATTTTTAGTTTATTATTTAGTAAATAGGTATATTATTGTTGATTGCAATCATTGTTGTAAGTTGTAAACACAATGGCCCACAATAAGTTTAGATTTAGAATGAATAAATAAAAATGACGGTACAGTTGAAAATACAATTAAAGTGCATTAAATTAAATCAGTTTCACAGCACTATGAAACTGCTTGACAGGATTTGGCGAGCGGCGTAGTTTATAATTTGATAATAAAACAATATTCTGCTGCTTTTAGATGGGCATGGAATCGTGCTAGACTAATAAGAAGAATTAAGCTAATACCCATTAGTGTGATGTGGAATTATGGATTACGTTTATTTGTATTTCACTCTTAGTTTTTGCTCTGGCTATTTCATTTCACATAAAAAGTAACGTGAGCTGCACTCCTTTAAGCTCTGAATTTTATTATTTAGTGATCGACTAGGTAGATGGATTTGCACTGAGTAAAATGTATTAGGGTACTAAATTTTCAAATGTATTACATAATCCATCGATCCATTTATTCAGATGTAATTCAGATTGTTTAAGATGATAACTTTTTCTCACCTGCACGTCTACCAAGTCCTGCCGCAACTGGCGCGACTCCATAATATGTAATACAAAATCTCTAATACGCGAGACTTGATGGCAGGCCTTGCGAAAAGGTGCTCTGAAAGTTACTTTACAACAGAGATAAATACCTGTGCAACCTCGTTTTTGGAAGCCGGTTAAAAGCAACGTTCCTAATCGTTAGCTAATCACACTAAAGCTAACACGCGGTCGACGGTGTAGCCATTATTGCCGAAGCTAATGAAGCGGAGTTGGCTATCTTCCGGCATTTCATTCCAGTCGATTACCGTGCACTAGGCAATGAACGCTTAGGCAATTCAATATGATACAGACTCCGAATACGCGCAATTTCTACGAACCTCGAGGTCACAGTTACGTATATTGCCTTGAGCGCTAAATCGCCTTCGCTCTGCAAGCGATAGATACACGGCCTGGCGTTTTCTCGGACAATCACACTAGCCAACACCGATGAACGGATAGGACTGTGATCAACAGAATTTCAGCCCCGCAGGCGAAGCAGAACCTACGAGTCTGTTCATTGACTTCCTTGTATTCGTATGCAGTAGCTCGTACCGAATGCTTATGTGATGTAAATTTGTAACATACGTTTGAATAGGTAGGTAGGTTTGTATTGCATCCTAAATAACGTAGGTACATAGCTTGTAACAATGCGTGTAACGGAACGTTACATTATCAACTTTTCTATTATTACTGGTACATTCATATTCTAAATTTCAAAATTCAAATATTTCTATTGGAATCCCTTTCGCTGATTTTGATTTTCTGAGTTCGATCCAAAACTTCGATCGATAAATACATCATTATTTTCCTGCATAACTTCCTGAACTTATTTTGTAATTTTGAACTCTAGTGTAATTGCGAAAAAATATTAGTGCAGTGTAATAGTATACAATAACCTAATAACCAAGCGCGTCTCCAGAGTACCTTACATCTTACAGGCACATAAATCGTAAGTTTTATAATATTTAAGTATTTTAAGAAAGTGCTTTATATGTGTACTGCATCGGCATCATCGTTGCCTTAGGTGCCTTTTATTTCCAATAGGTAATATACAGTGTGTAAATCTAATACGGGCGAATCTCTTAGGACGTAAGAAATGTAATTAGATAACTTTTACTTGGAATTGCAATTAAAATTTTATTTATTTATTTATTTTATTTTATTTATTAGGAAAACTTACAGCTGAAGTAACACGTTAGGTAATAACAGCAGTGAGCCAATTACAAGTTTCCACAGATAGAAACTGCGTAAAGTGCATGGTGTGCGAAATTACAACTAATAATACTTACCAACTTATAAATATACTTTACTTATAAGTTGCTTTACTAGAGAGGGAAAATTGGTTTAAACAGTTAACAAGAAGAACAAAAGAGAGAAAAAAGAACAGGATAGAGATACAATGTTGAGTTAACACTTTTTCCACTGTTAACACTTAACAGTGGGAAAAGTCCTGAGTCATTAGCTTACGTATCGAACTAAAGCTATCGCAGAACAGATCGATGAGATCATGATGTTTGCAAAGCTGATTGAAAGACTTACCAGCTCTTAGAACAAAAAATAATAATCCATACAAAATAATTCAGCCCGCAATGTAATACACCACACAAGTTTCAAGATACGAGCGTTTTAAAGTAACTGTCAACGCTTGTTGGCAGTTACTATTAAAAAGCTCGTATCTCGTAATATCATGTCATCTTATGTTTCTTAATGTTTGCAGTACATTGCTGCTCGGTAAATTAAAAAAATATTAATTACGGGATCATAATTAAGTGTAAATAAAAAAAACTTCTTAATGATTAGACGAATAAATTCTATATCTAGTTTAATTTATTGCCCGTATTAGATTTACACACTGTATATCGTCGGCCCTGGTACCAGCATTATATTTCCTGTAACCCCGTGAATTGAGCCTTCCTTCCACCTGTGAGGGTGCTCACATACTCGGTCTTTCTACGGCTCTCAGGGTTGTCAAGTTTGTGTTTCGTGTCATTCTCTGAGAATATGTCTGCGGTTGCGTCAAATTGCCTCGACTCTTTTCATACATTTTGTATGGGTCGAGGCAATTAGACCGCAGAAATATTTTTTGAGAATGTCCGTTATCGTCCGCGTCACCCGCAAAACAAGGAATAATAATAATAAATAAATATTATAGGACATTAACGGAATGATTGCGATTGTGACAAACTACTTACATTAGTCGATTATACCAATGAATGCATAGTGGTATGTAAATAAAAATGTGCGAATGACTTCCTGGGGGGCGATTTTTGAATTTCGATTGCTAGATTTTGTTATTCGAAAATCGGTGTAAAACGGAGAAATGCAAATTTTTGAAATACGAGCGATATAAATTGGGAATCGAGTGGTATTGGCCACTCGTTTTCAATTCTATTAAGTTTAAATGCCTAGTAGTGGAGATATTATTGAACGAAATACATAAAATCGAGCGGTCAAAATTCAATAATCGGCCCCCAGTACATACATATATTATTCGTATTCTATTACAGTTCTGGGCCAAACATGAACTCTGTTAGAGCATAGCAACCTTATGAATAACAACCTATACCTATATAATAACTACTTATAATTAGGTAATTATCGTAATTTGACATACACGCCAACCTACGAGTATGTTATGTCCCTACTTAGATACTTATAACAAGTCTTTTGGGTAATCATTATCATCAATAATTGATTCGATGTTGTAATTTGCACGACAATATTACAGGGAATAGTGAAAACTTAGTACTTTTTTCTTCACGAACAAAACCATAAAACAATAACCGCTTTTAATATACAGCCACTTCCTTTGGAAGTAAACAAACTGTTATGAATTAATAATAGGCAGCAAAGTTATAAATGCCAGCAGGGTTTTATTCACTTCCCCGCTCCCGGAAGTATTTTTATCAAGCACCCGTATGAAATCCGCTGCGCGTTTTGAAAGGTTTGCGAACAATCGTTTCTGTAAATAAACGTCCGGCGTTCTATATCCCTTCGACGCCTGTGGGTTTGCGTATGACCGGTAAGTAGTTACCGCGGGAATATTTTGTCTATTACCGGGAATGTTCCTGAACTTCTATCATTAAGAATCTAAAGAATCTTGCTTTTTTTGTTCTTTATAATATAGGTATTATCTGTATCTTATTGTTTTTTGTTTTACACACTTTTTTTAAATGGGGAAAATATCCCGGAATAATAGGTTGTTTCTGAAAATATTCCTGAAAAATCGTTTCTATAAATATCATACTCCTACTCATACTTTATTGGTAATAGGTAATTACATGTAAACTTACATAACTTGAATATGTAAATAACGTTATTTTTCTTGTTTCATGCTTGCTATTTTCCTACATGACCAATCTCCAAAACCGTAGTCTAAGTAGGAGCTTTTTTTTTTCAACCGTGACTAGCTAGTAAAAGTTGGCATTAGGCCAGGATTACACTCGTAAGTTTTACTTACGTAAGTAGGGACAAAGCTATTTGCTAGAATGAGATAACGATATTCATATCTCATTCTGTAGTATAGCTGTGTCCCTACTTACGTAAGTAAAACTTACGAGTGTAATCCTGGCCTTAATATAATTAAATGTAAGGGGTACACCAAACGAATGCTGCCTGCAACAAAATGTGTTTTATTTGTCATATATACTAAAAATACAATTGTTTCA
Source organism: Cydia strobilella (assembly GCF_947568885.1). Classification (NCBI taxonomy): domain Eukaryota; kingdom Metazoa; phylum Arthropoda; class Insecta; order Lepidoptera; family Tortricidae; genus Cydia; species Cydia strobilella. The sequence continues at coordinate 8,009,474 of NC_086043.1, forward strand.
GCTTTTTAGGAAAAGAAAAGTTCCCATTTTTCGTCCACGGAATTTTCCTTACAAACGGCACAACACTGACTGAAATTAACGGGCAGATTCTTCACCTCTTTATTTCTTTCACAGCGGAACCCCTATGTGATAATTTAGACTCGGATAATTTAATCCTGCACTCCGTTTTCGAGGCACGAGTAACAAAATAGACGCTAAAAGTTTTCTAGGAAATATAAAAGGCAAAGAACGGATCCTGTTATTTAATCCACAGTTAGATTTTAGTATTGTGGTTATTTTTAAACAGACGAATTTATATTTATTGATTAAAACAAACTATGTTGTCGATGCAGCTTACTAACATACATCTAATGATTAATACCGTGTATTAAGGGACACTCATATTTCATAGTTTTTTTTATAACATTTAAATCCTTCGCGCTTTGAACACATATATTGAATCACATTCAAATTCAAGGAAATCATTAATAGTATTACACACATACCTACGAGTATATTGCCATTACGTGATTCCAATGAATATAACAATGGTACCTATCTATCGAGTACAAGGAGTACAGGGCACTTCAATTAACTTTACGCACTTGTTTTGGTCTATACCCTACTCAAGGCAAATTTGTGGTAAGTTAGAGCCGGCGGAGGTAGAAAACTTCCCTGTTATTAGCATGCGGAACGCGCTCGGCGTACACTTGATGACTTGATTGCGAATATTGCGATATCCTGGCTTACACCAATGTGTTCCCTGTTGTCTCATCGGAAATGCTAACTTGCATTTGTAGGGGAATGAAACTTCGTTCCAGTCAGCCAGCGCAAGCTAAACAGATACTCGACTGACTGCAGTTCTGTTTGTGTAAATAAGTTCTTCGTTAGCCCTTGTTATTAAGGGTAAATTATCAACTGAATTTAAAAAGGTATAGGTACCGTTCATTTTAATGACATATAACCTACGAGGCTATGTTACATGACATAAAAAGAATAAACAACAAAGCTGAATTTCTAGTTGAATGTGTTCTCAAGCAATAAATAATTTACTTAAGCATGCAAAAAGTACCGCTCACCTACAACACGTTTATGCTCAAAAGAAAGCAGAGAAGAGAGAAATAAAACCGCTATCTCGGTGCAATACGTTTTCCCACATACTAATACACGCGGAAGCTGAGCTGCTCTCTGCTCTTAGATTAATAGCAAACACACCCTTTAAACTCGCCAAAGAAAACAGTGTTCTGCTATCTTGCAGATAAATGCTACGGCGACTAAAAGCACTGCTGTTGTAGCGAGCGCCATGCACCGTTGGGAGTTAGATGACGCTGCGTTTTTCGATGCGCTGTGAGCAAACCTGGCAATTTTAGTATAAATTAATGCATAGTACACATTTGATAGTATAACTATCAAATGTGTACTTTGCATTAATTTATACTAAAATATTCAAATTAAATTTAATGTTTATTAAAGTTACGTAATTTAAAGAAAATTTCATATTGTAAAATGATGTTATATTTAAATGAGTAATTATTCAAAACGTTTGGTCAAAGGTACAAAAAGCGTACCTTAATAATGCATTCACTCATAAAATACTTTTAGAGACAGTGCGCAGCTTCCGCTTTAAAGATAACAGATTTATGAGCAAAATAAACTACGAATTAAATGATTAAAATAAGAGCTACAATTTTAGCAGTGCCAACTTTGCACTAAGCATTATCCCAAAGCATGCAAACTGCAGCGTCAAGCCTCGTACTCAATTATAAAAGGCACCGCGAAGTCCGCAGTTACATAGTGTTATTTTAAATTTAATTTATTTTAAGTAGGGGATGTTTCACAGCTATAATTATTTGCAGTCACTGCGCCACGGATTACCTAACGCTTCGAGCTGGCAACTCGCCCTCCGCGCCTTTGCTGGCGACGCTTTGCTCGGAGAGAAGCGCTACTTTGGAGCAACCCGGACCAAACCTATTACTAGAATTCAAGTAAGTCCTCGTTGGCAATCTAGCTGATTGAAATAATTCTACTTCCGACGTCAGCTTTTAAATTAATTGCACTAACCTCATTGTAGACTTGCTTTTAATTTAATTAGTGGGGGAACGCGGCATCGGAAAGCCTTTGGTTAAAAATAGTATGATTGTTTGATGTTTAGTTCGGGACCGCTGGTACCGCCGTATGACTACAACGGGTTCATCGCTCGGGTGGAGTTCACGGAGGGGGTGGACGGCAGCGCGCCGCCGCCCACTGTATTTGCCTCGCCGCCGTTGGCTGCGCTCACGCATCATACGTCGCACGGTTTGTATTGATAAGTCGTATGCAAATGCAAAATAAGAATAAAAAACCGGCCTTTTACTTTTTAGTATTTGTTGTTATAGCGGCAACAGAAATACATTATCTGTGAAAATTTCAACTGTCTAGCAATCACGGTTCATAAGATACAGCCTGGTGACAGACAGACAGACGGACAGCGGAGTCTTATTAATAGGGTCCCGTTTTTACCCTTTGGGTACGGAACCCTAAAAAACATCCAAGACTCAGGAAACATCTGTGCACAGTGTAGGGTTCCCTATTTAATTGCCGCCCGACATTATGCATGTATAGCTGTAGCATCCGATATCGGATCGAACAATGTAAAAACGCTCTAAGAGTTGTAGTTGACCACTGAACACTAAAAAGAGCTTGTATTACTACAATTTATTGTAATCATTTAATAATTCAAAACAGTGTATAGTTTTTAAGCTTATGAAATTTATATGTATGTTAGTCTATAAGGTATATGTAATATGGGCCTTGTTGCCTTAATAAATTTTATAATAAAATAAATAAATCAATATTCAACATTTCCATTTAAAAATTTAGACTGGATCAACATGGATTTAAAAAATCGTAAAATGGTATTCCTTTCATGTGCATTTTAATTAATATTACGATCAGAAAAATAAAATTCAACGAATTGTACATATATCCAATAAACCTCAAATGTAAAATACTTCATTCAAGGTAGTAAATTTGAATCGTGTTATTCATTTTTATTGATGAATTAGCTGTTATTGACTACGAGTACGCACGCTTTATTGAAAATGTTAAATGTATATATGTATAATTCTCGAGTGAAATAGCTTATTTATTTACTTAATCGAATTGCATAAAAAACACAAATAAATCGAAAATATAACAGGTATGTCAGTAGTTTATATCCAAGGTTCTCAGCTTTTAAATTAAGACGATTCTCGCTGATTTGGCCTTGAGCGTCTTAGCGTCTCTGTACCCGCACCCCGCTCACTGCGATCGTACGTGAATTTCGTCTCGGTGCGGCGACTGCGGCGGAACGAGTTTCAAAGAATAACCTACAGCCCAGAGGCGCGCGGCATTTGGCGCTATACCTCGTATTTGTGTATCTTTTGCAGATATTTTGTTGTTTGAGTATGAGTAGATCATGCGTGTAGTGGTCGTAAATTATAATAAAAATATATTCCCTTATGCATTATACTTTACAAGCCTCAATTAGTTAATTTGTGTTTTATCTGTTTCTTACAAATAAATACCTAAGTCAAATCGACGGATTAAGATTTATAGCTAAAGCTTGGTATGTACTAAATTGAGGCGTACAGTGCGTTTATTTTATACAGTTTTTTTTATCCGTAATAAATAAATATAAATAATGCCATTAATAGTTAACTTATAAAATTAAAGTACCTACTAGCTTCATATTCTACTACAAATGTGTTATTTTTCGAAGTTCTAAGTTTTCTCAATCATTACGTGGGATATATTAATGATGATATATTATTAGGGTTCCGTACCTCAAAAGGAGAAAACGGAACCCTTATAGGATCACTTGTGCGTCTGTCTGTCTGTCTGTCCGTCTGTCACAGCCTATTTTCTCGGAAATGACTAAACCAATTAAATAAGTTGAAATTTTGTGTATATATGTAAGTTTGTGACCCAAAGACGGACATGTAACGTAAACAAATTAATTTTAAACACGGGGGCCACTTTTGGGGGGTAAAAGAGAAAATTAAAAAAAAAAGTTTTTCAAACTATATCAAATGAAAGAGCTCATTGTGAGAATCTCAAATGTATATTTTTTATAATTTTAGGATAAACAGTCAATTCAATTCAATTCAATTCAATTCAATTCAATTCAATTCAATTCAATTCAATTCAATTCAATTCAATTCAATTCAATATATTCTTTATTCAAATAGGCCTAGCAACAAGCACTTTTAAATTGTTTAGAAGTTATTCACGAAAATAGGCAAAAAATGAGCATTCCCCCCTTTATCTCCGAAACTACTGGGTATAAAATTTTGAAAAAAAAAATACACAAAATAGATCTTTACCTATAGATCACAGGAAAACTTATTAGAAATGAGCAATCAAGCGTGAGTCGGACTTAATTATTTAGTTTTTGATCCAACCCCTACGGGTTTATTAACGACATTTCACGCACGTTGCACATAAAAAATAAATTGTTAGTAGTAAGTTTTTCCGTAAATAAAAATACGATAGGCCGTTTTGCTAGTTCTTAATCGATTAAAATTATTTTTAAACTACAAAAACAATATAATATTGTCTTCGGTTACCGCGATAGTTACTCATGAAATAAAACTATGAAAACGGATTATATCGCGTATATTGAATTTATAATTCATCCCGACGTTTCGAACTCTTTACAGCGTTCGTGGTCAACGGGTCACCCGTTCGAATTATAAATTCAATATACGCGATATAATCCGTTTTCATAGTTTTATTTTACAAAAACAATGTTTTTAACAGGTACTATTAATACATACAACGTAATAGGTAATAGGTAGCTTATGTTAAATCAATTATTTATTGTTTCGAGATGGAATGGAACATTATTCAAAACGTAAAACTTGAATGACATTATAATATGTCGGTTAGAAAACATTTATTTATTTATTTCAAATGAAGTTTTCTCAAACATACGTACATTATAGTATAATATATACGGATATTATCATTACATTCATTGAACAAATCAAACAAAACTGTTCATCCGAAATAGGTGGTTTATTGAGATTGGTAAACAAAAACATGACAGACTACTTATACAATCTAAGAAAAATCTTAACACCGCGATGTACAGAACAACGCGGAGGGAACAGCGCCATCTAGCGGGACATTGGTACACTACCTTTACTATACAAGTTGTACATACCGCCCACCAAGGAACGTCTTACGTTCTTTAATTATAGGAACAGCCGTGACAGAATTTTATAAAAACGATGAGTAGATGTGTAAAACCTTCCTTAAGGGCTAACAAAATTAAACTAACAAACTAAGAACGTAAACTAGGTAAGTAATCTAAGTTATGGAAATATACATTTCTTCTTATTGTTTACATAAGAAGAGTACTCTTAATTAGAAAAATGTGACAAACAGAAATCACACTGACTTAAAACTAAAAGGCCTTGGTCCATAATTGACCAAAAAAAAAAGAAAAAAAAAAAGAAAGGCTTTCAGTAAAGGCATATGTACTGAGTACAATTACTACTATTATGCCAGCCAAGAAAGTGGTAGATTTGGGCTCAATAGACGTCACAGGATTACAACTGGCTGATCCAAATTATCACACGCCTAACAAAATTGACGTCTTGTTAGGTGCAGTAGTTTATAGCCAGATTGTTTCGGGAGAAATAAGGAAAAACAAAGAAAAAACTCTTGTAGCCCAAGCAACGTCGTTGGGTTGGATTATAATGGGAGCGACTGGATCCAAACAAAATGTATCCAATGTATCTGTGTTCCATACTTACCTTGTTGGAGATGATGTGCTTAAGAAATTCTGGGAATTAGAGTCTGATGTGTCTATGGTCAAAGGTCACGACCTGTGGACAGAAGAAGAGAAAAGATGCGAGGAAATATTTGCAGCTTCTACTTCTAGAGATGATACGGGAAGATATGTTGTAAAGCTCCCATTTGCTGACGACGACCCTGGCTGCAAATATGGCGAATCTAGAGATGTAGCAGAAAAACCCGGAACTTCTATCACAATATAAAAATGTAATAGATGAATACTTACAATTAGGACATATGGAGAAAGTACCTGGAAAAGAGAAAAATAAAATAGGCGCTGTATACTTACCCCACCACGCTGTGGTGAAAAAGGAGAGAGAAACAACCAAGGTTAGGGTTGTTTTTGACGCTTCCTGCAAAGGAAAGAATGGAGTGTCATTAAATGATAATCTTATGATTGGACCAAAATTACAACCAGATTTACGACATTTAGTACTTCCCTGGAGACTATATCCCATTTCGCTAGTATCAGATATCGTAAAGATGTACAGACAAGTCAAGGTTAAGGACGAAGATGCCAACTTTCAAAGGTTATTATGGAGAGATAATCCTGATTCAGAGCTGCAAGATTATAGACTACTCAGAGTAACTTTTGGTACGGCTAGTGCACCATATTTGGCCGTCAAGGCTTTACAACAAATAGCACTAGATGAAGGAGAACATTACCCTTTAGCCACTGAAAGAACACTCAAAGACTTCTATATGGATGACTTCATGACAGGTTGCGAAACGGAAGAAGAAGGGATTCAAATTTACAGGGAAATGAATGAATTATTGGGAAAGGCCGGATTTACTTTACAGAAATGGACTACTAGCAGCAATGACTTATTGGAGATGATTAATAGAGAGAAAGAGGATGTGGGGAGTGGAATTGAAATTAAACAGGATGAAATAATCAAAATTTTAGGACTTACCTGGAATCGAGAAAGTGATGAATTTCACTACGCCGTGTCACTTACACCTATGAAAATACCGGTAACGAAAAGAAATATAATTTCGGATATTTCGAGATTATTCGACCCATTGGGTTGGGTAGCTCCTTGTGTAATTTTAGCAAAGGTTATGATCCAGAAGTTGTGGCTGACAGGAATAACATGGGATGAGGAAGTTCCTAGCAACCTAATAAACGAATGGAGTACTTATCGTGAAGAATTGGCAATGCTTACACAGGTTCATATTCCAAGATGGATCGGATTAAAGAAAACGAGCAAGAAAATAGAACTCCATGGGTTTAGCGATGCATCAAAAATCGCATTTGCTGCTGTCGTGTATGTCCGAATAGTAGACGAAACAGAAAATGTAACGGTCACTCTAGTGTCGGCAAAAACAAAGGTTGCTCCAATTAAACAAGTGTCCATACCCAGGCTGGAACTTTGTGGGGCTGTTCTTCTAACCAGACTTTTAATGGAAATTTCGGAGAATCTAAATGTCAACAAGGGTGACATTCATGCGTGGACGGATTCTACAGTCGTCCTAGCTTGGCTTAACAGCCACCCAAATAGGTGGAAGACATTCGTCGCGAACAGAGTGTCCGAAATATTAACTACATTAGATGCCAACCAATGGTCCCACGTCCCATCCAAGCTTAATCCTGCAGATTATGCCTCACGAGGCTTACGTCCATCAGAGCTTACAACTACTTCTATGTGGTTTAATGGACCAGAGTACCTTCAAAAAGAACCAATAAAATATGACAGACCAAAAAACATAGTCACAGATCTCGAAGTAGCAAAGGTCTTGCATATTACACGTGATTGTACAATTTGGGATAGGTTTTCATCGTTATCACGACTGATCCGAGTTATTGCTTATTGCAGACGTTTCTTAAACTCAAGAAGGTCTGTCACTGAAAGATATAACACCAAATATTTAACCAGTAAAGAACTAAAGGACGCTCTCTACGTTTGCATACGGCAATGCCAAAAAGAATATTTTGAAGAAGAAATTAAGAAGTTAAAAAACAAAGAAACACAAATGCCACGAGGTTCAAACTTAAAGTCTCTGAATCCATTTTTAGATGAGCAGGAAATTATGAGAGTTGGAGGGCGATTAGCAAATACTACCCACTTAAGCAACGATAGGCAGCATCCAATCTTGCTGCCCAAGATCTCTACATTATCACGTCTCATAGTAATGGACGCTCACATGAAGACTTTACATGGTGCACCACAAATTATGCAAAATTACATCAATTCAAGGTATTGGATTTTAGGATCAAAAGATTTGGTAAATGCCTGCTTCAGAAAGTGTGTGACATGTATCAGACATTCTACAGCAAGTCGATCTCAATCGCAATTAATGGGACAATTACCAGCAGCAAGGGTTACACCAGCACGTCCGTTCAAATTTTGTGGTGTCGACTATGCCGGCCCTATCCACCTCCGAACGTCTGGAGGGCGTGGACACAGATCCTTTAAAGGGTATATATGCCTATTTATTTGTATGTCCACGCGAGCTGTCCATATCGAAGTAGTCAGCAGCCTTACAACTGAAGGGTTCATACAAGCCTTTAAACGATTGGTAGCTAGACGTGGACCATGCCAAGAAATTTGGAGTGACAATGGAACAAATTTTCAGGGTGCCTCCAGAGAACTTAAATTATTGCTACAAGCGGAGAATAAAAATATGTTGTCAGAAATCGCAGAAGCTTTGGCAACCGAAGGCACCACATGGCATTTTATTCCGCCACATGCTCCCAATTTCGGCGGCTTGTGGGAAGCAGGTATTAAATCCGCAAAGTACCACCTAAAAAGGGTCATAGGTGAATCCACGCTGACGTATGAAGAAATGGCGACGGTGTTGGCTCAGGTTGAAGCTTGTTTAAACTCTAGACCCCTAACCCGTATAAACAATGATCCAGATAATATAAATGTCTTGACACCTGGACATTTCTTGGTTGGAGAACCACTGGTTACCGTGCCAGATTACAATTACTCGAACACTAATGTTAGCAGTTTGCGCAGGTGGCAGTTTACGCAACGCATGGTCCAAGATTTCTGGCGAAAATGGTCAAATGAATACCTCACAAGGTTTTTACATCGTTATAAATGGTCTCAACAGACTCCAGAACCCAACATTGGAGATGTTGTCCTAATCAAGGAAGACGATTTGCCTCCCAGTCGTTGGCTGCTTGGTAGAGTTGTTAACAAACACCCTGGTGCGGACAACATAACTCGCGTTGTTACTTTACGTTCAAAGGGGTCATTAATGAAACGCCCAACCTCCAAACTGTGTGTTCTGCCAGTTAGTAATTAAGTTGCATGTAAAATTAAAAGTTGTCATTTCCTATTATTAAGTTTCGTCCCAGATGGACAATATGGTGTTAGTTTTAAGTCTAACTTACATTATATATGTTTATTTTTTTTGGTCAATTATGGACCAAGGCCTTTTAGTTTTAAGTCAGTGTGATTTCTGTTTGTCACATTTTTCTAATTAAGAGTACTCTTCTTATGTAAACAATAAGAAGAAATGTATATTTCCATAACTTAGATTACTTACCTAGTTTACGTTCTTTCGGAGATTTTTTGTAATTCGTTCGAGCTTTATTCATACGCTTATTTATATCCTCTTGGCTTGCAATCAAGGCTTCCATGTTGTATGGGTTCTAGGTAAATGTATTTCTAATCAAAATTCTAAAATTGAATAAGTATCTAGCGTAATATGACACTAACTTTCTAAGTTCCTATAATGCGTTAACAAAATTTTACAAGTGTTTATAGGACCTAATGTCTATAGAATAAACCTAAAATTTTACAAGTGTTTACCGGATGGAATTCTTCTAAGTCTATAGAATAAAGTTTTAAAATTGTACAAGTGTATAGAATAAGTTTTTAAAATTTTACAAGTGTTTTTTCGGCTGGAATTTTTCTAAGTCTATAGAATAAAGTTTTAAAATTTTACAAGTGTTTTTAAGATTGAATTTCTACCAGTAATCGGGCATAGGTTCCCCGTCGGAACTAATTTCCTTAAACTAAATTATTCTAAGTTAATAAGCTAATGCACTTAAAGTTCAAATTGACTTGATTCTCGATTCGATGATTAATTTTTTAAAGTTTTCCAATTCTTAGACACAAGGCTCAAATTAGCACAACACTTTTTTACTACTTGACCACTATGAAAACACTGAACCTTATGACACTTGGATTAAAGGTTGTTATTTCTTTAACAATTGTAAAAGTACTCACAGTTGTTTGACCATTGATTTTGTCACCTGGCTGTTCACGTTTGCACCATATCCTTCCGTGACGTCACGGATGTAGATCGCTCGCTCGCTGTTGTAGGCTTCCTTCCAAGGCGCCCTCTGTCGGCAGCCTTTGGATGCAATCGTACGCTCCTCACGTAAGTACTTGCTGAAATCGCCCCGAACAGCAATCCACTGCCCATAGGTGCGCGTTAAACAATTCGTCCAATTGACGAATTGTTTATTTTTATTTACGCAAAAACGTTTCCACTACTATTCCTGCCGGAATCCGGCGACACGAAGGATCATGAACAAATCAAACAAAACTGTTCATCCGAAATAGGTGGTTTATTGAGATTGGTAAACAAAAACATGACAGACTACTTATACAATCTAAGAAAAATCTTAACACCGCGATGTACAGAACAACGCGGAGGGAACAGCGCCATCTAGCGGGACATTGGTACACTACCTTTACTATACAAGTTGTACAGTAATAGACCGCAAAATACCGTGTTGCGCTCGCTAAAGTCGCTAATGCGCGTCGCAACCAAATCAGCACTCTGCAGTTAATTATTCTTTCGCCACAATAACTCCGATATTATAGCACTTTGCTTGTGCATAAGCGAACATAGTGCAAGGAAGGCACGGAGCGACGAGCGACACAGCCTCCTCGTCTCAAAGCTGGCACACGACTGCCGGCCACGCCATTTTCAGGCTGCATACGCATGAAATGTGGAAAAACGTTCGATTTCTTAAGAAAATATTTTTTGATTAAGAAAAGCTATGTTGCATTTGTAGAACCTGTTAAAACATTTTTGTTAGTTTAAAAATAATTTTAATCGATTAAGCCGTTTAGAAGTTATAAGCAAAGTTAGCCGCAAAACGGCCTGTCGTGTTATTATTTTTTCGGCGAAACTACAAATTTCAGGAAAAAGAAGATGCATATATATTTTTTTCATAATTTTTGGTTGACTCATTTAGAAGTTATAAGCTCTAAAAAGTAACAGTTTTTGGCCAAAAACTGCGCGAAGCGCCTTAATTGCACTAACCTCATTCATACATAACACCCTAAGATACCTACTTAGGAGAATATTTTTGTAGACAATACGTTTTGTTGTAGTTAAATGACGGAAGTTTTAATTTTTAATGATATTTTATAAAATACCAATAATTAAGAAAAATATTCCTAAACATTGTTTTTCAAATTAATAACTAGCTTAAATCTAAAATAGGCCCTTAAGGCATTGTACCAATGATGCTGGCGGCAATGTAGTAATATTTGATTTGTTTGTTTTATATTCAATTATATCGTACGTGTTTTCTTGTTTATGTTACAGAAGACAGATTGTTAGATTTGGACAGCAATTCCGTGATAAACGAGATCTCGAGCGGCGTGGGCGCCGGCGGGCGCGTCGGGTGCGGGGCGCGCGTGCGCGGCTACGGGCCCGGCGGCGCGCGCTCGGGACACTTCGACACTAGGGCGTCCGCGTGGCGCGCGCAGTGCGCCATACATCTACTGGGCACGCCGACTGACGTCGTGCAAGTTACATTATTTAATTATAATTTAAGGTTTGTCTTTTTCGCTTTATGTTATTTTATTGCAACCCTTTTAACCTTTTCGACGCCGTGTCAAACACAAAAACTGTTATCCAGAGGCCACGTCACCGAAGTGTCAAAACTAAAAATGGACTTTATGCATATGCATGTAGGTCTATGTTGCTCTGTTGTCTATGACCGATTAATCGGTCTTTGGCGTTGAACCTACCGTTGCGTTGAGCTACCGTAGGTTAGGTTACCTACGGTGCGTATATATCGATCATTGGCGTCCTAAAGGTTTATGCCTAATGCGTCATTGAGCATAAAATCAGGAGTACCATAGCTCTTTTCCCTGAATGACTAACGGCACATTTCGAACAATACTGTATAAGATGTCACGCCGATACGACACTGATCTGTCAGTGTCAAAAGTGACGTTTTGATTGAAGAAATGTGTCGTATCGGTGTAACATCTCATCTTACAAGCATTGTTCGTATTGGGCTGTAAGTCCATGTGACTAGATAGCACCTAGGACCGTTTTCATCACAGATATATTTTACAATTTTTTTTACACTGTTGCAGGCTGCTCTAGTTTGATCGAAACACAATGTAAATTAATATCGGAATTTAAAGATATTTTTCGTATTTATAAAACAAATAATAAATGATAAATTACATTTGATGTTATTTTCATATCACAATTGCCAAGTTTGCAATAAGGGGACGTCAATGATGGAACGTGGAACATAGCCGTTGAATTGAGCCACCCGATGCTAAATTAGATAACTTTTTTTCGACTTTTCTAAAATACTATATAAGGCCAGTGGTATTTATGGATACCCCGCCAGCGCCACTGAACGTACGTACTTAACTAATTGTAAACATAAAACTTAATAAAAATATTATTATAATATGTATGTTATCAGAAACGTGCTAGAATAAATTAAAAGAGCACATAATCTTTCTTTCCCCGGCTACTTAGCAAAACGTCTAATGCACATAAGCTATTTGCTCAACGTTGAAAGTAAGACTCACGGTTCATTACATCGATTAAACTTTCAAAGACTTCACGTGATCTCGTTAGCTGCTTAGTAAGGTCGTAAACAGAACTTGAAGACTTATTCTCACTATATAAAACGTAACATTTTTTTGCAATCAGGTTACAAAGTTGTAGATCTCATATTGAGATCTTTGAAGGACTTCATGAGTTTCCCTCGAGAGAGAGGGGCGAGCGGTCAGACAAAGCGGACCGGACGCTGCTGAGAGTGTGCGGTCCGGCCGTGAGAGAAGCGAGGGACCCCTCTGGGAGGTTCCTGGTGCGGCAAGCAGTGATATCCAAGGGTGCTAACTTGACCATTTTGGTGCGACGCGCGACTTCGCAGAGCGCTGATGATGAAGAATTCTTTGATGGCGCTTTTGCGTTTCATGACGGTTAGTATTTCGTTCAGTGAGGTATCTGTGTACTTACTTCTAGTCCTAATAATCACTTCACCTTATAAAACAAAGTCCCCCGCCGCGTCTGTCTGTTTGTATGTATGTATGTTCGCGATTAACTCAAAAACGACTAAACGGATTTTCATACGGTTGTCACCCATCAATAGAGTGATTCTTGAGAAAGGTTTAGGTGTATGATTTGTAAAGGTTCTACCCGTGCGAAGCCGAGGCGGATCGCTAGTTTCTTATAAAACGTGTTATTTTTGGTATCGAATACCAAACAAACAACCTACCATCTCTCGTTTGAGTGATTTTAACCAAGATAATAGAGCAATATTTACGAGTATTATGTATGACTGTATGTATCTAGGAAGTGCTCATATGTGCTCTGTTTATCTGAAATAAAGAACCGTTACGAAATAGAAAACCAACACAACATTCTTGTGCAGAGCAACACGAGGGTACTGCGTCTCCGGACGCTACGTGCACGGCCACACATTACGGGCTGGCGGCGCCAGCACACGGCGGCGTTGCTGCACCAACACACCATCACGTGTTCTGGAACCTCGAAGAGCGGCTGGTGTGCATGCACCGGTTCATACCGGCGGCTAACCAAAGCGTCACCATCGAGGCAAGTATTTATACTTACACAGAAGAACACGAGGACGCGGTGTAAATTCAACGTGCATAAAGTTGAATTACGGGCCTACAACTCTAGGAGCGGTTTTCAGCTTTGTTACCTGGTTAAAGAAATTTCATTGTGTAATTCACAGCTGACAGATCATACTTATCCATAACCGTATCATAACAAATTACAAGTGTTTGTCAATTGTTGCTTGTGAAATGATGACTGTGAGCTGTGGTACCTATATTATGTGGACTGCATGAAACAACGAAGTGCGGGCACTTCCCACCGCCGCCGCGCTCTGGATGCAAAGTGCGCGAAAGGGCACACAATTTATTGAAATCTATAGAAAGTATAAATCCATTAGACATCAGGAGTGGTGTAAATAATATCAGATTCATCTAGTATTGCTTTTTTAAACTTTTGACTTACAGCGTTTTTATCTCTATCAAAACGGAGACTTTATAACATTTAGGGTGAATGAATTTTCCCAATCGTTCTCCAAATCGTTTTGTCGGATTGGTTTAGATTACCGGTAAAGGTTACGTGATACACATGTTATGACAAATAACAAACTCCGGTGGGAATCAATCGCTAAGCTTCATAAACAAAATGAGAGGTAATAAGACTAACAAGTCAATGGTAATTACCAAGAACGAAACAAGTTGTTTATAAAGCACCACATGGTTTCACAAATGATAAGTACCTGCAATATTATATTTATAACAGTGCTACTCGTTTGGACTAAGTAATAATTGATGTAAGATTTGTGAGAATGATGAATAAAAATTAAAAATATCATGCCGGTATAATGTTTTGCTGTATTTGACCCAATAACGATACAAAACGCAGGTTTGTCACACTGTTTACCCGAGGTCGATCACAGCGTAATTTAATTTGTTTTCATTTGCCGTGCAGATTCAGCGGTTGGAACGCATGTGGAGCGCCGAGCCAGCCGGGTCGGGCGCGGCGGGCTGCCGTACGGCGTGCGGTGATGCCGGGTGCGAGTGCCGGGCTGCGACCCCTCTACACTACCATGACCACGTCGCGCTCGTGGCAGGCGATGGCACGCACCTGTCCTGTTTGTGTGGTGACTTTCAGGTAGGGCAACCGAACTACAATAATTAGATAGCCCAAGAACCGAGGAGTGCCGAGGAACTGTATCACTACATATCAATGAGGATATAATAAGATAGAGCGGTACTGTCATAGTAAATTTTGTAGCCACCGTAAATTCATTGCCATCTATCGACATACTTTAAAACTAAAAATGAAGATTTATAAAAATACGTTAAAATGTATTTAAATATGCATAAATGTTTTTTTTATATGCATTAATTATTTTTATATGATTCTGACCCATGTTCTTTCACTGATATGCGTTAAAATTATAAATAACAAATTAAACCGTCAACGCCCTCTATACGAGAGTAGGCCAAAACTAGTGGCGCCATTTGATCGAGAATCAAATTTTGGTGATTTTCGAGGCACGTTTTTTCCTTAGACTGTATCCATCTATTACGGAGTTATATCTATCTTTGCTACATATAGTATAAAACAAAGTCGCTTTCCGCTGTCTGTCTGTCCCTAATATGTATGCTTAGATCTTTAAAACTACGCAACGGATTTTGATGCGGTTTTCACCTATCAATAGAGTAATTCTTGAGGAAGGTTTAGTGTATAATTTGTTATGGTTTGGTGTAACCCGTGCGAAGCCGGGGCGGGTCGCTAGTTATACTTTTAATCCTTATATCCCGCAAACACGCATGTAGATAACCCTTCTGCAGTTGCAAGCGTTCATTTAACTAACAGGCTAATTCGCACACAGTACAGTGATATTTAGTTATAGTGCGTCTCGCCCGCGCCAATACGTACGGACAAGTACATACGAGTTAAAGGAATGATATATGTATTTGAATGACATCAATATAGGTACGTTCGAATTGGCCTGTAAATCTTTTTTGTACCTATAATAATAAATGATATTGAATATACACGACATTGTCTTATTATCATTTATCAAAATCTTACCTACACTACTTCGAAACCAAACGCAGCGTTAATTTTTGAAACTTGAAAATAAATTTCAAGATACGATTATAAGATCAATTGTTCGTCGTAATAATTGAGGAAAAATCTGAGAATGATGTCTATTATTTCAACATCACCGTTTTGCACCGTTTTTTAATTAAGTTAGAAAATGAAAAAAAGTAGAAGAAGAAGGGGGCGGGTGCGGGAACGCAGCGGGTACGTTCACATTTTGGTTTGGTCACAGTCAGCGGGGTTTTATTTGCTGTAAACGTTCTACTCATTATGATAAGTGGCTACTAATAGGTGTACACAATCGTGATATAATAGAGAGCTTTTCAGTCGAGTACCGCGTTTAGGCAACGAAACTTGCTGAGTTGGCTAAGGTACGAGATTAAAAAGCTTGATTATATTAATAGTATTGTATACAATACTTTTTCTAAGTCATCTAAAAAAACACTTTTTTACTATTAATCCTAAATAATTATTGAAAATTGGTAAAGTATCTCAGTAGATAAAAATGTAGTACAAAAGCCAATCCATTTGTGTCTTTTCGATGGGAGCGCGGCGGCACGTGTTTGGTCAAATTCTTTATAGTTGACTACAGCGTATCGAAATGAATATTACAGTTGAGTTGGGAGCCCATACATGAAAAGTACGCAATTACAGTTTGGTATATGAAATCTTAATTCAACCAGTCGACGAGTAAGAAAAAATAATTAAAATGTGATAAAACTATTTACGAGTAGGTAGGTAGATATACTCGTATTGTTGGGCATTGTCCGCAAGACAAAATCCCTTGTAGGTGTTTACCTACCAAATAGTTCATTAGAACCTTGAAGTTTATCCGCCGTGATACCTCTGGTTACCGTTAGTATCTGATCCTTTTTTGTTAAATTCGGTGTACATTCCTTTTGACTTTACTAACTTGCTCGGTCCGAAGTTTCAGTTTGTAATCGAATAGCAATTATCTGATTGCTAACTTCGTTCGTCTTATTTCTTAACTTCACGGAACGTAATACCTAACACAAATTACTTGAGTAGAGGGGAGCAACTAAGCACGTAATAGTATATTATTGCAGAGGCCGGGAAATGGCAATTCGTGGATAAGTATCGATTCCGATGCAAAGCAGAGTTCGACAAAGAAGACGAATCCACAAATTGCTATTCCTGCTGCGGCATACCTATATAGTGCTTTTCTCCAAACATGCGAGGAAATAAGTTTCATATCAAAAACGTCAGAAACAATTTCCCTTTAACAATTATTTTTTTAAAGTTTAAGGCACAACTCATACTGCCATTCAGGACCATTCAATATTCGTTCATTCAATTTAATTGTGCAATATAAGCTGTATGTGCAAGCCTGAGATCCTTAAAAAAATATAAAAGTTATGTAGTCTTTCATGTTATTAAGCAGTGTTCGCACGATCATATATATCTTGTAAGGAAACGAGACATGTACGTTGGTGTATCTTCCTATCTCACTCTATCCTATAGCTTGAAATTACTGCTGACCGGGACCGGTGTAGACTTGGCTATAATAATAATTGGCTGTTTGCATTGATTTTTCTGATTGGGTACATATTTTTAAGAGGTAAAAAACAATACAGTAATAACTTACCGTCCGCTAATCAGGACAGTAATGATTTGATTTTTTTTTAATTTGAGTTTGACCACTTCCCGTTCTATTTTTGCTACAATAAGATAACCATTTCCGAGCATATTGGAGAAATTTTTTAGTATTGTGTTTAACATTGTTCAAGATACGCGGGTCTGAGAAGTGCTTTTACCTACCACTCTAGCCTTGCAACTAAATACTCGCCCGTTTGTTTAGTTTTCTTTGTTATTTATGGCTGTTTGGCTGTCCCGACCTCCAGACTGATAATTTATACTTATTCATTCCTTTTTTTCCGCTCCGTAAAAGGAATCATAGGTCTCGGGCGAAAGTCAAACGCAACGTAATTTAGTTTTTCCGCGACAGTATCTTAATTGGAGACATACATGAAGTGGTTATGCGGTTCCAACTTTTGCATGCAATGCATTACCGCCCGTCCAGCGAACACGTAATTTAATTATTCGCAGCCCTCTACCCCTATCAAGCGTCGCGTTGGCGACGTTTGGCCCAAAATTGCCGCAGAGACACATTGTTGCAAAATTTTCGAGAATATCAGGGGCTGACGCCTGCCCTCGTCCCGGTGGTCATAAAACACGGCCTAACTGGCGGCGTGTCATCCTTCCGCCCTTGTTATTAGTGGCCGGGCGACGCCCGGGGCGACCGGCCGGATTCTCGTTCCTGAAAATTCAATTACTTAGCACCCGCCACCGTATGCGTATTGCGTAGACAGGTTGCAGTACAATTTGTCAATACTCCGTGCACGTACTTACTACGCACCTACACGGCGACCACAGTGAGCGTTCCCTAAGGTCACCAGTTAGTCACGTCGATTCCTAAATGCACGTGGCATAATTACGAGTAATGAATTTAATCATCGTTTACACGACGATGTGGTTGGCAGGCGGCGTGGCTGCCGGTGGTGGTGCGCAGCTGGACGAGCCTGCGTCTCGAGTACTCGGTAGCACACTACACGTTTGCAAGCCGAGGCTTCGATTACGCAGCCGCCTACAGTTTCAACGACGACGCCATGTGTGGACAGCGCACCTTTACCACGCATTCTGGTAGGCATTCATATTATTTTGGCACCTATATCAATCTCATTGTCCGTTTAATAATGCATAGCTGATGAAAACGTATTACCGAATAATTCGATAAAAAATAATAAAAATTCTCGTCGGAAGTAGGAGATAATCTGCAATTTATCTCCAATGAACTCCGGACGCCCCAATCGCATAAAGCGAAAAACAAACAGTTCAATTTGACATTCGACACGCGTCGGGGTTTTGGAAAATGCGTTGGATATTGTTCTCCGCGGCGCCGGGCGTGTCAGAGAAAATTACATGGCACGACCCAGATTCACGTCGCCTGGGTTGACACTGAATCGAAAAAATCCTTGAACAAGGTCGTAAAGTTCCTATTACGACGTAGCTATTGCGGCGACTCATTGCGTCTGCCCTTTCATTTGATTATTGTTCCCGTAAACACTGCTGTCTATTAAAATGTCTCGGTTTTCTTGACAATGTTGCTTTATTTTGTTTTTCTTGCTATAGGTGAAATATCATCGCGAAACGTGCCGGTAACGGGCAGCCTAAACGAGTTCTTTTACCAACAATGCACTTGGGTATTGGACTCTAATGTTGAAAGACAACTCTACATTGACATATCCTCAGAACAGGTATGTATACGTTATTTTTCGCATATTCTTGTTGTGTACCCTGTGTCATTTGTAAATGTGCAAATACAGTATTAAATATGTATAACCTATAATTTAACTTCATGTAAGTTGGTATTAAATCGGTACGTTAGGGTCTAAGCTAAGCCAGCATCTGCATATGCGAAAACAGAGTGTTCCCTCACATAATTACAGATTTGCATTGACGAGTTCGTCTCAGATAGATATACTATAGTCATTGAGGGCCCAAGATTGATCAAAGCTGGGATAAGCCTCTCCGACTGGTTTTATATGATTGGATGCGGAAGACCAGTTCCTTTGAGAATAAACAGTTTAATATCGACAAAAACGTATTTTTTATTATTATTGTTCATATTTGCGTATTAAAAACTTAATGATCACAAATCACAATTTAAGTTATCCTTTCAATGTATTATAATGTCATAGCTATGAATTTTGTTTGAGTAATGCAATTGACTGAATAGAATAGGATGATTATAACTAAAACGCTTGTTGAGTACCTATATTAACAAACGTATACCTAAGGCTGGGTGTTTAATATATTCATTTATCAATTCAAATTTAAACTATATATTTTTTACTTTGTTAAATGCATATGACGTCATTTGCATCTAATTAATTAATACTGCATGATTTGAATACTTACGAAACTGCTGCATTAATGCCAATATGCGTACTTTAGGACAAATCGTGTGGGTCGTGGAACATCACACTGCACGAGTGGGCCGGCGCAGGTGCTGGTGACGCGGGGCTGGCGGCAGCGGCCGGAGACCGGCTCTTCACTTTCTGCGCGCGCTACAAGAACCACACCTATTCGCTGCCCTACAAACAGAACACTGTCGTCATAAGGTAACTTATTTACGTTACATCATTTTATACCTTCCACATACGACCACATCTTCATCTCGTGTCGAGGTTCCTTTTTTTCATACAAGTGATGCGCAGTAGGCAACGGTGTTGACAGCCCTGGCTGTCGCGTCCGTCCCTCAGATCCAGCTCCGAACAGTAACGCGGGTATGCGGGACACGTCAGTAGATGCGGCATGGTTTGCGGTGCTGTGTCGCAGATAAACATTAAGTCGAGGAGCTTCGGAGCAGTCCGTATTTGGCCATGTTTTGCTTACGAACACCAGAAATTGGTTCATTTTCGCGCACGCCATTGATTTTTAAATTTTTAGCCACCCGGATATATTCCCTAATCGTTAATGTTCTTTTACACTTTTTCAACTTAGACGCGTTATAATTGAGGAGTGTCTTTTAAAAAGGGCTTATTTTTGTATGGCGTTCATAGAGAAATAAGCCCTTTTGGAAAAACTCCATAATTGAAATTAAACTATGAAAACGGATTATATCGCGTATATTGAATTTATAATAGGTACATCCCGACGTTTCGAACCCTTTACAGCGTTCGTGGTCAACGGGTGACTGAGGAAAAACTACAAAGTGCAAAAATACCCGCATACAAAAAATAATGAACCATCATAGACTATAAACTTTAAGGCTGGTTGTACATGCAAAATCGGTTCATAAGGCTAGTTATACAATACAATACAACTATTTTTCAAGTAAAGATATATACGCGATACTGAAACATCTGAAGAAATATTTGAACGTGAACTGAGGGTCCTTTTATTAGATAATCCACTTTATTCAGTAAAGTTCAATTTACAATTTCAAATGTCGAGGTCATATACTCAATATGACCTCGACATTTGAAATTGTAAATTGAACTGTAAACTTGACATGTTCTCATTTATTGATTCTTAACGAAATGTGTATATTAAAAAATGTGTACTAGTTATTATTTAGAACATGACGATCAATAGGAGATACTCATACTTATAGTTAATAATCCCGTATTTTGTTTTTGACATGAATGCATAAAATTTAATTTTTAATTTAATTTAAAATTTGAAAGATCTTTTTGATTTGTATTTATTAATTTATTAAATAATGTTATGTAAATACCTAGTCAATGACGATCATAATATAAATTCATGTAGATTAGTCTAGCATATTTTATAATGTAATTTCATATTATGAGAATAAATATCTAATCTAATCTAATCTAAGCTCCATAATTGTTATATGCATTAGACATAAAACAATCAAACTGTCCTACTGAATATATTTTTTCAGGAAATACGTCATCATTGAGAAAATATATAAACCAGAGTGCGTAGTCAACGTGCAATCGTTTACGTTTCGTAGCGAACGAAACGCAAGTGTCACTGTCGCACTGTCGCACTAATATGGTAGAGTGATAGAAAGATATTACGGAGCGTTAACGATTGGCACGTTGGCTACGCGGCGAGTTTTACCACAAGTAAATAAGTAACACTGTCCAAGTGTCCAAATATTTAGAGCACGTAGATAGTGGGGGACCAAAGAAAAAAAACTGGCGAAGTAAAATAAGTCTTTGGAAGAGGCTTTTAGTACGTGGTAAACAATTTACTAAAGATAGAGAAACACTTTTCAAGTCGGCCATTAGGAACGGACCTCGGCCTTAATACACGGCAGACGTGCCAAATTCGTGAAAGCGCATACTTTTGTACACTTTCTTGGTACAAAGGTTTTCTCTTTGTGCATATTTGATAGAGACTGTAAGCGGCGACGTGGCGTGCTTCCCAAATGTCGTTTCCACTCGTAAATCCCACATAACGATGTGTAAAAACAAGCCCGTTCGATGAGCCTATTCGTGTCAAAAATATTTTATAGCCTTTCAAAGCTGTAAAGCAATAAATGTAGTTGGCTCTTACTATGATTGCTTTTGCTACGAGAGTTTGATGAATAAACTATGTTCATAGTTTCGTGAAAAGGATTAATGGCAGTCAGATATTTTTGAAAGTCAGGTTTATCGATTTAGTCTTACCGAGACAAGTAGGTACCTACTTTATAGCATGCGGTTATCCCTTTATTTATAATTTTTCTGAGGTTAAGATTTTATAACATGAATATAAAAGTAAAATACAAAAGCACGTACAAAAACAATACAAAAAAAAAGGGCCCAAGCTGCCAGTGGTCAGGGCCGCAGAGAGAGGAACCACGGACTATCCGCGCCGTGTCCAAGACCACCACCTTCTGCATCTGACCCTTGATCCAACCACCCAGCGAGAGTCTCTAAACGTGTTGGTCGAGGCTCTTATTAGCTATGAGACCGTTCGCCGAAACGACTATCGGGGCAATGATTGTCGAATCAACATCCCACATGGCGCCATCTCCCGTTATCTCGTGAGCCAAGTCTGGCGGGTACTTACTGGACTTGTCCTTGTCGGCTTTCACGTGATTCTCATCACGGGGGATGGTGATGTCGACGAGCACGGCACGGCGTTGCGATCGATCTATTATCACAATGCCAGGCTTATTGGCTACAACAGTCCTGTCAGTGATGATAGATCGATCCCAATAGAGCGTGGCACGACCATTCTCCAGAACTGGCGCAGGTATTATTATTATTACATTTTTTTTTTCAGATTCAATTTCAGAGATAGGTACACTGTTAACTGAACATCGGTGGACCTTATTACAAAAGGCATAATGTACGTACAGTTAGGTGTTGCTGTTTTATTTAAACTATTCAGTATTTACTTCTGTCAGTTTCAGTTTATCCTTAAAACATTAATTTTGTTTTCAAATAATTAATCCCTAAGGGACTAATCGGGGACATTTGCGGTGAACTAGTTCAGATTTTTTTTACCTCGATCCTTATGAGATAATAATGAAAAGGGTAGCAGGCAATGAGACAAACAATAGGTAGTAAGTACATTTTATTAGTTTTTGTTGTGTAGGCTAAGCTTCGCCTCCCTATAAAGATAACCAATTAGGATGCATTTAGGATTCCTTATCTTAGTTTGCAAATGCCGCCGGTCACAAAGACAATGGACGGCAATAAACTTTAATTGAGCTAGCCTTTTTTTCCAACACCCACAATTGGTCATCACTTTTATGTTATCGCCTGACCGCCTGCAAGACGTTTAAACGATTTTTGCCCTTAAGAGGATATAGGATGCTGATAAGCAATAATGTGTCAACCCACAAAAACTTAAAAAAAGAGATTTTAATGCCATATCCACTCTACTTAATTTTGCAAAAATGACCTTATGTCAGTAGTGATTTGAAATTTATTAATACTCCAAAAGAAGGAAAAAAAGTTGACACAAATCCGTTAACACGTGTTGGGTGTTTTGCATGAATACGTCGAGTACCTTAACTTATTGCAGTAATGGGCAGAACGCATACTAAAATATCAATAATGTCTTAAGAGAGGTTAACTCATTATTGCGGAAATCCCATTTCATTATTTCTGTTTTACCAGAAGCGCTCTGAAGGTAAGTGTTTGAAAAAATTGTGTTTATAATAAGTAGTTTTCCATTCCATTTATTTTATTTAGTGCACAACTATGTTAATTGTTGCGGTATTCAAGAGATTAATACTAATGCTGATCGAAATAAGGTATTTATAAAGCGTAATCACACTATTTTTAGGGGTTTTATTTTTTAGGTAACTTTGCCGAAATAAATTAAACGAAATCACAAAATGCTGTAGGTAGTTTTTCTTAGCAATTCATTTTAAATGCCAAGTTTAACAATTTGAATGTATGCACATTCGTAAAATAATGTTATTTTTATAATTATATTGATTTTAAATAACTTAGTAAACTTGAATCATTCTTGCAAATCGAGAAAAATATCATATTAATGTATTATGAGGCTTGATTGATTATTGCAAAACAAAATTTATATTAAGTTAGTATTAAACAATAACAAGTTATGTGCTATAACATGTGGATTATAAGTTCAAATGCAGATTTACACAATTAGCAAAACTGTGTTAAGTATAACGACACGTTTTTGAGAAAGTTTCACGTCGTAATGCAATTCGCAATAACCAAAAAGCTGATTATTACGATAAATCTAAATTTATTTCGAATAATATAATTATAAATCACTAGTATTCGTCGTATTTAAACTGACAACTATAACAGTTTGAACAGAATCTTAAATTTTTAGAACAAACACTCAAAAACCACGGAAAAATCTTTAGACGCCATTTTCTCAAAATGGTGATTATGTCGGTTAACACATTATTGCTTATCAGCATCCATATCAGCTGAGCCCCTTCTCAGATTTGAGAATACTAGGTAAATATCTCCATCGCGCTGACGGGAATGGCTTCTAAGATTGATATGATAAGGACAACTGCAGCTCAGGCGAAAAATCCTGCGTAAAAATCTCAGAAATCGAGGTTTCGTTCTCGACATTTTCTTCCTCCAAAACTTAACCAATCATAACGAAATTTTGGGAACGGAATGAGAAAAAAATCGTCTGCATCTGACCGTTTAGATTTTTGCTTTTATTGTTGCCGATTTTGTATGCAAGTCTGTTTACGGCACATTTATTTGGCCGTTTTTACTGCTGTTTGAAGTAACCTATAGTTCTTATAAAAACAAGAATATCAAAAAAAGCAAAACGTACAGACACAGATACTGGATATATTGAACTCTTACAAAAAAAAATCATTAGGGCCAAAATCCAGAGAGGAAAGTGTCGAGAACGTTTGAATGGCAAAAACCGGCCAAGTGCGAATCGGACTCTCCCACCGAGGGTTCTGTACTTTTTTGTAGTATTTGTTGTTATTTATTTATTTAAACTCTATTGCACATAAAAAGTGTACAACAGGCGGACTTAATGCCATTATAGGCATTCTCTACCAGTCAACCATAGGGCTAAACAGAAAAGCGTCAAGGTGGGTGCACTGAGAGAAAAAACAAAAAAGAAACGTAACTTTTGAGCGAAGTAAAACTTTTACATGAATAATCTATACATATAATAAAGCGGAAGAGGGTCGAAAGTCTGTACATGGAAGACATTCGAAAAAAAATTGGCTGGGGATACTTAGAATCGATAACAGAACACGTTCCAACAGTTTTTAGAATTTTTGTCTGTTTGTCTGTTTATCTGTTTGTCTGTTTATTTGACCGCGCATCAAATGAAAACGGCTGAACGGATTTTAATGCAAACTTTATTAATCTGTCGAAAAAAACCACGGCCAGGTTATAGGCTATAAAAATTTGAAAATTTTACCCCTCTTTTAAAACAGGGATGAAAATTTGTATGGGGTTCAAGATTTATTTTAAGCTAGCAATTTAAAACTTCGTAAAAAGATATATCATTGAAATACAAGAAAACTAATTTCAGCGTTTTTGAAAATTCATCCCCTAAGGAGGTGAAAAAGAGGTTGAAAGTTTGTATGGAGATCAAATTAATTTTCGAGTGCGTTACTTGAAACTTTGTATATGGGCATATTATTATAATACAGAAGTTATTCTATATCCTTTCCCACAGCTCAAACTATCCCCATACCAAGTTTCATCTTAATCGGTTCAGCGGTTATTGATTCCCCATACAAATTTCCACCCCCCTTTTCACCCCCTTGAGGGGTGAGTTCTGGGATAAAAAGTATCCTGTGTCCTTCCCCGGGACTCAAACTATCTGTATACCAAATTTCAACTAAATCGGTTAAGCGTGAAGAGGTAACACACAGACAGACAGACTTTCGCATTTCATAATATTAGTATGGATTCGTCCGCTAACGGGGTTAAAAGGGGGTTGAAAGTATTGAATCCATTACAAATGCTTTGAAACTTCTTAGAAAGGTATAATAGACGATTACAAAAAAAGTAATAACGACGTTTTTGGAAATTTAACGCCTCAGGGGGTTGAAAAGGGGATGAAAGTTTGTCTTGGGGTGCAAATTTTATTTTAAGCTTGGAACTTGAAACTGCAATTATATTAATGCTGCAATTAATTCCTCTTCACGCTTAAACCGCTAAAAAAATTGCCAAACTAACAAAAACTTTCTTTGCTGCCAAATAGAAAAAGAAATACGAGAAGTAGTTAGTAGTGCAAGAACTAAACATGTTTTTCTGTTGGATTGGCACCGCCTTCGAAAACTAAGCCATTACCCGGATGGTAATTAATTTGCTTATTATTAGGTATTAATTACTTTTTGCCAGAAATTTGCTTTACGACGGGATAGGGACTGGACAAGGATAGGGGGTGGGATATATAAATTATTTTATGCTTTTCAGTGGGTTGGTTTTTTGAAGGCGGTTCCCTTTTTTTAAAAAAAGAATTGAAATTAAATTATTACAGTTTTTACTTATTTATTGGTTTTTATTTTGTTTTTCCTTTAATTTTTTTATTTATTTTTCATTTATTTTTATTGATTTATAAAAAAAAATTCTTGAATAACTTCTAAAGTGGTTATCTTAAAATTATAAAAAATATATATTTGAGATTCTTACAATAAGCTCTTTCATTTAATATATAACACGATATAGTCTGACAAACTTTATTTTTTAATTTTCTCATTTACCCCCCAAAAGTGGCCCCCCTGTTTAAAATTAATTTATGTACGTTACATGTCCATCTTTGGGTCACAAACTTACATATGTGTACCAAATTTCACCTTTATTCGTCCAGTAGTTTCGGAGAAAATAGGCTGTGACAGACGGACAGACAGACAGACAGACGCACGAGTGATCCTGGGTTTCGTTTTTTCCTTTTGAGGTACGGAACCCTAAAAATCGATTGTGATCCCAAAGACATCGTACGCAATACATATGTAGGCGCAGATTCTGACGGAGTGTGGCCCCGGAGAAGCCGTGTTCATCCCGCACATCCCCCTCACCCCGAGCAACTTCCCGTTCCGCTTCAAGCGCCTACAGGTTCCCGTGAGCGTCTGCTTCGCCATGACCATCAACAAGTCGTAGGGGCAGACGCTGCGCGCCGCCGGCGTCATGCTTAGGCTGATTTGACTGGAGGAACGATTTGGATGATATTTGCCATGGACATGATTTAGATAGGTACAGTCAAGGACGTAAAAATTCAAAAATGGTACTGTATCGTTCGATATACACCTATGTCGTTTAAATCACGTCAAAATTTTGAATAAGGGCAAAACAATATTGATTTTGGAGTGTAGTTTTATTTAGTGGTAACTAATTGTAAAATTTTATCTGGACTACAGTCCTCTAGCATATCCATCTGTCAACTTTACTTCAAGTTCCGCCTCCAGAGGAGAGGGAGATAAATTAGGGGTAAATTAGCCGCTTACTGACACAGACCGAAATCCACGCAGGCGAAGCCGCGGGCACAGCTAGTATAATAATATGTTTAATTATACCTTATGACTGAGTACATTAAATATATATATATATTTATATATAATTAAATATATGAATAAGCAAGGATAAGGATACATACAACTGCACGCATGGTATAGTATCTCTGAAGAGGAGTAATGTAATGCTGATAATAATGCCATCTCTGGGTTATGCTGGACATATATTCCTCAGCCGTGGTGCCCTGCTGAGCTAAAAAGCGGTATCTCAATTGAAGATTGCATGCAAATAAGTACCTTAAATTTGAATCATAACGTTCCATTTCCAGTTCATTCGTTTTTGAGATACCGCCTTTAGCATAAGGAGGGCTGAGTGTGGCTAGATATCATTCTTGTGTGTAGATAGTAGAAAACAAAATATACCAAAACAAATATTTAAGCAGGTAACTTAATCGTATTTAATTAAATCTAGAAGAATATATTTTAATAAAAAATGTTTTGATAGTGTTACTAACCTTACGTTGCAAATGAACTAGGAAACAAAATAAATTTGAAACGTAAAAGTAGTTTTTTTAATATGTAGTGCAAACACCGTACAATGACAGACTGACGTATTTAGACGAATAAAAAAACCAAATGACGTTTGGTTTGACGGGAAGTTTTGAAATTATTTCTAAGTTGTTTTTTAATATAAATTCCGTTTAAACATATTTTTGGTCAGATTTATGTTAAGATATTAACAAACAGCGTTTCTTTATATCACAACCAACCTTGTAAGTTGTGTTGAGTTGTGCTCTTACTCATTCAACCAAACCAACGCAGGCAAGATGAAAAGCAATGCCGGCCGGGCCGCGCCGAATCTGTGTACCTTCTTGTATGTACATCGGTATAAGGGCAAGGTAAGTAAATTTTCGAGTTTATAATATATATATATACCTCCTGAACATTTATTTATTATTTCATCTTTATCAAAAGCTTTGATAGAGGCTTCGGGTAAAGCATATTTATGAAATGTTGGCGATGGAACATGGAACATTGTAACATTTCAAATAACAGCCGTTGAACTAGCACCATTCTTAGTGCCCGTAAGGCCCGTCATACACGTTGCTCTGATTATCATAATTAAGATACTATTTTCCGTGCCTAGGTCTTAATCTGATAAATCAACTACAACCTGCCAAAATTAGAAAGACATACATCTACTGATAAAATCCAACCACAATACGTTACCTTTGTCGACATTTTACATGAATAATATCCCGATTCACTGATTTCTTGTTACCTAACATTAAATGTGACAATAGCACACCCTTAAAATGCATGCTCAACACTTGTCCTGTTTCGCTGTAAAATAACCTTTTTATACTTTTGATAACATCTTAACTGTTAATATATTTTCAGGTATTAAAAAGCTTTCAGAATAAAGTTGCGACACGGCAGGTATCGTGCTTTTCTTCGATAAGTTTTTCGATGTTGTCAATGGCAATTTCAGTGAACCTAAAAAAGGAAAATCTACCTAATCTAATGCGCTGTAACACCCAGATCACCGCACCACAAATTGTGGATAAAAAGCTTGAATGTTCTCAAAACTATGAAATATGCGACAAAAATGGATCTAAATTAAATCAAAAAAAGTTGGATCAAACTATTGAAGCTTTCCAAGTTATTTTGGGATCAAGAAGAAGAAATGAATTAGGTTGCCTCTAATTATTGTTTAAAACATAGTCAGGAAATAAATTGTTACATACTTGCTGTTAAGTTATTTTCACGGAAGTGCGCTTAAAGCGTCGCTGTATTTGCATGTGTCTTAGTTACTTGGAATGGAACGTATGTAAATAAGTAGGTACTTATAAATAATATATTGTACTTGATTCAACATAAGTTTTCATTTATTTATTCTGAAAAACTGATTTATGTAGTTTTCTAAGCAAATGGAAATTGGTACGACAAAGATTACTACATAAATCAGTTTCCAATATTAAAGATGTTACATGTAGGTAAAGAACCCATAAGTACGTGTGTGTGTGTGTGTGTGTGTGTGTGTGTGTGTGTGTGTGTGTGTACATGTGTGCGTGTTTACTGCATATACAGTCTCATTAGTTGAGAGCAGGACCGCTAGGGGCAGCACTAGTAGAGACGTGAACGTGAAATGTCCGAGAGTTTCTTATCTATTACAGTAATAACATATACTAATCTATGACTGCACGTGCGTTAAGGGTTACCTGCCGACTAATACCTACTATGCCTGCCTTAGCAGGTGGTTATAAAGCAAACGTTTAAAAGTTAACTTGTTATCACGGTTCATGAGATACAGCCTGGTGACAGACAGACAGACGGACAGAAGGACAGCGGAGTCTTAGTAATAGGGTCACGTTATTATCCTTTGGGTACGAAACCCTACAAACGACCACTATTAGGCACTAATTTATCCTCTTAAGGTGGTTCACCGCGAATATCCCCGCGATAGTACTTGCATTACAGAACATATAACTAATTTTAATCAATAGTTTACATAATGGTTCATTTAAGACTCAACAAAAAAAATGTTAGAAAACTTAGTTAGCTTCAGCAAAAATAAAACGAGCGTAATTTATACACATATTTTACGTACAACCATTAGTCACTTGAGCTAATAAGATCCCTGGCCTAGCTACAGCGTACGTGCAACGAATATAGTTTAAATAAATAAAAGCGGCGGTGTGAGTAAAATGTAAGCAATAATTTTGTCCCCAGACTCGTGGCGTTGTCACGGCAGCAGCCGCTGTACACGATCCGGTGGCGCTCGCAGGTGGTACGCGCCAACACGCGCCTGGGCGCGCCTACGCCCGCGCCGGCCGCTTCCGCCAGTGAAATCTCCAATCATTTACACCGTCTTCTACTCTACGCGGTCCTCTACATCAACGCTCAAACTTTCCGGCCAGTGACTGTGTGATTTAAATTATTCAGTGAATCTCGGTGGCTGTTTTGCATATTTACTTATTGAAATTTAATTTTTTTGAAGCCGTGCGAACGATGTGAATTGAGTACGGCGTGAAGACTGTTTCTTTACTTAGGTGTATCGTATAGTCTTCAGTTCCGTAGATTTGATATTGAATGAATATCTGAAGCTATAACAGATGTTTGAGAATTATACTGGTAAATAAAAGTTTTTTGTTCATAAACACAGGGTGATCGTATTTCAAATTACGTGAGTAAATAGTTTTTGTTTGCTCTTTTTATTTTTCAGCACTTCTTGTTGCGTTGTTTTAATTAACTTTGTTTTCGATCAAAGTTAATATTACTTGTTTAGGAGAACACATTGCAAATCGCTGTATTAAAGTAGTTAGGGAAGGACATTGAACGTTTTAAATAACCGCTATATTTATTTGTATTTTGTCATTGTAAATACAAACAATACAACAAGTTCATTAATAAAACGTAAGACGATGATAATAATTTATAATTTTAGAATGTTTAGTGTCCAACACAATACATGTTCAATCGTTAAATTGTTTGTTTTAAATATTAGTCTTTAATGTATTAAATATGTATGTACGTCTCGATGTCAATTATGATATTATGTTAGTCAAACGAAACAGCTAACTTAATTTTGTGTCGGGCTTTGTTAGCTTAGACGCTGCTAAAATGATTCAGTTTTATTGTCTTGCATAATACATTCGACGAATATAATTAAAATATGTAGGTAGGTTATACCTATTAAATCAATAGGAAACCTTACATTTCTGGATCATAACATAGTTGAAATAGGTCTGTTTTAGCTTGTTTTGTGTCACGCTTTATATATTATGTATAGTTAAATACACTTGGTTGAAACAA
Source organism: Cydia strobilella (assembly GCF_947568885.1). Lineage (NCBI taxonomy): Eukaryota > Metazoa > Arthropoda > Insecta > Lepidoptera > Tortricidae > Cydia > Cydia strobilella. Next base: position 8,040,327 of record NC_086043.1, read on the forward strand.
AATACAACCGGCACGTGTTTATTGAAGAGTAAAACTCAATTATTCTTAAAAACCTATGTATTATGCACAGAATTATATGAAACACGTAGCCAAAACTTGTTAAAGCATGAACATTCCTTGTTCATTGCACATAAATTATTAGACTACACAAAAGTAACCGAGACTGACAGTCGTTTATACAAAATTTCAGTCGTATAGAAACCTAGAAATTATAAGTGTGATCAGCTCAAGAACTGTACTGTACTGACTAGGCAGACGGCGTAATCAGATAAAAAAATATAGTTATGCTATTGATCAGTGCATCCTCTTCGCACCTGATCAGTGAGTGGGAGCTAACGGGACTAAAATTGATATAAAATCATATTTTTTATCTGAGTGCACCTCTATGAAGTCCATTAACACAAGCCCCTCTAGTAGAAATTCAGTTGATGTCGGAAGTCTCTGCTTACAAAATATTTCTGTTGCTTAAACGCCGCTTATTTAACTTTAAGAAATGTTCGCAATAGTTTAATGGACTTTAAGCTTTGATAAGGGCGTTTACGCCAGCGTTTACTTTGGTGCAGAGGCAATAGTTTTATTTATTGCTTGCAATTGCGCTTAAGTTGATTTAAAGGTGGACTATGTATAGGTACAGTCAGCATTGAGATAAATCATAGCTGTGATACTAGAACGCTGGTAGTCGTACCTTGGAAGATACACTAGCACAGGGCGGACACGCTATACCTACATTAAAAATCACTTGCGTTTCTATGTGTGAACGGCACGTCTGTACACGCGGCATGCGTCTTTGTGTGAGTAAGGTGGTTAAAAACAGTACTAAGCGGTCGGCAAAAGGCTGTCTATCCGCTGTCGTAGGGTGAGGTAATTCGAATCGGGGCGGGGCGGTGCGTAGCCGTTCTGTATGATAAAACTGTTACTTATTCTGTGACACTAGCCCGACAAACGGAAAATAAAAACAACAGACATAATCACAAACAATTTGATGTTGACTGTACTTAGACAAATTGTTTTACTAGTCTTATTAAACATAAACCTAATTAATGGAAGATCGAACTGACAAGTCAAATTGGAATATTGTTAAAATTTCCAAACAGCCCAATTCATTAATATTAATAGTGAAAAATAAGTAGAATTTAGTTTTAATCTGTGAATTTTCGAGTATTTAATTAATTGTTTAATGAAAATAATCTAAGGGCATGGCAAAGCCACCGCCAAGTCAAGCATAATATTAATTTTACAACAGATTGAGCCTTAATTGTCTCTACCCCTTAGTAATGTTTTTGTAAACTACGGCGTTGTTCAATGTTGTTAGCAGAGGCCGGCATTCTCGTGGCAGTTTGAATTGTCATTAGGGACTTCTCATTTATCGACTTCCGATATAGTTATATCGATACTATGTAGAATAATTTAAATACAACATATTTAAAAAAACCGGCTAAGTGCGAGTCGGACTTGCGCACGAAATGTTCCGTACCATTACGCAAAAAACGGCAAAAAATCACGTTTGTTGTATAGGAGCCCCACTTAAATATTTATTTTAATTAGTTTTTAGTATTTGTTTTTATATCGGCAACAGAAATACATCACATAAGATCACATAAGATCACATAAGATCACATAAGATCACATAAGATTACATAAGGTCAAGGTCACCAGGCTGTATCTTATGAACCGTGATGATGATGATGATGAGTCAGACGGACAGACGGACAGCGGAGTCTTAGTAACAGGGTCTTGTTTTTACCCTTTGGATACGGAACCCTAAAAAGATTAAAAGCGGAGGTAAATAACAAGCGGTCTTATCGCTAAAGAGCGATCTCTTCCAGATAAGTTTTGAGTAGTTGAAAATGCGAAATACAGATGTGATATAAAAACAATGAAACTTAATAATTAATAGTTCCGTCGTTTTTTTCAATTTCACTTCCAGTCTATTTTAGTGCTAACACATATTCCATTAGTTTCTTTATAAAATAAATAAGTAGTCATATTTTTTTCCATATTATTTTACTTAAATTACTTCTTTTACAGTCAAATTTAATATCCACTAACTATTATATCTTTTGTAATATTTTGTGTTCCACATTGTATCGATATATGTGTATCAGAAGTCGATACATGACAACTCCCTATGACAGCTCAAAAATGCCATAATAATTCCGGTCTCTGGTTCTAAGTCATTGTTTATAATAGCAAATTTGCGGCTGATTCAATCTATGTTTAATTTAGACTACTAGATGTAAATAGTTAATTCGGATAATAACTAACGAAGCTCTAATCTTATTAGATGATTCCGTGGTACCTATTAATTAAAACGTTTGTTACACCGAAATAGATAAACTAAACGCATAATTTGTATTATTTCATCCTTCTACAAACCCACGATATTTTAATCGATATGAGATGATTTTTATTTTGTTGACGAATCTTATTTTCATCAGATTTGCATAAAATTTGGTGTATCTATAGATAGAGAAAAGCGCAATGTCACCGTATGTGCTAAAAAAATCTTCCACTGAGATACGAAAATTTATGGTTTTTTTATATTAAAGGAAAATATATATTTTTTGTTCCAAATTGGGATTTGGTATTTGTTCCGCCCAGAACGAGGAGCTCTTCTCTTCACCCAGCCAAATTTTATCCAAACGAAACGGAAAAAATATTAAAAACTAAATAAAAATCGGTCCATAATGTACGATTCCCACCCAGCTGCTGGAGTCGCGCCGCGCCGGAGCGCATTTTCGATGTGCCTAATATACATTATGTATGGCAGAAGTGATGGAATCAGTCCGGAGCCAAACGCGCTGTTAAATGCGCTCCAACTCCGTTCGGTGGGAATCGTACTTAATAAATTGGGCACATTCATGGTGAACTACTCCTGTCCCCTATTGCTATTATTATAATTTCCGACGGGAGATGTCTTCGATGTTAACCGGTTAAACCTGAAATTACCATGGTTAACAGTACAATTTGACACTGAGTTAACGGTTTAACCGCTTAACCCCGGGTTAGTGGGATGGTGCAAGTGGCCCTAACAAAATCATAAGCTATAGAGCTACTAGCTACGTCAAGTTTGAAGCTCTGTTATTCCAGAAGGGCGGTTAAACTTTACATTGGAAATACTAGCCTCTGCCGCTTTTTAACTTCCGATACTTCGCTTTGCGGTTTCTACGAGGAAACTTAGTTTTTACTAGATAGATCTCCGCATCCGTTTTTAGTTTATTTGCGAAATTGTACTTATCTATTTCCGACTTCTTACTTGTTTAACAATTTAAGAATAATATATAGCTACAATAAACTAAGCATAAATTTACTAATTAGTAAACCCAGTTTATATCTTTATTTCTATATATCGAGAATTTAAATAACGTGATTTTGCTCACATTCGTACATAATTAATTTTTATATAGGCAGTCGGAACACAACCATTAGACCATTAGAAACTTACTTTAAATTTGATACCAATTATAGCTTCAGTTGAAACTCTGTCTAAAACCTATTTCAGAGAGAAGTGACGATGCCGAAAGCCATACTTATATTTTATTTTAAAGAAGTCTGTTACCTATCTAAGTTTTCTCAAACATATACATCGAAGAGATATAACAATGGACTAACTAGAGGAAGCAGAACCTGTGCATTCAAATACAATTTCCTCAAGTCGGCAGCCTACTTTGACGCTTTTGATTGTCGTCAGCCGCTGCGCCGCTTCAAAACTTGTGCACTGAAAAAGACTACTGGCGCGGCCTTCGCCTGGCTAAAGTTCCTCGCATCCACGCCGCTGACGTCTTTTGTGCCCCTCTCAAAGGAAACGCAATTTAAACTACATGCGGGCACGGCAAATATTCAAATCCCGCCCGACGCGAACTCGTCCTGCCGCCCCCGACGCCAACATAACAATTAAACAAATCCTGATTTTTTCATTTAATTTCGTCATTTTCTTTCGTTCTTAAATATGCAGATCGTTAAAACTCTTCCATTGGGAGTTTTAAACATCGGAAGTGTAGCATCACCAAAAGCCACAAACGCGGCAAAGAAATTTCATATTTTCTGTAATACCTTAATGACCTTCGGGAAATTTGGCTGTGGTGAAATTCGCAATTCAATTCGATAATTATTAAAATTAAATGCTCAAACAAAAATTGATAGGTACTTTGCTTGTCATTTCGTCCTTCTTGTCATAATCAATTACGTAATTATTTTGATTTATTATAGTTATCATCAGTCTGACAAGTCTACGAGCCTACTAAGGTACTAACAAAATTCCAAGTTTGTAAGCAAGGTAGGAACTGTACCTACCTACCTATATCACTTCCAAGTGAAAGTTCTTCAGTGTAAGTTGGTGCCAGCAGCTGAACTCGACTCAAGAATAATGACGGGTACTGTATCCTCGGACACTTTACCGTTATTGTCCCTTGTCGCCATATTTAAACTACTAAACTGACATATTTACATAAAAATACAGTTCATAAAGTTTCGCTTCAACATAATATTTGTCATTCTGTGATACTGCCGGCGCGGCGATTCTGCAAATTATTTTGATAAATGGCCATCGTTCGAATGGATGAAAACAGTTTATGTTTATATTTACGTTCGTAAAACGTTTTAGTGTTCAATCCATAGCCGTTCTTGATGATATCATTCTGCCAATTCGTGAGACATTACCAAATTTAGTTAAAATAAAGGAAGCAGCTTCTAATTTGCTGGCCGTCACGATCTCATCAGTTTGAATATATTACAAAGTATAAAGTAAAAATTTGTTACACTCTTATTATTGCTGTTATAAAAGATGAGGGCAGGCTATTCAATTCATAACACCTTCGTTTAGCTTTGGGGTCATCTATAAATTACGTCACACGAATTTTCTGATTTTTGACCCCTCCCCCCTCCTTGTCACACCTGATGACATTTGGTAACCCCCTTCCTCCGAGTGACGTCATATATTAGGAAATTTTGTGTTCAACAAAATCAGCAATTCGAAGTAATGTTATTATTTTATTAAAACATATTTTTAGTAAATTAAATATGACAAGAAACCGATTAAAATACAAATTTCACGAATAAAACGATTTTTCATTGCAAAAATCTATTATTTTGCTGTACTATAAATACAAAAACAATCAGAACAATGTTCAACTTCTGCTGCTGACTGTACCCTACTTAGTAATATCTATGAGTGAAAAAAAAAAACTAAAATGTAAATAATTGATTTGAAACAACACAATCTTAAAATTAACAGATATTAAATGTGTGACATACTTACTTTTGTAATTTTATGTCTAAAAGAGGATACTTACCACTCAGCATGACATGTGTCGGAGCACATAGTGCAACGACGCTGATTTTCAGTGGACCCTTAAACTTAGACCCTAAACTTTCAAATAAGAAATAAAATACTTTATAACATAAGAATAATAAAAAAAACAATGCGGAGCAGATATAGTCTTAAAAATAATAGCCAGCAAAAAACAAAATTTGAATTACCTATACTAAAAAACAGGTAGAATGTGTACATTAGATGAATGGGGAATTTCATTATGAAAAATGAACTTTAATAGTAGAGTTTGATGTGTGAAGTTTTCACTTGTTTTAATATAAATATAAATACATAATATACAAAATATAATATACTATCAATGATGAAATATAATTAATAAATAAACATTTACTTCTCAGGGGTAACAAGTATTGATTGCTCCTTCTCTTAATTAGGTAATTGATGTTAGCAATGGAGAACTTTTACGATTGAATTTGTTAATTGAAGTAACGTATTCGAATTAAGGCTGTGACAATTAAAGACAACCGTAATGTTGTAAATAAGAGTTAAGACATTCATTCGTGATGTACCCCGCTCAGCATGTTGCCAGTTTAATCGCTGGTCGAACACATTATTCAGTTGACTCAGTTATGCCATTGACAGTTAACTACTTCTTCAGTCGGTCCCTCAATGCTGAAGATCGTGACATCTTGTCCTTCAATTCTTCGCCATCAAGCGCATGCCCTCGTGCAGTTTTAATTGCAAAGGTGCAGTGACTTGAGCACACCATCTAGTGGGAGGAGGGCCCGAGGTCTGGTGCGTTCGTCTTTACCCGTCATAATAACTCTCTCCAGGCTATCCGAGGAGCGACGTGAGAGGTTAAGGGACAGTTAACTAGGTAACACGAAATAGTTCATGCATGACATTTCCAGAAGGATTACCTACATTTTACTCTCACATAACCCTTTGCATGGATAAGAACATTTACATTGCTATTAGGTGTAATTAACAAGACTCCTAGATATATAAATCCCGTACTCCCTTAAATTTACACCTTTAACGGACGATGGACGGAAGATATCTATTAAAAATCAGTTTGGCTTACTAAGAAATAAAATAAAATAGGCTGTTAATACGTCAGCGTCAGCGTAAAACGAAGTTGATTTTGGAGGCGAGGCGATTTTGCCGCACAATCGGACGCACCTAACCTGGGCGTTTATTAGGATTCCGTACCCAAAGGGTAAAACGGGACTATTATATTACTAAGACTCTACTGTCCGTCTGTCTGTCTGTCACCAGACTGTATCTCGTGAACCGTGATAGCTAGACAGTTAGAATTTTCACAGATGATGTATTTCTGTTGCCGCTATAACAACAAATACTAAAAATTAAATTTGTACGCAACCCTCGGTGGGCGAGTCCGACTCGCACTTGTCCGGTTTTTATAACGCTTACCGAAAGTCTCGTTGGAGGTAATCCAATTCAAATGAGGTCTCTGGGTACGAATAGTTAATATGGATCTTGTAGTTACACTTAAAATTGTTCTCTTGAAGTGATGTGATTGGATTGCGATGATAATCACAGTAATGTGCCTCGCTGGTCTCACTACACCAGTTTTCCGTTTGGGAATTAACTTGCGTTCATCTGATTAATTGGTTTCTCATTTAATAAATTGGTTCGAAACGAATTATATTTACGAATTAACAAAAAATCGGTCAAGTGCGAGTATGACTCGTTCACTACTCTACTGCATTACCTACTACTTGACTATCCAATTTAGGTAGGTACCTTAAATTTATAAGGTTCTGTCAAATTTAGGTAGTTAGGTACATAAAAAAATTAATAGCGTGAAGTTGCCGATAAAACAGTGCCATTTACTGTGATATTGGGCAACTAAAAAACTAATCATTACTACCTACATTTTACAGGTGGGTTAGCCTTTTTCATAACTATTCGATATTTCAAATCGATACCGTAAGTAAAGTTCCCAAGATATTTAGCAAAGTGACAGACTTGCAACGAGAGTCGCACCTTAAGGGTTCCTTTTTACCATTTTGATACGAAACCCTTTAAAACGCTCATCGTTAAATTTTCACCAGATATCATAAAATGTCATCAAAACTAGATTCAAACTCGAATACCTGAATTCAACAAAATATATACTGAACTCAACCGATTTCATTTCAAATTGCTTTCATGATATCTTAGACCACTTCCAGCAAAGCTTAATACATTGCTGGTAAAAATTGTTGAGTCTCAGTATTATTTTTGTTTAAACTTTGTGAGCGATGAAATATGCACAGAGGAATTTTGCGAATGTGACTCAATGAACAAAAAGTTTGAGCCACTTGTCGACTCCAACACTTGATAAAACAGAAGTGAAACATTGACTAACATTTCAAAATATCTTCTGTTCTGTTTGAAATTCAATTTCTTAGGATTCATTCGTAGATTCAATAATCAACTTCACTCGCATGATTTAAAACTAGCAGAAAAATCTCCCTGCTCTTGTATATAATAGGGTATTTGACTGTATTTAAAATAAATTATTTTACACCATGCATGAAATAAAGCACCAGAAGATTAATAGAGAAACGTAGACAGCAGTTATTTTTAGACACAATTTCTATTTTAAAACCCGTATAAAACTATAAAGAGTAGGTAGTAATTTGATTGCGACGTCACATGCAAGTGTTTCATAAAAATTCCATAGTAGCAAAATCGTTTTGACAGTTCGAAAAAAGAAACTGATTTGACTAGTAGTCAAATACCCTATTGCCAATCCTCACTTATTTATATTTAGAATTTACATTGGAAACGCAAATAACGGCGATGGGATGCGTGGGCGAGCAGGGCAGCGAAGTGCGACGCGAGATTAAAGGCTTTGCCCGGCAGTAGCCAAACAAATTGCCCATCTAATGGGCGCGCGGCGCGAGCTCGCCGCGATTTCATCCGGCCAGTGCGCTGCCATGCTATTAAAGTCTGTCCACGATCCCGAACTATCCCTTATTTACCCCTACAAAATATCGCTGGTGCAAGCGAGATAGAGCTATAAGGCAATTTTAGTTTCGCTGAAGTACGAATGGGAGATAGCTGCTGATAGTCCAACAAACATTTAAGAGGTAGAAGGCTTTTTTAGGCTTCGTTCGATTAGATTAAAGCCGGCTTTGGTGATGCCAGTGCGAACTTAGATTAGTTTTCAAAAGGATTTAAAAAAGTTACAGCCTTTTTTAGCTACACATTTTCCCACTAGAAACGAATCCAATCGCGCTTCTATTCGTTCGAAGTACGGTATCTCTCGAGCAAATAATAAGAGTAGTACACTGATACAAACGAGTGCAATCGCAGACGGGACGGGAAATAGGTGCGCGGGGCGTATGGACTTCATCAGCTCGTTAAACTACAAAGGGATCCGATCCTTTTCTCCTTTGTCTGGCACGCGGCAAGCAAAAATTGTTCTCGTATCGTTAATGTTGTAACACATCTCAAGTGCAAATAATATGAACGGGTCTTAAAGTGCTTGCGAGCGCAGCCGTGTATGAAGTAGTATGAACGGAAAATCATTAAATCAACCGCTTACTGTTAATTAAACGATAGCACTAATAATAGTGTCTTTGTAGGTAAATACATGTTCTAAAGATGACAGTTTTCTATTATTTTAACTAGAAAATTATGCTATTGCTATAATTGGATACACATATAGTGACCGAGCGTCGTTTCTGTATTGGGATGTTTGTTTCTTATGGCGGAGCGGACATTTATACAGTTTTAAGCTATCACGAGTATAGTTCAGGTTTACAGCTCGCGATCTATATGGAGAAAAGTAGTGACTTTAGCATTATTTTTGTGTAAGGTATATGAGACAAGGTATATGTATAATACAAGGATAACATCGGAAGGAGGATAAGAAAAAATCGGTGAGTCGTATGATCGCAATTGCCACCAGAATTGTTTATTTTATTTTATAGTAGTAACGGCTCAGTCATGTCAGTCTGTGTTACGAACGTTTAAAAAAAAGTGTGCAAAAGTTAATTTTTTTTATTTATTAAAAAGACCGGTTTTCAACGTATGCAACTTATTCTCCTTGCTTTAGTTGAAATAAGCTATAAGTCCGATCTTAGTCCAAGAAGGTTTTTCGGTACCATTTTATTAAGGGGCATTCAGGGAATAATGAAAGATTATTTTCTTTTTTAAACATTCAAAATTTTGAGGTTAAAGTTAGTGAGAATTAAGTAATACATATATAATATTTTTGTGACGTCCTTCCAACTCGCCGAAAAATAGTCTGGTCTTATCCGGGTATACCTTATATCACGCATTGCAGGAAAAAATAGATATGAGCCGCGCTTAATTTTTGACCTTCTGCACAACCTGCAGTCTGTGCAGGCTGTGAAACCGATGGCGATCTAGATTTATTGACTGTACCTTCACGTCGCAGTCATAAATCTAGAGGCGTTAGCAGTTCACGCTGAAGTGGCCATAACACGTGTTGGACCTCTAGCACTTATGGAAATGACACATGGCACTTTTGTGAGGTGCCAATTTTACTTAAAGATTGTTTACCATGTTATTGTACCATTTTGCTCATGACAAATGTATCGGAGGACTCTACATTATATATTATACTTACATATGTGTATTATTATTCTCTAGATATAGCACAATCGGATTAAGTCTCACCTCGAAATCCTTCCAAAGATATGAAATTTGGTGTGTATGTTAATTAAAGGTCTCTTAAACAAGTTTGAGAACAAATACAATTATTTTTTATTAAATATTTTGATTTGTGTTTTTTTAAAGTAGTCACACTACTAAATATAAATTAAAAACTGTAATAGATGTCATATATTAAAGAAAAAGTGACGAAGCCCTCCAGTGGTGAAGGCCGGATCCGGCCTTCACCACTGGAGGGCTTCGTCACTTTTTCTTTAATATATGACGTCTATTACAGTTTTTAAAGGTCTCTTTTTTATGTCCACACTATTTGACATTTGGGGACCTCGAGGAATCGCAGCCATCTTGGAAAATGTGTACCATCCTGGAGAAATTTGCGTTTTACTCTAAATATACGTTCTCTATGAAAATATGGTGTAAGGCAACATTAAAGCTTATTAAATTCTACACAAAAAAGTCCAAGATAACTTTGCGGAAAAAATACATCTTGTTATAGAAAATAATAGCTGAATCCAGATTTAGCGCTTATACCCTTTCAGGGGATATTCTCTTAATATGAAACATGGATGAATATGAATTCCACTTTTGTCTATACATTTGTACACGTTCTACTCCAATATCAACATTTTACTCGACTGCGACTTAAACGGAAAGTAGGGTTATGGGTTTAAATACTGAAGATCAGTACACCCTGTAATTCAGGAGACTGGACGGATTTTTTAAAACGACATATCGGTAGATTCCTCTTGCCCTTTACAACCTGCTTACACCTGTTTTATTAAAGAAAAAATAATACAGCCGCCTTGAGAGGACGCCGAATAGTAAATCATATTTTTACTTCTAGCGCCTAAACTATTGAGTGGATTTCAATAAAATAGACATCAGTAGATCCATAATTGATACACGAGTGCTATGCAATACAAATTTACTAAAATAAATGGAGGAAAAATGTGTAAAAGTTAAAAATTTGACTACAAAAGCAGATTTTATGTCTTAAATGGGGTTTAAACAATAGTGACAGTAATGAAATTTGACACCTACAATTTTAGGGATCCCTGTTTGCGTGTCATAAAATTGGAGCTTCGGGGACCACGGGGATCAAACGCCATCTTGAAAAGTATAAGTCTTTTTTGGTTTTTCTGTTTTTCTCGGAATATCTGGGTTTAATGTGAATACTGTGTATGGCGAAACGAAAGCTTATTAAATTCCACACTAAAAAGTTATACAACACCATGTCCCTAAAACGAAGCCTTTTTCTAGAAATAGGGCTTAAAAGTTACAAGGGAAGCTTACAAGTTTTCACACATTTTTTTTTCGTGGTTGGGTAGATAATGTTTTTGTGTTCCAAAAATTGGTAAAAAAAATATACAAGTATTTGTTTCTGACCCGTCTTAAAATAAAATTTTAGTAGGAGATGATTAAGTATAACCTTTTGACTTCTGAGCCATATTTCTAGAAGAAAGCTCCGTTTTAGAGACATGGTGTTTTATACCTTTTTTGTGTAGGACCTAATAAGCTTTTGTTTCGCTATACACAGTATTCACATTAAACCCAGATATTCCGATAAAAACAAAAAAACCAAAAAAGACACACTTTTCAGGATGGCGTTTGATCCCCGTGGTCCCCGAAGCTCCAATTTTATGACACGCAAGCAGGGATCCCTGAAATTGTATGTGTCAAATTTCATTACTGTTACTATTATTTAAACCCCATTTAAGACGTAAAATCTGTTTTTGTAGTCACATTTTTAAGTTTTACACATTTTTCCTCCATTTATTTTAGTAAATTTGTATTGCATAGCACTCGTGTATTAATTATGGATCTACTGATGTCTATTTTATTGAAATCCACTCAATAGTTTAGGCGCTAGAAGTAAAAATATGACTTACTATTCGGCGTCCTCTCAAGGCGGCTGTATTAATTTTTCTTTAATAAAACATGTGTAAGCAGGTTGTGAAGGGCAAGAGGAATCTACCGATATGTCATTTTAAAAATCCGTCCAGTATCCTGAGCTACAGGGTGTACTGATTTTCAGTATTTAAACTCATAACCCTACTTTCTGTTTAAGTCGCAGTCGAGTAAAATGTTGATATTGGAGTAGAACGTGTACAAATGTATAGACAAAAGTGGAATTCATATTCATCCAAGTTTCATATTAAGAGAATATCCCCTGAAAGGGTATAAGCGCTAAATCTGGATTCAGCTATTATTTTCTATAACAAGATGTATTTTTTCCGCAAAGTTATCTAGGACTTTTTTTGTGTAGAATTTAATAAGCTTTAATGTTGCCTTACACCATATTTTCATAGAGAACGTATATTTAGAGTAAAACGCAAATTTGTCCAGGATGGTACACATTTTCCATGATGGCTGCGATTCCTCGAGGTCCCCAAATGTCAAATAGTGTGGACATGAAAAAGAGACCTTTAATTAACATATATACTAAATTTCATATCTTTGGAAGGATTTCGAGGTGAGACTTAATCTGATTGTGCTAATAAGAGCTAACAGATTTTTGATTAACAGAAATTTGATTTTCAGAAAGTGACAGAGGTTAACGACGCTACCAACTTGCTTGCGACGCTTGGCAACAACACAATAAACTGTCACACTTTAGGGAGATACCTACTATATTTTTCAAAAGTAACCATACTCCGATGACAATCAATTTGGCACTTGTAAAGGATCAAGCATGGATTAAGATAAGAAAGTTGACGGAAGTATTCAGATTGTAGGGTGACCATGGATGTCTTATATAATTTAAAACTTTATTTTTTTCTTTTTCAACACTAAAAAAATTAACGTTAATCTCACTAATACTGGCACGAAACATTAGCTTATCGTTTACTGAATGCGTAGGGTTGATCCTGCTCACATTTCCTGAATTGCAATAGTATTTATCGCCGGATACTGTACAAATCACATCATCTTTCACACTATCTGCGTAAATGACATCTTCAATAAACTGCGATTTCCTCTCTACTTCGATACCTATCATGATGTTTAACGTGACAGAATTCTAAACGAGTACCTACACATACATTTCAACATCTTATCCTCAAAGGCATGTGTCCGAATGTCCGATAATTGATGCCAAATTTTAGCTGGATTGGGCATCAAAAGACTGTGTTGCTGAGACTGAGTATTGCTGAACTGCAATCGGACTTTGCAGTTGACCAATAAGGTAGCTCGCTACAGGGAGGTCAACAAAATATAGAACTCATAAAAAAACCTGCCAAGTACCTACATTACACATTTTTTTTTATGTGAAACGTGAATGAAATGTCTTTAAAAAGCCCGTAGGGGTGTAGGATCAAATAATTAAGCAATTGACTCACGCTTGATTGCACATTTCTAATACGTTTTCCGTGTGTGTAAAGAAATATTTTGTGTATTTTTTTCAAAATTTTAGACCCAGTAGTTTGCTGAGATAAAGGGGGCACACGATATAGTTTGAAAAGCTTAATTTTTTAATTATCTAATTTACCCCCTTAAAAGTGGCCTCCATATTTAAAATTAATTTGTTTACGTTGCATGTCCGTCTTTGGGTCACAAACTTACATATGTGTACCAAATTTCAACTTAATTGGTCCAGTAGTTATATGAAGAAAATGGGCTGTGACAGACGGACAGACAGACAGACAGACGCACGAGTGATCCTATAAGGGTTCCGTTTTTTTCCTATTGAGGTACGGAATCCTAATAACAAAAATTAAAGTAGCATTTAATAATTTGATACTATGGGTATACCGAAACTAGCTGCGACTACTTACCTCCCAAACGTTTCAACCCTCTTGGGATTCAACTCAAAATCTGCAGCTCAAAATTGGTATAATATACAAGTAACCTGGTGTACAACTTTCAACTTTCTATATTTTGTAGTTTCGACTCTGTGTTTATGAGTCAGTCAGTCTATCTACCTACTAAAAACATTTAGATATATGTATGTGATATAAGTAGGTATGAAAATTATTAGCAAAATTCACGTGACATATATAGTAATAGGTAAACATTAAACCAAAATAGGTTTTATTTTGGCTTAAAAACATGAAAAGGTACTAGATGAGCCCGAGAATTTTGTCATAATATCAATAATATATGAGTGGCTGTTCGGAAATCCACTGGAGACAAAATAATAATCGTCAGTTCATTTACATGAATATTAATTTTCAAATTTAGATTGCGTTATTAATTGAACAAACTACGGGTAAATTGCTTATTCTCGCATCAACTTTGCGGTCGTGGTAATCTGATCGTTTTTCTGTAATTAGCATATTAAAATGAAATATGTTAGTAATTAATTTTAAATTTAAACCAACCCATCATGTCTATTTTATGAGAGTAAATGAGTACTCAAAGCACAATAAATAAATTATCTACTGCAGCCAACTTGGATATTATTAATATTAATAAATGAAACAAGGGCCTTGCCTAAAATATTATATAATAAAAATACCGACGTAATGTATATACAATTTCGATAACTTTTTAATGTGTTATTGAAATTTTATTACACAGGGTCGGTTACACTATACGCGGCAATTTTACAGCCCGTGTGCACTGTGTGCAGCGTGTGAGCCGCTGTTCAAAAGGGCTTGGCAAGGGGACAGTACTTTATCTATTTTGGATCGACGTAAATGTGCGTATATGAATCAACAACATCAGTACAATAGTATGAATATTGATATAAAACGCCAAACCATCATACGTATATCACACGGTATTAGGTAATTAATAGAGATCTGGGGGCCGATTTTTGAATTTCAAGCGCTCGATTTCGTCACTCGAAAATCTGTGGGTAACGGCGAAATGCTATTTTTTAAATACGACCGATATAAATTTGGAATCTAGTGGTAATTGGTCACTCGTTTTCAATCCTATTAGTAGAATTAAAATGCCTAGTAGTGAAGAAAGTATTGAAGTAAGCCACACGAAATCGAGCGCTCGCAATTCATAAATCGACCCCCAGTCAACCTGTAATGGGCGTAAAGTGCTTAAAAGAGATGCTATCATGAAGCATCGCGAACGACAGTTGCTGCTTCGTTGGTGGATTAAGAAAAACTATGTAAAAGTACACGTAGTTTTATTAGAAACTGTTGACCCCACAGGCCAACTCACCCTTGAGTTTTTCTTAACCTATGTTAAGTTTTAAAGTTTAAAGGTCATGACATAAAATAAAATGTCATATCATTTATGATTGAGTTTTAGATCGCTGTCTGTTAGCCGTGAAGTACAGACTTTAATATATATAAAATTGATTTGTCTTACGCTCACCATAAAATTATTACGTACGTGTTATAAATCAAATACCATAAAACGTGACATATAAGTCATATAACATTTTAATTTATATTCCATTATTGACATGTGTCAGACTACAGGAATGGAGGTATTTTTCTATTTTGCGTACGGCAGCAACCTGCTTAGTAATAGAATTCACATTAAGAATCCTTCGGCCGTGTATTATGCTCCCGCCAAATTGCCAGTAAGGAATAATAAAAATAATTTTACTATATAAGTATGAAATTTTAGGTTTTAAGAGAGGCGTTATAATAATTGTACTGGTAGGTAAATATTAGTTGATAACGAGTATCTGAATAGTTTCTATCCGCCTGTGTCTGCCTTCTATTAATACTATGTAATACAAATGCGATTCAAGTTTGCATTACATGCTAAAAATGTGATTAAAGTAATTTTGTTATTGCGTTGCTAATCGAATTGAGATTCTGTTAGTCGGTAGAAAATCTGAAAATTTCATTTACAGCGGAATAAGTCATGTCGCTTCTGTATGAAATACTATGTAATTATTACTAATTATTTTGTGCCACAGGCACTAATTGACGTGATATCTGTATAATGATTTTGCATTTATCACACGGACGCCGCATTTGGAAATCGCATCAATGTGATATATAACCGCTTGAGCTGTTAAGGGGCAGAAAATAATTAGTGCAGACAGTGTAATTACTAATTAAAGTTATTTATTTAAAAAAAGTCCAGCAAGACTGTATTTTTATAGATATACCTAAAGATCTTCGAGTTTACCTCTACGGTGGGATATAATTATTTTGTGTATGTACTTAGTACACCGTGATAAAAATATATGTCCGAAATTTGAGTTAAAGTTTATAAGATGATTTTCGCAGGACTACAGACTGGATTTCGACATGCAGGCCCAGACGTGGAACGGAGCCGTGGCAACCATTGTACCGGACACAAACGATACTGTTTGGGGCAATCTTTGGCTGATTGATACTAACAAAATGAAATATCTAGACAAGTAAATTGTGATTGTAATATTAAAAACTGTAACAAAGAATCAAACTGTAACGAAAGTTGATTTCTTGTTATCTTTATCTTACGTTTCCACTTCTACCCCGAGAACGCAGCTCTCGCGACTCTACTCTGGACGGCCTAGACGTAATATTAATATTAATGGTACCAGAGCTGATCTGATGATGGACACAGGAGGAGGCCATATTAGGAACTGTGATAAAACTAATATTTGTGTTTGGGCTTGTTAGAATTTATTCGATGAGTAATTAGTTGTATGTTAAAAGAAAAGTACAGTTAGCAATAAAAGCTTGTATTTTTTTTACAAAAACTTATTTTTATTTATTATTTAGGTATACTTAAGATAAAAGCGGTTAGTCCAAGGTCTCGGATCCCGCCACGTCGCCTATACATTTTTAAAGATAAATATTATAAAAATATTATGTTCAGGCAAGAAGGTGTGGACCGCAAGATGTACTTTGCTAAGAACGTGACGGTGGCAAGAAGTGACGGATATGAGATAGTAGCTCGCGCTTACATCCTAACCCAAAACCCTGCGAAGCTAAGGCCAGGACAAGTTCTCCCCTACAACAGGCGCCCGTCTGATACATATATGAAGGTATAGTAAAGATAAGTTTAGGTAAGTATATCAGGTTAACTCCTTTCAGTCCACCGGCCTGAGCCGAAAAGTTCATCTGATACTAGCTCTACTATACCAACTTGCGGTATGGCACATGCGGTTTCTAATC
Source organism: Cydia strobilella (assembly GCF_947568885.1). Lineage (NCBI taxonomy): Eukaryota > Metazoa > Arthropoda > Insecta > Lepidoptera > Tortricidae > Cydia > Cydia strobilella. Next base: position 8,057,274 of record NC_086043.1, read on the forward strand.
CGGAGGTTGTCGTAACGACGGCTAATATATATTTACTAACTAGTTTTTGCTCGCGACTTCCTCTGCATGTAATTAGTAATTTGGGTATCTTAATTTTAAAACAAATCTGTTTTTTATTCCACTCTTCTTTTCACCCCCAAAAGGGATGACCAATTGGTTAAAAATTAATAATCAATAAACATTCTTTATTTGTAACGAAACTTCTTATAATCCCTTTTAAAAAAAATATTGTTTTCTTTTATTTATTTACTTTGTAACTGCGCTTCACTTCCACTTTTATTTCTCCAACTTCTCCAATTTCTTCTACTTCTCCAACTTACTCAACTTCTCCAACTTTTGCAACTTCTTATCTTCCACTTCCCTTCTCCTCTCTCTGTACATCCAATCCGCTCTTTATTTATTCCCCATACAAACTTCCATCCCCATCTCATTCCTTAAAGGTATGGCTAATTGGTCAAAAATACATAAACATTCTTTATTTCTTACGAAAACTTAAATGGTAAAAGGCTTGTCCTTTTTTTAAGAAATTATTGATCTCTTCTACAAATTTTCACCCCATTTTTTATACCCTTAAGGGATGATTTCGGGGATAAAAACTATTTTATTTTATATCCTTCCCCACAACTCAAACTATCTTCATACAAAATTTCATCTAAATCAGTTCAGCGGTTATTGATTCCTCATACAAATTTCTATCCCCCTTGTCACCCCTATAAGGGATGAGTTCTAGGATAAAAAGTATCCTATGTCCTTCCCCGGGACACACTATCTCTATGCAAAATTTCAACTGAATCGGTTCAGCGGTTTAAGTGTGAGAAGGTAAAACACACAGACAGACAGACTTTCGCATCTATAATATTATTATCGATAAGTATATATAAGTAAATAGAAATTGTATATCCGATTACAGACCTATATCGGTCCTACCTGTCATATCAAAAATTATAGAAAAAGTCGTAAATACCAGAATATTAAACTTCCTAAATAAATTTAACATTTTGTCAAACGTCCAATATGGGTTTAGACGAAATCTCTCCACAGAAGACGCAGTATCAGCTCTATCTTCTCTAATAATAGACAAACTAGACAAAAATAAAAAATCACTTACCGTGTTCTTAGACCTAAAGAAAGCATTTGATACTGTTTCTGTTCCCATACTAACTAGATCCTTAGAAGCCACTGGAATCAGAGGAGTACCACTGTCGCTACTTACCAGCTACCTTCATAACCGTAAGCAAAGAATTAAGATTGGTGAATATCTTAGTGAGGAATGCGACATAAGTTATGGCGTTCCTCAAGGAAATGTTCTCGGACCAACTCTCTTCTTAATATACGTCAATCAACTTTGTCAACTTAAAATCGATAACGGATCGATTTTTGCTTACGCTGATGATACAGCTATTGTGTTCTGGGGGATAGCTGGGAAGATGTAAAGAGATCCGCCGAGTCTGGAGTCTGGACTAGCAAAAATTGCTCAGTGGCTACAAAATAATCTATTAACATTAAATATAGCAAAAACGAACTTCATATGTTTCACTAAATACAAAAGAACGCAGCCCAAGTCTACCTTCACTTTGAGAATACATACCTGTAACGACCTACATGTAAATTGTACATGCTCAGAGATCCACAAAGTTGAGTACACAAAATATTTAGGCGTTATGATAGATCAGAGACTTACCTGGCATGTACATATTGAACTAATCATGTCGCGCACTCGAAAGATGATTTGGATCTTTAAAAATCTTCGACACGTAGTAACAAAAAAGCTACTTAACCAGATTTATATTTCTCTCGCTCACTCGGTTCTTGCCTACTGTATTCCAATCTGGGGCGGTGCCACAAAAACTATGTTTTTGGAGTTAGAAAGAGCTCAAAGAGCGTTAATCAAGGTAATGTACTTTAAGCCCTATATGTTCCCTACCAGTGAGCTCTACCAAATTTCGGACCTGCTCTCAGTTAGAAAGCTATATGTAATTAATGCAGTTTTACGAAGGCATAAAGAAACCGTATACAAACCTGAAACAGACGATAATAAATCTAAAAGAAGAAAACCCGACGTAATATCCGCTTCTGTACCTAAATCCGTATTCGCAAAGAGGCAGTACGTAGCTCAGTCGGTAAAATTGTATAATTATATAAATAAGTTGTTATATTTACCCCGCAAGCTCTAAAGAATCTTTAAGTAAACTTAATACATGGATTAACACTAAAAGCTATAATGATGTTGAAAATATATTAGTTGAAGTCGTCTAATATTAATTGTATACTGTATACTACATCTTAAAAAAAAAAAAATCTTCCTGCATTTTTACGCATCCAGAACCTATACACACGCACACAGAAAGTTTACCTAAATTTAATAAACATGCACAAACACACGCACACACACACACACACACATCCCTTCGATTGTTAAAACTTTATTAAAATTGTAGTCCACCTCATTGTACCTTACATAAAAAGAAAAAGGCTTAGGTACTCTATTAAGAACAGATTTTTGTTAAAATTAGCTTTATATACTTAATTTCTTTCTATTTTTAGTTATTTTGAAGAAACATTAGTTTTAAGCCACAGCTATTGCTTTTATATACCACCTATTGCCTACCTTTTATTGCCACCTACGGGAGAGCGGTGTCTCTTGACACAAGTGTCATTGTACGCTTAAAAAGAGGCACCTGCCCGGTTATAATTACGTTTGTTTGTGCGAACTCAATAAACATTTATTTTTTATTTATTTAAGTATATATATATTTTCGATTTCGTAGCTTTTGGGGTCGAGACCCTTGGCCCGTGGGGTCCGAATGCGTCTTCATTATTTAAGCAATTAGCTAAAAAAATTATAGACATCACTGGTGATCGTAGAGCTGGCAGCTTCCTCGCACAAACAGTAAGCATTGCAATACAGCGAGGAAATGCTGCCAGCATCTACGGCACCATGCCGCGTGCCGCAGGGGATTAGTTTTTACTGTTTTTAGGTATTTATTTTAAGATTAGTTTTATTTATTTTTAGTTTTAGTTTTTTAAGTTTTATATGTATTTCTAATTATTATTACATGAATAAATAGTATTGTATAACTCATTTACGTAATCAAAGTTGTTTTAGTGATTTTTAGTATATATATATCCTTATGTATATAAGTATGGATAGTATGGATGGGTTTCTCAAAACTTATGCTCGAAATTTTATCTGCAGAGAAATTCAAGGTACCTAGGTGTTAGCGAAGCTTCCAATCAGCATTGCCTTAGCGTGGAAACTGTAAGCCAAGCCCAATATATATTATTATAATTATATTAACTGCACTTGTATATTTTTAGGTAATCATTCTCGGTGCGGTTGAAAGTGGACTACCTGCTCGCTATGTGAATTGTCTGAAAACTTTACCAACAAACAATAAAAAGGCATCAAAGGACATGCTCAAGTCTCTTGGAACGGTGACACTGGTAAATAAAAAGGTCTACAAATTCGACTGATATACATATAAAATAATTATTTACTTTTGTTATTTAGTGTTATTTTATTAAAATTACGTATAGTAGAAGTTGGTAAGTTGATTTAATACTGCCCGCCCTCGCCTCAGCTCACCGTACGGTCAAAGATAGATATAACTCCGTAATATGTAGATAGATACAGTCTAAGGAAAAAACGTGCCTCAAAAATCAAGAAAATTTGATTCTCGTTCAGAGGGCGCTACTAGTTTTGGCCTACAGTCGTATAGATGGCGTTGACGGTTTCGTTTGTTATTTAACAATTTTAACGCATATCAGTGAAAGAACATGGGTCAAAATCAAAAAAATAATTAATGCAAATAAAAAAATTCATTTATCTATATTTAAATACATTCTATCGTATTTTTATAAATCTTCACTTTTAGTTTTAAAGTGTGTCGACAGATGGCAGTGAATTTACTGGGGTTACAAAATTTACTATGACAGTACCGCACTGACTGAAACATTCCTAACAAGTTCCGTATATAACGCAGAGTTGTTCCCACCCGGCTACACTGTGCTGCGCTAGGACCGCGGCGGGGATGCGGGGTGGGGAGGGGTACTACTCGCCGTGCGCGACTGTTATAGTATGGAACTAGTTACCGATGTAGATGAGTTTACTGACAAAATGGAACTGTTAATAACTATAATTAGATTTAAAAATTGTATTAAATTTATTTGCTGTGTTGTATATTTACCGCCTAAAATTAGTGATACAGATTATATTAATGTGTTAAATTGTTTAGAAAGTGTTCTGCAAATATGCCACTTTAAATGTTTTAGTTCTTGGAGATTTTAATCTCAATTCTTGTAGTGCGAATGTAAAAAAACAATTTGAATTGTTTCTTGAATTCACTAAATTTTATCAATATAATTCTGTAAGCAATAAGCATGGGGGCATTCTGGACCTGGTGTTAAGTGGGCTGAGTCCCGATGGGGAGGAGAGTGTGAACGTTTCGGATGAAGTGTGTGCGTTGGTGCCCGCCGACGCGTATCACCCCCCGTTGCTTGCTACTATCTCGTTGCCGCGAGGCGAGGACCTTGGCCAGCAGCAGCAATGTCCATCCGATAACCCAAAGCTTCAATCGGAATGGGACTTTCGAAAAGCCGACCTTGGTGCATTATACGAAGCTTTAGGTAACATGGATTGGAGTGACGTGTGTAACCAGGATCGTGTCGAGTTAGCATGTAACATTTTCTATGATAAATTGAAACAATGTATTTCTAATTTTGTTCCATTGAAGAAGCAGCGGATGCCTTCAATAAGTAAATACCATTATCCAAAATGGTATAATAAGGAGATAATTCAGAATATTAAAAATAAATATTTCCACTTTAAAATTTTTAAAGAAACTGGTGCCATGTTTAATCGTGAACTTTTTAAGTACTATAGAAGCCGCGTAAAACTTTTAATAGACCAGGCATACCAACAATACAAAAACAACATCGAATGGAATATTATTAGCAACCCAAAAAAATCTGGGAACACGTTAAGGGTAAGAGTAATGACCGATACCAACGCAACGATTATACCTACCAAGACCAAACAGTGATAGGACAAGAAGCTGCTAATGCTTTTGCTGAGTACTTCAGCAGTGTATTTCAGGCTGAGGAGCCGCGGCTAGACCCTGCAGAGGCTGTACGTACGAGCAAGGGAGACGCGACGCGTTTGAAACAATCATTGATCACAAAATAAGTCAACAAATTAAAACTCAACTCGCCGACAGTCAACATGGATTTCGCAAGGGCCGTTCTACGGCAACTAACCTCACCGACTTCGTAGACTACGTTACAACAGCAATGGACGGTCGGCGGCAGGTGGATGCGGCATATTTTGATTTTAAAAAGGCATTCGATGTTGTAGACAATGATATTTTACTTAAGAAATGCGCAGCAATAGGGTTCTCACCACATTTAATCCGTTTTTTGGCTAATTATCTCCATAACCGTAGCCAGTTTGTGCGTCTAGCGGGCTATGATTCACAACCTTATTTTACTCGTTCCGGAGTTAGCCAGGGAAGTACTTTAGGTCCTACACAGTTTCTAATAATGATTAATGACTTGCCGAGGGTTATCAGTGCCGCTAAATGCCTAATGTTCGCGGATGACTTGAAACTGTTTCTTGATATCAAATGTAATGCCGACTCCGAACTTCTACAACATGACATTGACGCAGTGGCCAAATGGAGTAAGGACAATCGGCTTCATTTCAATACTACGAAGTGTAAGGTGATCACTTTCACTAGAGCCAAAAACCCAATTCTTGCGACTTACCATCTCAATGACACGGAGCTGCACAGAGTACATGACATACGCGACCTAGGACTGACATTAGACACACAACTTGATTTTCGACAACACGTAACTTAACGTGTAAAAAGGCCTGTAAAGCTCTGGGTTTTGTTATGAGGATCGCCTCGCAGTTCTCGAGTACCAGAATAGCCTTATAACTTTATTACGCGTACGTTCGGAGCCGGTTAGAGTACGCCGCCATCGTGTGGGACCCGCACGAGACAAAGTATGTGCTCATGCTCGAGCGTATTCAACGAAAATTTGCTAGATTCGTTTATAAGCGGAGGTACGGATACTATCCATATCTCTACCCTTCCCGCTTTGTCCTGGGAATGGTCGGCCTTGACACTCTGGAGCTCAGACGCAAATTAATGTTAATAGTGCATTACCATTCCCTGTTCAATGGCGGGATTGACAATCCCATTGTTTTGGTTCGGGTGGGTCTGGCAGTTCCCGCGCCGAGCTGTAGATTGGAGGGTGCGAGTACTGGGGGCGCGCGCCCCGCGCGGCGTTGCCGGCGCCTCCTGGCGCGTCCTGACACACGCACTGTCCACGCAGCAAACGCACCCACCGCCCGGGCCATCTCCCTTATTAATAATATCATTACACAGGTCCCGGATGCCGACATATTTGCAGATAGGCCGGGAAAGTTTATCAAAGCCGCCATAACGGCTTTGAACTGCACCCAACTTAGTAATTAATTAATAATTTTTCTCAAAAATGGACGGCAAAGTCGACGTTGCCGGTTAAAAAGTAGGTCGCGAAGTGCGTAGTTTATGGTCAGTCAAAAAATTAAAAAGTTAAAAACATTGCAGTCTCGATTTCGGGACTGCAATGTTGCATACAAATTCCATTATTTGTCGAGTTTCAAACTTTTTAAAAGTTGAAGTGGCCATATCAAATGAAGGCATAGGTCCATTAAACAGCCAAACAGATGATCAGTACTTATTAATGTTGGTACCGCGACTATTTAGGTGTCTTAAATAGGTTGGCGTATTTTCAGCAGAATAATACACTTCCATTTTTAATTAAAAAAATAAAACGGCGGCAAAGCAAATCTTTTTACTTTTTTCTGTGAAAATATATACATAACAATGTTGCTTCTGTAAAATATTTCTATTATATTTGTGTTTATTGCGCCATTTTTCAGAAAAGCACTATATATGACTCTGCTGGAAGGCTACTTGCTGGCTTCGGATTCAATTAAACGGACTCCCAAGGTCGTCCGTTTAAAACAAATCCTCAGCCAGCAAGTAGCTACTTCCGAGCCTCGACAATAATGTACTATTAATGTTTATTGACTACGCTGTTTTATTATTTTTATTCTTTATGTTTGACTTGGTTGTTTAACCGTAATTAGTGTTTTGTTGTCCTTTTATGTAGTTGTTAATTCTATGGTGTTATTTGTGTCAGAATCTTGTATTTGTCAATTAATTATGCATAATGTTTACCGTGTAAGCGATTTGGTACATTACTGTAAGCTTATATGAGATAATAAATAAATGAAAATGAAATAAGTTACTCTATGGTACGGTATTCAAATAAAAGCAAACAGACCGTGCGAAATCGCCTTTCCATACAAAAGTAGTCCTCATTTTTCTTTCCTCTTAAAATTAAATCAGAAATGATTGGACGGTCTATTCAGAAAATTAATTTGTATGCAAAATTTAAATTTTGCCATAATTGTATTATTTAAACTTGAAAAATTAATAATTTAAACAGTCAATATTCTAGAACAAGCCGCTGTCTGTGGTAGGTATGCACGGCATACATTTTACGTTCATATATTTTATTCCCATGCAATAATTTGCTGCTCCAAATCTTAACCGTTTATCGAACGAGCGAGCGAAGCGAAGTTCTTACATTCAACTTGGAAGTTGGAACACACAGCTAGCTAGGGGCACGTCCCGGCATTTCGATGTTTTTAAGTTGAACTATCAGAGGATAGTTTGATGGACAATAACTTAAGTAAATTTGTTCTAATTTAAATGAAATTGGGTAAACGTGTAGTTGAGGGCATTCTATTTTAGTTATTAAATTATGAGCAGGCTCGATCAAGGTGTTATTGAGTTAGATGAGCTGAGAAGGCTAGCTATTTGTGAGGGGTCTTGCTATTCTGGTCATCTTATTTGCAAGAAAGTATGGTCGAATTTGGTATCAAATGAAAGTGCTTACACATTTATAATATTGTTTTTAAATTTACCATTTAAAAATAATAATAAGCAAGATAAGCGAAATAAAATAAATATAATAAAGGTATTTGACATGAAACATTACGGCTTACCTCAGACAGATACAGTTTATTTTTATCTCTGTGGTTACTTAAATTTATCAGTTAAGGGCTCCACAGACCTTGCAATGAATCACACGCGATTTTCGATCCATTGCCGACTAAGTAGGTGCAACAAATTCAATCGCTCTATACCGGTATACCGGTACCAGTATAACCGCTCTAATCGGTAGTTTTTGGTAAACCGCAAGTTCTCAGTTCGGGGCGAACTACTAGTAATTTAATGGTAGACTGTTCTAGATGAAACCATACAATTTCACGGTCGGAGCACCGTCCCTAGACGCTCGTCTGGCTGCCCGTCGCCGTAGACGTACCTACTTTCTACCCATATGCCACTATAGAAGCATGCAACGATCGCGTGTGACAAATCAAATCAAGTTGTCACGCTTTATGGCTAGTACGCACGGAACGACGAGGGTCGGCTCGGTAACACTTCAATGCAGTGGAGTGACACTTCACGCAGATGGTGAGTTGGTCACTTGAATCATGGATACCGAACAATACATTGTTTTTTGTTAAATGGGCACACAGCAATGTGGGTTTTAAAATATGTACTCAAGAGTAAGCGAATCATTTTATGCATATACGTTAACAAAGTTGTGTTCATGAAATAAAACTATGAAAACGGATTATATCGCGTATAATCAATTTAAAATACATCTCGAGAATTCCCGACGTTTCGAACCCTTTACAGCGTTCGCGGTCAACGCTAAGTTGTGGTGTGTTGTTTTTTATTTAACCAATTAAATGTCGTAAAACTACCTGAACTGAAATTAGCGCCTTTAATCCCTTAGTCGCAGATTGTTAAATCAACTATTGTGGTACATTTGACCCCGAGTCAATGATGACAATCATTAAATGTTAAATTCACCAATGCTACGGCAAATTTTTAAATCAAAACCAAATGAACGTTATTTAAAATCATTCAAAATCATCATTTCAAAGTCCATTTTACTCACCGACATCAAAAATCAACTCAAAAATTTGCATCAAATTACTTCACCAGTATTGTGGATGCAATTTCTCTTTCGTTATTGAAACATAAAGAGGGTATTTACGAGCTTATGTGGTGAAAATAAGATTGTATCTTAATGTGTATAAAATTCACAGAGTTCGTTATTCATAAGGTATAATATGATGTATTCTCAGACTAACCTATCTGCTTATCTCTACTCTTCCTCAAATCATTCCCGCACCGTAAATAAACCTCGATGTATGATGATGAGCATTCGTGACTCGTGACTATGGGGGCCGATTTAAACTTGATGTAAATTTTCGCAATTTCTCTAGGTAATTGGGTGAATCTACTTTTTCTTGTCACTCGTTGCCATGGTTACGGTCGCCTCTCACTTTTAAAAGGCTCGTTTTATGGTGTTTTATAATAACCAATCATACACTTTCCCGTGGTTCAGTTGTCCCCGGTCTACCCCATTCAAGGCTTACGTACTAAGTAGGTTAATGCCTATAGTTTCTAGCACGAATGCTAAGTCTCCATGACGTTTATTCGTCTCTGTTTTCCTTGTCGAGAAAATGCCTAGTAAAAAAAGAAAACAATAAAAAATTAGCATTACTTCCCGTGCGACTAACTTATTATATAAAAAAATAATGAAATAAATATTTGAAATATTTTAAAACTAAAATAATCTTAAGAAACAGGTATACTTATACCTAATTTTTTTGTCTAGTCGAGTGCTAAGTGAACATTTATAAGCTAAACCTAGGTTTGTAGGGTTATAGGTTGCAGGGTTCCGTAGCCAGAACAGAAAAAAATGCAAACCAAAACGCCTGATTCGCCGGTATATACCGTACCTATGCATACATATGCATGTAGGTACTTAATGCCTGATCTAATGGGCGGTTTATAGGTAGATGGAGGCGAACCGCGCCATACAAGCAGAGACGAGATTCACTAGCAATAATACCTGGCCCGCTTAGGAACTTCTGTTGCTGACTGTACTTGCGCAAAATTGAACGCAAACCATCAGCGGATTTTGTATGCTAACGTTGTCACGCCGCCGGCGGTGAAAGCCATCAGTGTGCAGTGTGGCTACCACCAGTTTGGCACTGACATAAACGCTATCGAGAACGTAACTTACTTTCTACGCATCTCGTTCGTACCAATCGTACCTGCATATTAGTGCGAGCGAGATGTATAGAAAGTAAATGAAGTGCGTATATTTAAATAAAAACATTTAAAAAGGCAATATTCTTTCTTGTAACATTTTCACCTAGTGTCATAAATCAAAGTAAGTAAAGTATTTCAGAAAGTAAATTACGTAGACGGTAGCAATTTTGACACTGTCAGTGACTCATAGTACGGGCTTAGTGCTTTAACCACGCATTGTTTCTAAAACAAGAATTTCATCTCATCAACTACTGTGACAAAACATTGTTGACCTAATGTTAACATATAAGTATAGTTAAGTACAGGAAAATACCCAAGTATTTTATTATTTCTGCAGCAATAATTAAGAGTCCCCGGCAAGCTCGGCCGAATTGCACCTTCCGTACGTAAACGTAGTTCCGCTCTCATTTTAAAAATACGTGTTGGATTGTAATGAAACTTTGCACATACAATGACATGAGGTAATATCTAGGTCTTACAATTTTATATAGCTCCAGTTTATAAAACAAACGAAATAGAGCAAAAACAAGTTTTTTATAAAAAACTTAAATTCACTGAATTTTTGTAGCTTTGGTAACTGAAGCTACATAAACTAATTACAGACATAGATATACCTTATCTTATTGTAAGTACAAAGTTTCGGAGCAATCTAGCTAGTCGTTTTAAAATGAGAGCGTAACTACGCTTGCATGGAGAACCGAGATTGCCGGAGACCCTTAAGACCGTTGTTTAACGTCTGATGTCAAGAGTCCTGAAACCAGTAAGTACCTTACGTCTTTGGCAGACTTTGTAAACAAGAAAATTAAACGAGATTAAACGCTTTATATTTACGAGGTAAGACGGTACTCCTTATTAAGGACGGAATACCATTACGAAGTTCCAGCAATTTAAGAAGATCTAGCCCCGTTTAATTGCTGCTACATAAATTGTCTTTTGAACAGACGATATCTTGGTGTTCGTTTCATTTGTCGGTGTAAGTTAAAGGGTGCTCACGCTACACCATGCCGAGCTCGAACTAGTTAAAGGGTGCTCACGCTACACCGCGCCGAGCTCAAACCACTTACATAATAGTAGATTGTGTCACAAGGGAGCAAAATGACATATTTACGGCGAGGGCGTACAATTGAATCCTAAACGAAGCGAAGGATTCTATAATAGAATCCTGAGCGTAGCGAGGGATTCTAACATAGAATCCTGAGCGTAGTGAGGGATTCAAGTGTTAACGCCCAAGGTGAAAATTATTTTGCTACCATGTGACACATACTGCTTTTCACATCACCTATGAGGAAATTACATACATATACTAGGTTTCAAAACATTATTATTTTAAGCAAAGATCGATACGGACAAAGTGCCAAAAATATGTATACACGACCTTAGTATAAATTAAATTAAATTAAATAATTATTTATTTTCAGGCATGGCCCATAGAAGTGTATAGGTACATACTTCTGGCACTTTGTCCGTATCGATATTTTCAGACGTGACTGTACTGACAAATTAAAAGTACCTACAGCTCATAATTATGTACCTAATATATTTTCAAAGACAGCAGCAAACACCTAAAATGATACAATGAAAATCAGGTACATTATTTTTGTAGATTTTTCTGGTAACAAATTAGCTCTTAACCCTTTGAACCGACTCTTCGGAAGAACACTATGAAGACTGATATCACTTATATTTATTATTATAAAGTTATTGATTTAAACTAAGTATTTACAAATTTATACACAATACAAAACCGCATAATTATGCTTTGCATAGACCTAGCATTACATAGACCAGCTATACGCGTGCGCCCGTAAGGGATAGACATAGATGACGTCATAAACGTGGGGATACCATATTGGTAAAAATTACCCCAATATTTGATATCACGTTGGGGCGATTACCCTGGAGGCAAAGTTAGCTTGTTTGACGGTATTAAAAAATTGTTAAATAAAATGTCAATGGGCCGTTCTTTTTAGGCGTATAAACAATGAAATACCTCCTATAATTCGCGCAGGTGGTACAAAACTAAACATGTTTAGTAAATAAAACGTAAAATAAAATGTATTATGGGTTTTAATTTAAAGAAATCACAAATCGCAATCACACCAATTAATGTACACCACATTTAATCTTCACAACATTTGTTTATTTATTTTTTGGAATTAGAAGTACGAAAAAACTTTGAGGTCAAAATTACCCATAAAATTATGATATTTTCATCTGGTATCCCTAACATGATTGTTATGCAGCTAAATTAAGAAGAAGTTTAAAAATGGCTGACCTCAGACTCCTACCTACCTACGTAATTTGGGCGGATAATTTTACAAATAATGTTTTGTCATGAAATAAAACTATGAAAACGGATTATATCGCGTATATTGAATTTATAATACATCCCGACGTTTCGAACTCTTTACAGCGTTCGTGGTCAACGGGTGACTGAGGAAAAATTACAAAATGCAAAAATACCCACATACTAAAATAATGAACAATCATAGACTACAAACTTTAAGGCTGGTTGTACATGCAAAATCGGTTCATAAGGCTAGTTATACACTATAATTATTTTTCAAGTAAAGATATATATATATACGCGATAAAAATAAACTATGCCGGCTCCAACCCTACACCACGGACCCGAGAAGATTTAATTCCCTCCTAAATTGTAGGAGGGTATCCCAATATGGGACCGGCAACAAACTCGGCGGGACACATCTTTTCAAAACATCAGAATGTCCAGCATCATCCAACACTACGGTCTCACAGTCTATGTCTCGCTTGCTCCTTTATCAGGTGGACTACAGGATCCCAAGCTGGTGGTAGAGAAAAGCCATCTTCCCTATTAAAGTTTGGATATTTCTTAATCTCAATGGCCTCGCGCAGCATTCTGGGTAGTTTTATTTCATGAGTAACTATCGCGGTAACCGAAGACAATATTAAATAATGTTTTGTTAATTTGCGTAAATAATTGTGATATTTTTATTGAAATCGTTTGATTCTACATTGCTTTGAGTGTAACGTAATTTTACGATGTTATTCTCACATATTGCGTTAAGAGGAAGGTGTAAAATACCGTACTTACGTGTGAAAGGTTATGATCTCATATTTTTGCTCAGAGCGGCTATTACAGCCGATTACAGAACAATTCACCAGTATTTTATCAAAGTTCAAGCATTCAAAACGCTAACCATCACTATATTTCATAAGAGAAAGCACAATTTCATACAAAAAAACGATAATTAAACAAGCAACGAACAAACATGACATGTCACGTACTTATTTGTTTGCCACAACCTCGGTTGTGGCAGCGGTGGAAAAGTGAAACTATGACAAGGACAAACAATAACAGCGCTTTCTCTGCTACTCCTACTGAAAGATACATAAGACTATCCCGTTCGGTCATTTTCCCCCACCCCTCATGACCGATCCAGTTATACTAGATTCATGATGCTTTGTGAAATATTTGTACAAAACTTTTTAAATATAAACTTTTTAAATTGCATAGACAAGTATGGCTGCGTTTAAGGAGACCTAAAATGTCAAAATAAAAATTAAATTATTAAACTAATGTTTTTTACGTTTCTTTGTAAATATTACGCTAATTAATTAATTTACTTAATTAAAATATGCTATTAATTAATTTAAAATACGCTAATTACATTTATTGTTTACAATTAAGAAAATATTATTTAAGTTAGAAAAATTGTATGCACGTAATCGATTATAAAGAAATTGTAATCGATTATATGCATACTAATTTCATATGTCTTTGTGTCAATATTTCATACTGGCAACAAAATGTCCTTGAACAGAAAAGTGCCACTTTGATCCCTCCTAGCAGGGAAGAAAAGTTCCCTTTTCGAATAGGTGATGTGAAAAATAGAATACAACCCGGCTAAATTCAGTAATAGGCATGTAATAGGTATTTTCGCTTTATTAGAGCAAAAATTGTTTTGTAATGTCATATTTAATTTTATTTTGATAGAAGTAGAATGTTTCATAGGAGATATTTCTGAAGACAAAACGGTAACCACTTGTTCTAATATATACTGTATACTGTTCAGCCAAACTAACGTCGTTATTTGAAGACTAATAAAATTGGCCTTTATGCTATCAGTTTTCCAGACTGAATTAGTTTTAACGTAGTTCATATACGAAAACCAGCACCAACTTTTACTATATTGTTGGGCTTGATACTGGAATCCCAAAACTGCCGCGAGACAGCCTCGTCATTCCCTAAAGAGATTTTTGCGTTAAATGTGGAATGCATTACATTTTGAATTATCTGTACTTTTTTATATCCTAGGTCTTTTTAATAGTCATTCGTTTTTAGGGCTCCGTAGGAAACTAATTTATAATTTCCCCATGTGCTTCGGTTTGTCTATTTGTCTGTCCATCTGTAGCTTAGCTTAGTGATTACATTAGAAATATGCAGCTAGGTATAGGGATTACATACATAATCAATTACGCCGACAAAGTGGTAAAACAAAAAGGTAAAAAGAAAAACTTTAGGGTACACGTAAAATGGCGAGTAAGTAATCGTAATCACAAAAACAAATCCAAAAATGGTGTTCCTTTGGAAATATTTAACTAATTTTTGAACAATGTAGCCAATCAAATTTATACTGTCGTGAGAAATACTAACATTAAATAATCAATAATCATTAAACAAGTCTAAACCGTAAAATTGCGGGTTCGAAGGGTTTATATGGGACTCATAAAAGGCCAAAAGAGGCTATTCTACTCTCTGCAACTCAACTCCAAATCCGCACCTTCCAAAATGCGGAAACTCCAGGGGAACCCTGTTAAGCCAAGCAACATATTTGGACGGCGACAGACGCATGATTTCGCATGATGATCGCCGACATCCGATAGGATATAGCACCAGAAGAAGTAGATTAAACAAATGTCTAAACCGTAATATTATTTAATGTAGCATAAAATATATTTGAACTAAAACTTATATGAACATGCTCGATTCAGCCGCTTTTGAAAAGCCATTTTGGAAGTCATCCCCTTTTAGAAAAGGACGTTAGTGCTGTTAAGATAAATACTATTTCTTTATTAAGCTACTTTTATTTTCTATGTCCATAAAATATAAAGTAGCTTTTAATGTGCTTTAAAATTTTCCGTTAACAATGAATGTCAAACAATGACAATAGCATAGGCATTTATACTTAGATAAGATTTTATTTATATTTACCCCGAGCTCTTTGATTAAATCCCAAGACGTTTCCGGCCGTGCCCTTATTAAATATTTGCAATCTCAACAGATTCTAAATTAATTTCACAAAATTAAAAACAAATTGCAAACTTGCGCCGTACTTCACGATCCTATTGGGAAATTAAACATCATAAATTACGTCATTTATACATTAAAGATGAGATTTAAAGGGTGAATTTAGCCTTTATTACCATAGCCACGTAACTCCACCGCACCGCGCGTCTCATTTTGCAGTGCTACGCCGTAGCGCCCATTAGGTAGGCCCCACGTAGGCCCGGTTTGGAAGCGAAAGTTCATCGTAGTTTAGACGCCATGTCGCGTAACAGGAACAGGTAACAGGCGGCAAAAACGTTTCATTTTATATATTTTTTGTTGTACTATGTTTAAACAGATATGAGTATTTATTTTTCTATTTTGGCACTTAAAAATAAATATAGCCTGGTTTTTGTAAAAAGTTTTTGTAAAAAATTTAATTTTAGTATTTTTTTTCATTAACTTCTACACCATGTTTTTTATGTTTGACAAGCTTGACAAGTGTCACATAGATTTGTCTCGCTTTTGAAATGTAAATGTCACTAGAGAGAACCCTTAAAAGGGAGACCATCTAGTAACGACTGAAGAAAAGATTTATTTTAATTCGTTTATCTGGTAAACTAGCCTTGGCAGAAAATAGGTTTTTGAAGGCACAATACGGTGTTTGAGTGTTAACTACCATTAGGAATCAATTAACTCGTTTAAAAATTTACAGCTACACATTTCTCAAAAGTACCTACATAATTTTTCGTGTAAGAGTAAAAAATATTGTTTCATAATCAAGTTAAAATCACTTCTAGAAAAAAAAACAAGGTTAGGCCAACACTGAAATCTAAATATGAGATACATAGATATAAATACCAATTTACGGTAACTAAATAAGTTATTAAATTTATTAATAACTGTCATTATTGTTTCAAAACTTGCAGATTTTTATCTTGTCTCGTTCAACTATGACATCATATTCCTATAGTTGGTCAAACCAAATTGTCAGTAAATAGGAACAAAAAAAAACTATACTCATCCTTTTCTTTTAGGTGCTCGTACTAGTGTAAGACAAAGATAGTATGATTATCTCTATCTATGTTTGAAATGAAACAGTCCTTTGACAAACTATATATTTATTAAAACCATTCATAGGCTTCATAATTACCGGTGTAAGGCGAAACCGCAAATGAAAACTTTTTGTCTGTATTGTAATATTATACGTGAGGCATTCAATATAACCTCAATAATTTTACATAGAGAAACTACTGCAATTCCGTGCAGTTTATGCTCTTACATTCATTTTATATTTCATTCAATATTCATGTCCAAGAATTTCATTATTGAACAAGAGGGACACCTATTGCAGGAACTTCACATAAAATACTTTGGGTAAAATACCACAGGAATAGTAGGAAATATTATAACCCTAATTTTTTTTAAGTCCATAACTAGAAAGTTTATAAATATGGAAAGGTTTACATTCAAACTTAATGTTTTAAAAGCCAAATATAGAGACACAAGACAATTAAAATAATTCATTAAATTTGCTGTCAAAAATGCAATCTCAAAAAGTTTGAACTTGGAAGCTATAAAATATATTACAAAAGAGACGAAACCATAAGTCAAAAACAAACAATTTTCAATTCAAAATTCAAATCAAAATTTAAAACCATACTTCTGAACAAATTTATTTGCAATCATAACATTTGTACAATAACAACATAAAAGTTGTCAACGCAATGTCATGAAATAGCGGAATTTTGTTAACAACCATTTAACAACACATTCCATAAATGTCATGTCAGAAAAAGTGCTTAAACTGATTTAAAATAAAAATAAATTGTATTAATTCCGCTGGATAAAAAAAAAGAATGTATTTTCCTGAAACTTGGAGTAGAGGAAGAGAAATCAGTTTTGCAGAGCATAAGTAGAGTAAGCTCATATACTTCATGACTATTCGGTGGTAGTGCACATATAGGTGTAATAAAACGGTACCCGTGAAACAGAGTACATTTACTTGAACAGATTTTTCCTGCGAACGGGTGCGTGGAGGTGGCTTCCGAGATTTAAAGCAAACATAACTCGACGGGGAGGACGTTAAGTGGATATCCCAGCTTACGGCTCACGGTATAAAGTGGACACTCGGATGCAGCACTCAGCGCGCTGCCGGCAGCTTGACAACTTGCAGCATTCGCTGATAAACTTACTGTATCTATAACTCGATTCCTTGTTCGTATTTGGATAAAACAATGTTAATACTTATATTTATTTTATCCTCGTAGAGGTTGGTTTTCAAGTTAGTTCTCGTAACGCGATGTTTGGCGTATCTTTGCTACTAGGAGTTTATTGTTATGTTGAATTGGAGAAATAGTTTTAATAAAAATATCTATGACCACACTAGCTGTTGCCCGCGACTTTGTACGCGTGGATTTGTATATTATTATAGCATAGAACATTAAGCAGCAAAAGATAGCCGTAGGGACGGTTAATCATTTGTTAATTACTTATACAACGCATGAGATTTGTCTGTTACAACCTACGAAGTTTCAAGCCCCTAAAATATTTTTTTCTCAATATAATCCCTCTCAACCCCCTTAGATGATTTTCAAGTCCACCATTTAAAAAAAATCGCTTCCGTTGCCAACCTTTCAACCCTTTTTTCACCAATTGGGATTAATACAAACTTTCAATGAAAGCCATTTTAACTCCTTTAGGGAATACATTTTTAAAAGCGCTGAAATCTATCTCTATTCTTGTTTTCTATTATTGTGTCTTTATTACGACATTTCAAGTTCACTTTTTACTTAAGTTTTCGATTCCGATGCAAACTTTCGACGCTTTTTACACCAACTTAGGGAACGAATTTTCAAAAACGGTTATACAATTTTCGTCTATTTCAATATTGTGCACTTTTACAAAGTTTCAAGTTCCTAGCTTAAAAATTGGACCACATATAAACTTTCTATCCCCTTTTTAACCCTCTTAGGGGTTGAATTATCAAGAACGTTGAAATAACTAAATAAAAATTAAAATTTGCACACCAGGTTGCATTTATAAAGATCAACACTGGGCGTTTCGTAAATTACAAACAACTGTTTCGTATCAGTATTCGTTATTTTTTTAGCCGTGTTGAAAAAAAAAGTTATAAATTTATTTAAAATTAGAATGAGTACTACCGATAGATTAGATTAGTTTAGATTAGATATTTATTCTCATAATATGAAATTACATTATAAATTATGCTAGACTATCTACATGAATCTATATTATGATGAGTTAGCCGCGACCACGACCAGTGAAACCTGTGTCGAAACGTCGGTAAATAAAGGTAACAAAATAAATTCGCGATAGACCCGATTGTAAATGTGATTTAATATATATTATGATCGTCATGACTATTTACATAATATTATTTAATACATTAATAGATACAAATCAAAAAAATGTCTTACAAATAATCAATATTATGTCAACAAATTTTATAATCTGTAAAATTGAGTGTCATCACCATTTCATTACTGTCATCAGTCTGGTTACTTTTGAAAACTCGTATCTCACTCAAGTTTAACAGTTTATTTTCTTCATAATCAAAATGCATTACGGTTAAAGAGGTTTTATGTTTATTAATTAGGTGTTGTAGGGTAACCATGATTGTAGAGAATTAAATTTGTCCTGACCAAAAAGTAAAAAATATCAGAAGAAATGTGGTTTGTTTCAACTGAATACGACGGTGATCGATCAATCAACAGTTACTGAGTGTGCAGAATTAGTCCTGCACACGTCTCATGAATCATCCTGTATATATATTTATAATTATTTAGCGTTTATTAACTACGACGGAGAATGAATGGGATAATCTCCCACGTCAATAATATCGGAATGAGGCCGCGGGTCCACAGTAGAAATACAGTTTCCGGAATAGCACTAGCCTTTTTAGTAAATCATAGTGTAACTTATACATACTGTACCTTTAACAGGTTTTTGACAAGTTTTCAGAGATAATAAAATATGACATTGATGCATCAAGGCGGTTTGTTTACAGAGGACCTAACGGGAAACGCGAATCCGAAATTTCACTATCTGCCTCTTTATCGCTCGAATATGCAAGAGTGACAGAGATGTTAGATGAAGAAATTTCGATTTTCTTGTTTCGCGATAGACCCTCAGATTGTGGCAGTGGTGCCCCCTACGCAGAGTTTCGCGTAATATTCCCTATTACTCTCTTCATATTAAATACTGATTGATAAAATAATAGTCTTAAATACATAATACCTATTTGAATTTTCTTTTATTTTCGCGAATATTTAATGTCAAGCAATATAATAATACTTTGCAAAAAAAAAAAAAAAATTAAAATTATAATTATTTATTTGGTAGCATACAATGTTTCGGTAATTGGGCTAGTATCTCTTTTTAAGTATTGTAAATACTTGTATTAAGAGAATACCGCTCTTCCAGTATAGGTAAGTTACAGATTTTTACATTAGTTGTAGTTACGCTAAAAATTTACAATTACAATTTAACATTAAAATTAAAATAACAATATCATGCTAAAATATGCTAAAATATAACTAAATACTTTAATATAAATACTTTAACACTGTTGAATAAATAAGTTTTGGTAACTAGAACACTGTAGCCATAATGTTGATGCGTTATAGAGGCAGACGGGTTTCGTGGAATTGTCGCGGAACTCCAATTAACATTTTCTGCTTAAAGCCACGCCGGTTTTATTTTTTTACGCCTGCATTAGTGAAGTATGCTTGAGCATGAAATATTTTCTAACTATAATATAGTTTACAACACTTTGTTAACTATATTTTCTAAACATATACAAAACTCAAAATGAAAAAACAAACAAATAAATTTTAATTTCAATTGAAATAGTCAAGTTTACACCAGTATTTCAGGAGGAAGGCAAATGCTTGTGGTAAATTTGCTTACTGTAATCAACATGTACTGCAAAATACATGTACCAACAGGAAACAGAGCCGTGTCCTCAAACATTTATGAAACTAAGCTAACAAAATCAATGACACCTGTTCCAGCGGTTCTCTTTCACTTTACTTTTTTCGGTATTAGAATGGGTATGACGTTATTCAAATATTATATATTCTACGGTACAATATTCCGTAGCAATTTGGGAGAAAATTGGGCAGAAAGCAATTGATATTCTGATCTCGTAGGAGAATTTTCGCAGGGAATTCTGTCGAATCCACTTCTGATTCGCGTGAAGCACACGTCGCGCCTCTCCCAGGAATATTCCCCGACAACCAAAGGAAAACACGTGGAAATCACATTAATAAGTTAAAATTCACACCTTCAACCCTTCCAGGCGTTAAGTAAAGACATCCACAAACTCAGTCTACGGAAAATAAGTTCGTACCTACCCTGTTTCGATCGAAAACATATGAGAGTAATTGAGTGGTTTCCTATACCCAGAGTAACTGTTTCAAGGCGTCGTAAACAAAGGGTTCATAGAATTGCGTGAATAGTTTTCCAAAGGCGGTTTTATCGGAGACATAAAAAACGGTCGCTTATTATTGTTTTGGGGTCCCTTCTACATAAACGAATTCTTTCCAACAAACCTATTATGTTAAACAGTGGAAACAGCCAACGCCTCCGTGACTTCTCGAATGAATTTCTGTGTTCCATTAGGAACTACGAATATCAAAGCTCTTGAGCATAAAACGCTCGTAATGATCACGAAAGAATGTTTATTGGCGAAGGCAATGTTCTTATTAAGTACTTCATTGCTTATTACGCTCTCACATGTTTAAGTATAAATAAACGATGATTTACGCCAGTTTTATTAACAGCTTTGTATTAGGTAGGCAATATAAATGCCACACATTTTATTGCTCTCTTGGTTTTGTATCAGTACCATATTTGAGATATTTTTAACTCGTCTACAACATAAGCCATGTACAGAGAATTACTATTAGATGGTAGTCCATGGAATCAGCTAAAGAAACAGATGAGTATAATCATTTACAATAATATTTTTTGCACATTACATATTTACGAAGATATATGTCAAGTCACATTGTAAACGGAACTTTAGTCAATACTCAAAGACAAAATCCATACATGGCAGGAAGAAGTTGATAACTCGAGATATTTTGTTGAAGAAATTTGAACTTGAAATAAAATATATAAGGTTCAAATTTCTTCCATTTTTCCCCGGCAGATCAACTTCTTCCCGCCTTGTACGGAAATATAATAAGATAAATTCATGAAGGAATTATCCCAAATTGTAAAGAGTCGCAAGTTAAATGATTGATTAATTCCCAAATTTCAAGGAAGAGCCGAAAGTTAAAACAGAAAATGTCTCCGAGAAAATAGCGGCATGTTGGTCGGTGACGCGAAGGATCTTTAAATATATAATTTGACAGCCGCGCCGCGAAATATCGACTATAAATTGTGCGGACAAAGTTTGACGTCTGCAAAACATTTCCAAGCTTCTTTTCGAGACATTTACTTGGAAATACTGTTGCGGGACAGGGGCTGAGACTGCAATTTGTTAGTTTGCGCTGCGTAGACTGCCGGTACTGGCCTTAGACTGCGCAACAAGAGGCAACTTATTATTCAGTAAACACAGGCATTTATATTTTACGTCTCTATTCTGCCCTTTTCTTCAGTAACAGCAGATAATAGATACAAGTGGCGTTATTCAAGTAAGTTTACGATAAAAAATTTCAATTCTACTAACCAAGCATAATAATTTAGTTAATAAAATTATCAAAGAGGATATAATAGGATAGAGCGGTACTGTTATAGTAAATTATGTAGCCACAGTAAATTCACTGCCATCTATCGACACACGATTAAAACTGAAAATAAAAATAGCAAAAAAAAAAATATATATATATATATATGGATAAATGATTCTTTATATTTGCAATATTTGCATTGATTATTTTTATATTATTTTGACCCATGTTCTCTCACTGATATGCGTTAAAATTGTTAAATAACAAACGAAACCGTCAACACCATCTATACGAGAGTAGGCCAAAGGTAGAGGCGTCATCTGATCGAGAATAAAATTTTCTTGATTTTCGAGGTGCGTTTTTTCCTTAGACTGTATTCAGCTATTACGGAGTTATATCTATCTTTGATAATATTGAACGTACTATGACCTATTGTAAATTTACCCTTAATTACCTATACAGATTTTATAATTTGTAGCAATATAGAGGTTACGAAGATCAGAAATCGACCTAGTTAAGATTCATTCGTAGGAAAAATCATTTTCGTTAGTTTTTTTTAAATATCTAAATAAATTTCTATGTTACAGTTAGTTCTAGTTGCACCAACCCCAACGCCCCGACGGACTGATCTGCGGCAATCAATGAAATTTCCCATACAATACAAATCAGCGAAAGCTTGTAACCGGCCCTTTGATTCTCATACCTAAGTAAGCCGGACATTTCAGGCAGTTACAAATTTATATGGACAGCTACACCGTCAAACGTTATTTTCATTTATGTTAGTCATATCAATGAACTTAAACATGTATATGAATAAATACGACCGTTTTACGACGGACCTCATAAACAATATGGCGTAGACATTATATTAGAACAATGTAGCTTACACCTTCGCTGAGCAGTGTGGTATACACTATATTTTTTTACAAATACATGATAGACCATCCGGTATAGACTACCGGGGTAGTGTAAATGTATCACGATAAAACATACGTTTGGTAACAGACATATTTATTGATCTGTATTTGAGACTAATGTATCCATTTAATGTATACATTTGAGACTAATGTATGACTCGATAGGGTATCTAATTTTAAAACGTTATAAATAACTACTCTTCAATTCATGAATAAATTATTTGATCAGATTTTGAGATGTCTGTTACAATTGACCCCGGGGGTAATATTGACCCCAGTCCATATCCGGGTCAATATTAACACAATGGATTTAATTAATGTAACGTTTAACCCCATAAATGTTATATCAAAAATTTATAGCGCAATAACCTTAAAATGTCTTAGCCTAACTATAAGTATAAAGATTAACTTTTACATTCAAATTTAAAAAAAAAAAAAAAATTATTTATTTGGTAGCATACAATGTTTCGGTAATTCGGCTAGTATCTCTTTTTAAGTATTGTAAATACTTGTATTAAGAGAATACCGCTCTTCCACTATAGGTAAGTTACAGATTTTTACCGCTCTTCCACTATAGGTAAGTTACAGATTTTTACGCTAAAAATTTACAATTACAATTTAACATTAAAATTAAAATAACAATATCATGCTAAAATATGAATATTTGAGTAAATTTACAAATTAAAGTAATAGCAGTTTATTTTCTGAACAGTAGTCAGCGACTAGCGTACGAAATAGGTAACAATAAAGATAATAATAATTTAAATAATTAGTATGTGAGTTAGGTAAATAAGTGTGCGCACGCACGCAGGCGTGTATGTGTGTGTGTGTGTGTGTGTGTGTGTGTGTGTGTGTGTTTGCTTGTCTGTTTAAGTGAATTGATATGATTAGCTTTTAGATATTAATTTTTCTATGTCACTATATGTTTTAGATTTTAACCATTTTATTACATTATTTTTGCACTCACAATTGGAGGAGGGATAAATATCAATATGTTTATTTGCGAAGTTACATAGGTAGGCAGATTGTGTAGCTTGTTACGTCCTAGCAAATGCAGTTTTTACTGTCGGAATGATTACGACATAACTATTTTTCCTGCGTGAGGTTTTGGTATCTGGCTTATAGTTGGTATTTTTGTGAGTTTTTAGTATGAGCTGAAGTATGTAGAGTTTTCGTACTGACAATTGGTCACATGTAATATATAGGTCGCTAGTTGGGAATGTATAGGGTTTAAACAACATAACTTTTAGGAGCGCTCTTTGAGCCCTTTCAAGCTTATAAACGATTATTTCAGAATCGGATAAATTGATCCCGGATTGAAAATTTACCTTAGACCTATAAATTAAACATACAACAAATACACCCAAACTGATTAAACGGTATGATTAATGAGCATTTTTATTATGTTTTTGAATGAACACCCAGGTTAAATTGTTTTTCACGTTACATATCTCAATACGCGGGTCTGCTCGGCACACCGGGCACGTAAACCCACTTCGGCAGAAGTTTTTCCATCAGTGCTCTGAGATTACTTAAGCGTTAAAGACCCACGAGATTAGACCTCAAAAGTTGAAATAACTACCTTAGTTAGCAAATGAAAGATAATTATAGACACTTACCGTATTATTATCATAGAAAATCATAAAATATATTTAATTATATCACCAGCACTAACTAGCTTTACGTTAAGTTTGCTTTCTGATGTTATTATGTATGTTAACATTATGTACTTAATAATGAACTTCCAAGTCTATTTCTTAAGTATGTACACTACATTGTACTACAAATCCATTTGTATATGTGACTGTTTGTGTTCTAAAAAAAAAAAAAAAAAACAAAATGTTTTATAAAATACCCAATGGAATATTAGCTATATCAATGAGGATATAATAAGATAGAGCGTGTCATATTAATTTTGTAACCACTGTAAATTCACTGCCATCTATCGACATACTTTAAAACTAAAAATGAAGATTTACAAAAATACGTTAAAATGTATTTAAATATGGATAAATGATTTATTATTCAACAACGACGGGACTTAATCGGGAGACCACGGGGACAACGCCGTCCTCGAAACGTCGGAGGTAAATTTAAAACTTATTTATTTACTACTACTTATACGATTAAGTCCCGTCGTTGTTGAATAATAATGAGTAAAAATCGCGAAAGTTTAAATGATTTTTTTATTTGCATTAATATTTTTATATGATTTTGACCCATGTTCTTTCACTGGTATGCGTTAAAATTATAAATAACAAACGAAACAGTCAACGCCCTCTATACGAGAGTAGGCCAAAACTAGTGGCGCCATCTGATCGAGAATCAAATTTTCGTGATTTTCGAGGCACGTTTTTTCCTTAGACTGTATCCATCTATTTCGGAGTTATATCTATCTTTGGCTATATGAAAAGAAAATGTATTGTTGTTGTTTTAGATATATGATTACAACATTGATGGTTTGTATAAAACATACAGGCCAATTCGAACGTACACTGATATCAGAATGACATCTAAATGATATCATATCACTCAGATATAGTGTGTTTCGCTCGTACTTGTCCGTACATGTATTGGCGCGAGCTAGACGCACGATAACTAAATGACATCATTCAGATATCATTCTGATAATAATGTACGTTCGAATAAGCCTGACAGTTTATAAATCGACGTACATGTTCGATATGATATAACCAAGTATTTATGTATGCTCGTTGATATGTATACTGTTTTTTCTCAAACATATAATTTTATTTAATTGTAAAGCTAATATATCTTAGTTAAACGCTCTACTTGTCGGATTGTCTTCATGCAGCGTACGCCTCCCCAATTTCTGTTACAGATAATAGCATCATCATACCAAAGTAGAAAGAAAATCTCCGATCTAAATCTAGCCGAGAGTATTGTGTCCAAGAAACGAAAATCCATTACGACACAGCACTGCCTGTATTGCTTTCTTTGTACTATTTCCACTGGACAATAATGGATTTGGCAACAACTACTGTACTTACTGAAATGTTATTTTACATGCGCATTTAAGTTATTACCACACGAGTGCACCATGTAATTAAATAAACACAATACTTAATTACACAATCGCTTAAACCGCTGTTAATTGAGCAGTCATTCTGATAAATCAATAATCCCTACTGTTTAATATTACAAATGTGAAAGTAACTCTGTCTGTCTGTAACCCCTTCACTCTTAAACCACTGAACCGATTTAGATGAAACTTGGTATTGATATAAGTAGTTTGAGGCCCCGGAAAGGATATAGGATAGTTTTTATTATCATCATCATCATTCCACGCATGAAGTCGGGGGCAGAAGCTAGTATAGAATATTTCATGTTTTTTTTTGTTGGCAGGAGTTTCATTAAGCGCCACTTGCACCATCCCACAAACCCGGGGTTAACCAGCTAAACCGTTATCCCAGTGTCAAATTGAACTGGTACCTAACCATGGTAACTCCAGGTTTAACCAGTTAACCCGGGGTAGTGGGATGGTGCAAGTGGCCCTAAGTTAATCAAGTACTTTAGGGAAATTGTATTTTATAAAAAGTAATTTAGCTTAGTCAATAATAATTAATATGACCTACAAAACGAAATTTCCATTATTGCTTTCTAATACCTACCTACCCATTCTTCGTCTCACTGATCAGCTATGCCATTTAAAAAAACTACGGTAATGACTAATGAGTTGCCATGCCACGTCGCGAAGTACCTATTAAATAGTCTTTACAGAATACGAAATGTGTGATTTTATTCATACCTAAGGGAAATACGGATTTTCATGTTGTAAAGGCGTACCTATAAGAAGTCGTAGCGGCACTCGTTAACGCAAAAATATTGGAATGACATAACGAAAATTCACAAAGTCAAATCCATTATTTTGTTTTCGATTGGCCTACATTTTGGTTATATATGTTACTTATATGTGCCTAAATTGTGGTATACTATTTACTGGTTTCATTTTGTGTAAGATGGCCGATGTAATAATATTCGGGGATGTTCGCCCTTCCTCATTAGCCGAGAGCGAGGGCGCCTCACGCGTGACCTTGCTAGTATGGAACACACGGCGCATTTTATGAGCAGCAATAAACACTATTGCTTCAACCTGTAAACACGGCATAGTATATTGGGGTAGTTTCAATGTTACCAACTCATACTTATAACCGCAGCAATAGTCCTAATAGTCAAGGTTGTTACTAAACGTCTCGCCTATTTTAAGGTAGCATATCTTAAGGCAATTCACAACTTTATTACCTGGTTTCTATAAAGATTAAACTAGGTTACCACTGACTTACCTACAAATAATTATGTTTATACCGCCAATCCACAGAAATACCGACGATACTTACATTTTTGACAATATTTTGAGTTGGTTAGTACACCTAAATATTATAAGTAATAGTTTTTGCTTGACTTTGAAAGCCCAAACCCCTACATGATGGTACCTACTTTAACAATGGTTTGTAGGTGGCTTTAGTACTAATTTGGTCATGAAGAAAGTTATTTTGGTTGTCAGTAACTTAATTTAGAATAAGCACATACAGCAGCTCTAACTGAAAGATTGCTTACCAACGTTTGCCTTTGACGTTTACTCTGTAGCGCGACACGGGCGCAGTGCGGCTTGTGATTTTAGCGAAATTCTACTGATTTTGCGGTAGCATAATACTGACAGTTAATTGAGCAGAAACTAATTAAACGTTTCTTATTATACTATGCTCAACCACCTACCGGCTGACATTACTGCTGCACCAAGTGCGCCTATATTTAAAACTAAGCTCAAAAAATGGCTTCTCGAGCAGGCGTTTTACGACCATAGGGAGTTATTCTCTAATGTATAGTGTAAGACGCTCTAATAATAATAATGCTATTTGTAATATATTTTATATTAAGGTTGACATGTTATTAAATATTACCAAATAAAATGAATATGAATATAAAATAAGGCAAACATGATCATTTTTGCCTACCTACTGTGTTGTATTAATGAACAATTAAAACAAGACCAAGATTATATTTCATGTTCCATACTGATAAAATTATATTAAAGGTTTACTATGCCTACCTGCTTAATTATAGGTAAAGATATATATAAAAATTAATAATAATATGCTAAAAGAGGTTATTTTTTTATTGTAATTTTATTGTGTTGTATTGTATAGTAAATTAATAAATAATATATCATTAAGAATAGTATTGTAATGTAATTATGATGACGTGTAAAATATGCTAAAATATATCAACTTATATAATAGTTTATCCAATTTTTAATTTATGTACAACCTTCCATATATAAAGAAAAAGTGATCAAGTCCATCGGTGGCCCAGGCCGGAATCGAACCGCCGTTCAGCTTACGCGGCTAGAGTCCTGACCACTACACCACCCACCCACGGCGGTAGCCTTCCCAAATTCTCTAGAACATATATGCTATCTTGGAAAGGCTAGCTTTTGCCCGCGACTTCGTCTGCGTGGAATCAGTAACAGCAGCTAGATTAAGTTTAGCGCCTGGATAAAGTGTAATAGCAATCATTCAATTTGGGCATAAGCTTAATTGCTTGACATCGATTATCAGGCAATTCCTTAAATTTCTAAATTTCACACTCCTTTTAACTCTCGGGATGATGTCCGACATTTCCTTTCCCGGGACTCAAACTCTCTATGCCAAATTTCAACAAAATCGGTTCAGCGGTTTAAGTGTGAAGAGGTGACACACAAACAGACAGACAGACAGACAGACAGACTTTCGCATTTATTTCACATTTATAATATAAGTATGGATTTCGGGTTTGAAAAAGGACAAGCTACATTTAAGTAATGACATTATTCCACTCTCTATAAATCGGGAAACTTATTATAAGTAAACTAGCTTAATTAAGAAGAAACTATTTTTCACAGTCATATCCATTTTATTAAAAAGAAAATACCTCAGCTACAGTGTCTAATTTTAAAGGCTTTTACTTTTTTAAGTTTCATGCTCACAAATCCGTGAAAAGATTTATTTTAATTAAGTAAGTTTTTTGTGAGAAATAACGACTTAAGGAAATACAGGCTTTACCTGGCCACCAATCTTCATTAGCTTCATTATTCTCTTGTAAAATACAACCCACCACGTCCCCACCCCAATACGTTGATCTCATAAAACATTACTTCAGGAGTTTATTATCCTCTGAGGTTATATTCCACTAACGAATTAAATGAAATGAATTAAAATTTTGTGTTTACCTCTGTTTTTGACAAACAATTTAAAATAGAATAGTTATTTGTGCAACAAGAGAGGAAAGTTGGTTTTTCTTGCGAGTGTTTATTTTGAGTCCCGAGAAAGCGAAAGATTCTATAACTGAATCACGAGCGAAGCGAGTGATTCTAAGGTAGAATCTTGAGCGTAGCGAGGTACTCAAAAACACGAGATATAAAATAACTTTGCTCTCGTGTTGCACACATAATTTTTCACCTCAGTAGTGAGAACATATTAAAGGTTAAAATGTATTTCGAATTACACAGAATAAACAGAAAAAAAAGTATTATAATATGTACGATACGATAAGATACGATACGATACGATACGAGACGAGACGAGACCGGACCGGACCGGACCGGACCTGACCGGACCGGACCGGACCGTACCGTACCGTACCGTACCGTACCGTACCGTAGTATGAAGTTCATGGCCTTCACTAAATTAAAAAGCTACATTCACTCCCTGGAGTGACGAAAGTCGCACTTTCCTCACTCCAGGGAGTGACGAAAGTAGGCTTGTTCGAGCTGCTGAGGTGAAAAAGTTATTGTTATATGTGTCAATTAAACATTAAGGTTGTCAAGTGTAAAATCAAGCTATCAGCGTATCACATTTAACAAGACATACTCAAGTATATAAATTTTATTTCATATTTTAAAAATATACTTACGTAATGATATAAATCTGTGTCAGATATGGATACTATAGCGACGTTCTAAGATAATACAATGAGAGTTTTATAAAAATCTGTATTCAGTACTTATCCGATACAATTACTTATTTTACATATTTTATGTTTTAGTGACATTTTTTTGTAGTCACCTACATTTTTTTTTATATTGTGTAATTTAAATCGAAATCTATGATTTTTAATAATATACTACACCTTATAATTTAATTGATATTACAACAGTAAGTAAAATATTTGTTTAAATTACGAAGACTACATTAATGATCTACATTTTTAATGATCATAATTATATGAATATGAGCACGTAACAGCCTACTAGTCGGTACTCGGGAAATACATCAGGTAAAAAAAGAATTAGAATTTGGTTCAAGTACTTACCTTTATAACTCCATTTATAAATTAAGAAGTTTCATGAAATAGGTTTGGTTGAAACATTTAATTGGAGCCTATTAGCAATTCAATGAGCTTGAAATAATATTATAAGGTAGGAGTCAACATTATTGACCGTGGACCTTTCAATAAAATCATGGATTCCCATGAGCAATTTACTGGTTTGATTATTTGTTTTAAAACCTCTTTAAGTAATTCCCTCGTGTATTGTGAGGGGTTAGAGTAGGAAGGACATCATGCACGATTGTGCATTTGACGTATGAAAATGATATTGATAACATATTGAGGGGTTGCTTTAGCTTACCCTCGAGCACGACCGCAATCGTACGAACGCGCCGTGCTGACATTTATATTACATTTTATTAAATGTTCTTGTCTGAATACGTTCAGAGGTCGCCTGTGTGCCACCGAGTGAGGGATAGAATCGTTTGATTTATACCCATGGAATGCCGTCGTGGCCGTACGTTACTTAGGTAAAGTTGGGGGACATAAATCTCCGACCGCCTCACAAACTGCTCGAATTGGCCCGAATGAATAATTCCGAATACATTCAGCCACTTAGGTATTAGAATTTCCATAGCTTAATCCAGAGCAGTCTAAGCTGTGTACCAAAGGATATAAAGTATTCGCCAAAGCAGTAAATAAAATGAAATTTTAAGAAATGCAAGTCAGGAATTTAATTCATAAAAGTTATAATATGTTATACTAGCTTCTTTCCTCGACTTAGTACTTACCTATAGTAAAATTTCACCCCCCTATTCACCTTAAAAAACTATCCTTCTTGAAGTTCAAACTATCTTAATACTAAATATTTAGGTATTTTCCTAATTCTGATCAGATAGACCGCATTTCCGCATCGGCATTCGCACCGATATTCGCATTCATAATATTATAATTATTAGCAGTGGGGACTATAATACCTACTATTATGTTAATGCTGATGTCACTTTAAATTTGTGTGTAGTGTGTACGACAGAACACAATTAACCAGCATATACCTAATACTTATACTTATGCTTACCACAAGTGTTTTGTTCCTTTGGCCTTGCTAGGGGTTATCGTTCCTGACACGCCATACTTATTACAGTATTATTATGTTAGTATTCGTCTTCCTCTGATGTTGTCTTGTTAATAAATAAATAATATAATATATATTTGATATATATATACATACATACATACATACATATATATATATATATATATATATATATATATATATATATATATATATATATATATATATATATATATATATATATATATATATATATTTGATAAATGCTCGCTTGATATCGGATTGGTTTGACACTTGACAGACGTCATTCATTGTCTTTCTTTCTTTTTTTTTATAGTTGGTGTAGTTGGCGCTAGTTGCATATGTAGCTGCAATGTTCAGCCAAGGTATGGTTGGACCGGATCGATACAGTGACTGAGTGTTATGTTATAAGTACGATGCTTGCTTTATATAAATAAACTAGCTGTTGCCCGCGACTTCGTACGCGTGGATTTGTATGTTGGTGGTTATATATTCTACATGAGCATAATGTAGAACATTATGCAGCAAAAGATATTAGTAGGGACGGTTAATCATTTGTTAATAATTATACAACGCATGAAATTTATCTTTCACAAACTACGAAGTTTCAAGACCCTAACTGAAAAAAATTGTTCCCGATATTATCCCTCTCGACCCTCTTAGAAGATTTACAAGTCCACTATTTAAAAAAATATTCGCTCCCGAAACTATTAATACAAACTTTTCAAAAACGGTTTAAATAATCAGTTTTCGTCTATTTTAATATAATGCCCTTTTTAACAAGTCTCAAGTTCCCAGCTTAAAAGAAAATTTGTACCACATATAAACTTACATCCGCTTTTTATAACCCTTTTAGGGGTTGAATTTTTAAGAACGTTAAAATATTTTTTTGGAATCTTATACAATGCGAAGAAGTTTCAAAGCATTTGTAATGGATTCACTTTCAACCCCTTTTTAACCCTTTTAGGGGATGAATATTTAAAAACGCTTAAATTACTTTTCTTGTATTCTAATAATATGCCTTTATACAAAGATTCAAGTCCCGCACTCAAAAAAATATTTGATCTCCATACAAACTTTCAACCCCATTTTTACCACCTTGGGGGATGAATTTTCAATAATGCTGAAATAATTTTTTTTCTCTTTTAATTATATATCTATCTATGAAGTTTCAAGTACCTAGCTTAAAATAAAATTAGGACTTTCAACCCCTTTTTAACCACTTTAGGGGGATGAATTTTTAAAATTTCTTGTATTCTAATAACATGCCTTATTTACGAAGTTTCAAACTCTTAGCTTAAAATATAATTTGGACTCTATACAAATTTACAACCCCTTTTTAACCCTTTTAAGGAATGAATTCTTAAAAACGCTGAAATTACTTTTCTTGTATTCTAATAATATGCCTTTATACAAAGATTTAAGTCCCTCACTCACAAAAATATTTGATCTCAATACAAACTTTCAACCCCTTTTTAACCCCTTTAGGGGTTGAATTTTCAAAAACGTCAATATTACTTTTTTGTAATCGGCTATTATGCCTTTCTAGGAAGTTTCAAAATATTTGTAATGTATTCAAACTTTCAACCCTTTTTTAACCCATTTAGGGGATGAAATTTTAAAAACGCTGAAATAACTTTTCTTGTATTTTAATAATATGCCTTTATACGAAGTTTCAAGTCCCGCACTCAAAAAAATTTATGATTTCCATACAAACTTTCAACCCCTTTTTCACCACCTTAGGGGATGAATTTTGAAAAACCCCTTCTTAGTGGATACTAACGTCATAAAAGCTACCTACTGTGAAAAAATCAGCTCTCTAGGTCCAACGGTTTGGGCTGGGCGTTGATTTAAGTGAGTGAGTCAGTCAGTCAGTCAGTCAGTCAGGACTTTTACGTTTATATATATCGATTTTAATTTAGTCGTTATGTTGTATCTTCTTGCTGTGTACCTTTTTCTTATTTAACTATTTGTTCATTGTATGTTATTTTAAGTATTTTTTCTTCTTGTCTGTTACCTTCCGTGATTCTCCTCACCTGATGGTCTCATCGGAAGAACAGCACTGGAAGTCACCAGCAACATGCTGAGATGAGGCCATTTCGTGGCACTTTAATCTTATTTTATGTTTTCTTTTATATTATGTAATGTCTTGTTTGTTTGTGCTTACGAATAAAATCTTATTCTATTCTATTCTATTCTATTCTAATATTCAAATTTATTTTCTGTCTAAAATTGTATTCCGTAGCAAAATAATAAAAACGTTTTAAGAGGATACGGGAGCTGAGATTTAAACATTTTAGGCGAGTATATCCGTTCCTAAAACTACTGCGATAAGGACGCCAGGTTAGGCAAAAAATCCCGCGTAAAAAACTCAAAAAATGATGTTTTGTACTCGACTGTTTCCTCCTCCAAAACTTAACCAAATGTAATGAAATATTGAGATCTAAATGGTAATGAAATTATATTTTCCCCTCACTAGCTCGGAAAGTTGTCGTTTATCCTTCAATACAAGCGGGGAAAAACGCGTTTTACCCACTAGTGGGGAAAGTAATTTGACCTTGGATGGAGCGTGTTTAAGTAGCTTGACAGATAACAAAACGTAAAACGCTCATGATAATGGTTCGTTCGATATTAATTATCATTAAATAAATAGTTTGAGAATCTAATAAAAAATACCAAATTTAGCTTTATTTAATGTTTTTAAGTCATAAACCTTAAAATTCCATAAGAAACGTTTGTTTTTTTATAATGATGATAAATATAGTTCTGAACGCACAAGTTGAGTCGATGCAATTTCAAAACGCATCGTTGACATTTCATACATCAGAAATGTCAACATTGTCAACAATTTTTTTACTTAAAACCTTTTCTCACCGACTCGCGTAAAAATACACAACTTCCAGAGTTTTCTGTTATAATATCGTAAAGAAATGAGTGATTCCAGTGATGAAGATGATCTAACGCCTGTGGATGTTGCACTTTCCTCGCTATAGTGAGGTGAAAAGTTTTGTGTTACACACGGGCGCAAATGTATTTTACTTCTCGTGTGTCGAAACACTCGCTACGCTCGGAATTCTATTTTAGAACCACTCGCTTCGCTCGTGGTTCACCTATAGAATCCTTTCGCTTGCTCGTGTTTCAATTCTACACTCGCGGGTAAAATACAACTTTGCACCCTTGTATAACAAATAACTATTGTCGGACTGTGTTGAAAAAATCATTGCTCTAGCTTAAAAAAAACACGGAGAAAACAGTCGAGTACTTTTGTATGGAGAAATGACCACTCCTGTTGCCTCTTAACGGCATCCGGTAAGCACGTAGCGAAGCAATTAATTAACTAGAGATCTAAGAAACATTTCACATTTCTGATACTCAAAACAGCGCAGAAAAGTTTTGATTTGTTGTAGGACAAGACACGAAGGACGAAATTGCTCGGAAGTTCTCGAAGTTTGGCAACTTTCCATTTAGCTACCTACAAATGCAGCTCTTGAACTAAGTATTTTCAATTGGTGCCTTTTATTGCCTAGTATGTATATTAATTAAAAACCGGTCAAGTGCGAGTCGGACTCGCGTTCCAAGGGTTCCGTACATTACACAATTTAAACAATGTATTTTTTATGTGAAATGTCTTTAAAAAACCCGTAGGGGTCGGATCAAAAACTAAGTAATTAAGTCCGACTCATGCTTGACTGCACATTTCTAATAGGTTTTCCGGTGATCTATAGGTAAAAATCTATTTTGTGCATTTTTTTTCAAAATTTTAGACCTAGTAGTTTCGGAGATAAAGGGAGGGGAATGGTCATTTTTTGCCTATTTTCTTGAAGAAC
Organism: Cydia strobilella; assembly: GCF_947568885.1. Lineage (NCBI taxonomy): Eukaryota > Metazoa > Arthropoda > Insecta > Lepidoptera > Tortricidae > Cydia > Cydia strobilella. Next base: position 8,092,528 of record NC_086043.1, read on the forward strand.
TTCTAAACTATTTATCTTAAAATATAATTATAAAAAAATATATTTGAGACTCACACAATGAGCTCTTTCATTTGATATATAACACGATATAGTTTGAAAAAACTAAATTTTTTTTAATTTTCTTATTTAGCCCCTAAAAATGGCCCCGTGTTTAAAATTAATTTGTTTACGTTACATGTCCATCTTTGGGTCACAAACTTACATATGTGTACCAAATTTCAACTTAATTGGTCCAGTAGTTTCGGAGAAAATAGGCTGTGACAGACGGACAGACAGACGCACGAGTGATCCTATAAGGGTTCCGTTTTTTCCTTTTGAGGTACGGAACCCTAAAAACATGCCATTGAAAGTTAGTAAGTTATAAAAATAACATTTAATCGAAATTAAACTATCGTGAGACATATACCAAAACACCAAACATACACACACACACACACACACACACACACACACACACACACACACACACACACACACACATATGCCAAACATGTCGCCAAAAGCGACTAAAAATAATAGTGAGTGAAACCGTATTGATCTAAATATTTTGAAAGAACATTTAAGTATTATTTTATTTTATTTTATTTACTTATTATAATTAAAAAAATTCAGCGCGTAGTCAATAGCAATGAAAACAGGTCTCTTACGTTTTTTGTAACGTTACGTTGTTTGTATTTAGGTAGCATCACAACATTCGAAAATTAAATGTTTAAGAAATTCACAGCACTTTTCAATAACTCTACTAGTAGGTAGTAATAACTCTTCTGTAGAGAATTTAAGACTTTTGACTGCGCCCTGTCAGTGTGGTATAAAAGGAATGGTTGTGAATATCACTCGACACCTGACCGGCTAGCATGAGTTGCGTTCTCGCGCGCGAGTCCATACTTGAAGTCGCGCTAAATATATGAAGGCGCGCGCGAGAACGCAATTCAGATCAGATGAATATTAAAGACCCCGGTCAGATGGATATTAAACGTTACGTAGGTATTGAATATGATAGAAGTGCCCAAATTCATTAGACTTCCTTCAAGTTTTAAATTTTAATAATATGAAATACCTAATATTTTCATAGTAGTTAACCATAACGTTTCATGTTACTTATAACGTCAACGCAAAACATCTACTTACCTAAAATAAAATAACATTATAACATTGTTACACAACTCACCGCACCCTGGGTAACTTGTATAGTAAACAACAGCAAAAGGTCATATTTAAATTACAACCAGAACAAAGCACCCTAAGCCCTTAGCGTAGTTAAGACCCTTACATTTGTTTATAAATGGGTAATTATTATTCACTAATCCAGTTTGCTGGCCGAATATTTTCGCCTCTAGTTACTGTCGTAATGGAATTATTAGGTAATTAAATTTGTTCCACAGTTTATATCACTTTACAGCCACTTTGTCCGCTTCTAACTTATTTATTTGTTGTATTGGATGTTTAGTAAATAGAAAAATGCATATTTTAATTAATAATTAGATTAGGAATTAATATAATAATTAACTAAAATCATGTTCACACTTACTAAAAGCCATGTTGACCATTTTTTGTCTCTGCCACAGATTATATGAGTTTGTTCTTACGAACAGATACTTATCAATACAAAGAAAACGCAAATACCTACCGTTTTGATACCTACACAAAAATACAATGAAGTGACCTTTAACGCGCCGCTCCCCGCACCGCGCGCGCCGATACAACGCTAGGGTTGCCTACGCTTCTTTCAAATACTTAGTTGTCTTAGGTAGATATCTAACCATAAATCTGTCGTAAAAAACATTGCATACATCTTTAAAACAATTTAATTGTGTCTACGTAGCTTATAACTGTCGTAAAAATATAACAGTAGGTGCAAGTACCTATAATGATAATGTCTACTTACTTTTCCTCATCTGTCGAAAAAGGAAAAAACGATAATTTTGATGCTTATAATTTCGTACTAGAAGATGCTCGACTTAGAAAGAAACAATTAGCTGCATTAGTTGGTGTATCAGATACCTACAACAATTTTGAGGACCCTACATGACCATCTTGGCATGACGAAAGTGAGTGCTAGGTGGGTACCGAGAATGCTCAAACCGCAGCAGATGCAACAACGAGTTGAAGCGTCGAAGCAATTTTTGAATCTGTGCGGTGACAATCCTAGCCACATATTGGAACGAATTGTGACTGGAGATGAGACTGGGGTTCATCATTTTGAACCTGAGTCGAAACAAGTCTATGAAGTGGCATAAGAAGGGTGCACCACCTCCGAAGAAGTTCAGGATATCAGAATAGGCCGGAAAGGTGACGGCTACGATTTTTTGGAATTCAAAAGGAATTCTCATGATCGACTCATGACTCATGACAAGGAAAAGGGTGTTACGATAACTGGGACATATTATGCAATGCTATTAGAAAGACTACGCGAAGCCATTAAAGAAAAAAGGAGGGGAAAACTGTTAAAGGGTGTGTTGCAGTGCTGTTGCACGACAATGCACCGGTTCACAAGAGCCATGTCGCGACTGCTGCTCTTAACGGGTGCGGCTTCGAATCGCTGGTTTACCCACCCTACAGTTCGGATCTAGCCTCCAGCGATTGTTATTTGTTCCCAAATTTTAAAAAATAACTGCTAGGTTTTTTTTTTGTGACGATGAAGAAGGAGGCTATTTCGGCTCATTTTGAGGGCAAATATAAAAAATTTTTTTGATGGTCTACATACATAAATGAATTAGTCGATCTGAAAAATATATTGAAAAACTCGAGGGTAAATATATTGAAAAAGAAAAATACTTCTATTGTTTTATTTATATTGCAAATACTTCCTTCATATTCATATTCATATCTTTATTGCTATCATGTTAATCAGAATACAGGTGTTACAATAAATACATTTGTAGGTACATGACACCCTGTTAGGGCACTGCAACATTCTTAAATCTAGGTACATTTTTACATTTCTAGTACTAATCATAATATGTACGTAATAAAAATAATATCATTAATACATAAATTGAATAAAAATCTAATTATTAAATATTAAATAATTAAATATGCGTCAAAATATGCGTCCGCGAATATTTGTACCTCGCCTCGTAATTAAATTTCCGATGGCCGCTATAAATGCCAACTCGAGACAGTTAACATCGCGATCACCACCATGTCGCGGAAAATTCTCGGACTTTGTTCCTTAAATTACAATAATTGGACTGCCGTCCATTTATTAAACTTTGCTTGCCTATATTGCTCGTTTACCCTCTAAATGAAATACTCATAAACGCCGTACTTACCTATTATTACGCCAGAAAATAGAGATAAATTCGAAATGAGTTAATAATTGAACGATAGCTAACAAAATACCGCAATGCCAATTTACACACGCTCGTTGGATACACCAATTCTACAAATCTACACCTACTTACGCAGTATCAATAAATACAGCCATATTAATATTTATCCCTACTTTAATTTACTAAGCGCCTATTATAGCGCTTTAATTTCTAGCACTAGTGTGAATTCGGATTTGTCATCAATATAAATCTTCTTATAAGCATATCATAGTTACCAACAAATATATTTGTCATAATCATTATATATAAGGTTTGTAAACGATTCGATCGATCCCACCGACTGGGAAAGGGAGGCTGATGACCGCGACCACTGGAGGAAAACCCTGGGCAAGGGAGCAGCTGCACACGATGAAGCATGGCTTGACCTCCTTCACACTAGGCGAGAACTAAGACACCAGCGCGCTGATTTCCCACCTTCATCACCGGGCACAACATTCTCTTGCCCGCTATGCGGTCGCGGCTGCCGCTCTCGCATTGGACTTACTAGTCATTTACGTAAGTGCCGCAGTGTTAGGGACGCTGTTTAAACCATCATTTAATTGATGTTGAAGGCCAATGATGATGTAAACGATTACAGGAGGTCCTTGGATCTTTAGTGGAATAATAGGAAGGTACTTTTTTAAAATCACAACATATTTATTATTAAATTTACATTCACAATATTAACGAATGACATCTTTCTTGTAAAACAGTTAGAAGGAGAGTGAGTTATCAATTTGAAAGCCACTGACATATTTTTATTTGATATTCTATATTCGAAATCAGC